>NC_089737.1:14680903-15015278 GCF_035083965.1 Branchiostoma lanceolatum | reverse complement strand
TGCATGTAACATACAGCACATTTAACAAATAAACACAGAAAATCTCCGCGCAACAATCAACCAAGAACAACAGTTTTGAATGATAGCAGAAAAAAAAGTAGCTCTCCGTGGCGACTGTCACTAGCTGTACGTGTTCAGATATCAAGCAAGTCTGGTTTACCATAGTTCAGGCAGATTCTTTCCAGTCAACCACCTTATCTTGAAATCTGCAAAGATAATTGTGAAGCTTTAGATTTGTCTGCTCGTCTAAAATCTTTTTTTTTTTAATTTTATTTTCCAGTGTCTTGAAACAGATACGATATGATAGAGGGTCTGGCCCGGCTGCGCAGGCTCTCCCTGTCCAGGTCGTCCACAGAGGACCTGCCGCAGAGCACGTCGGGAGGAGAGCACCAGGGGACGATGGGAAAGATGTCGCGGAGTCTGCGCAAGTCGCTCAGTCTGCAGATGAACGGAACCGACTCGACTTACGGCGACACGAATGTAGGGTCAAAGGTTATCTCTAGATATTTACATTGTGAACCGACTAGACATACGGCGACACAAATTTAACCATGGGTGTTAACATTGTGAACCGACTCGACTTACGGCGACATAAATGTAATTGTCAAATGTTAACATACAGGTGTTTGAATTATGGAAAACGTTGAAGACATATAACACGTCAGCAACGGGTCAAATGCGGTTGGAAATAGACATCGTCCCATTACAACCACCTTCTATCAAGTTCCATTCCAAGGCATATAGACTTCAGGCAGACATTCGGTCATCCACATAAGTTCTTTAAGATAAACAAGAAACAAATAATGCTGTATATACTTCTGTTGTCTCCACAGAGAAGCACAGACTACTAAGTCTTTTGTTTGCCTTAGTCTGCCGTGTTCACGTCCGCAGGTTGCCCTGTAGAATATCTATCAGACAATCAGCCAGTCGATTCATTTCTTGTAGTTTGCTCCACCGGGCCGACTCAAATATCGAAGTACTTCATGTTATCATACGACTCGATGAAGCGTGTGCCATACCTGTTAAAGGAGGGATTCACCGATAGCAAATAGAATTTGCGGTTCACGGGTCACGAAAATAGGGTTTTCTTGTCTATCCTCGAAGAAACATCATCGTGGATTTTCTAACATGTAACATGTAACCAATTTTCCATTTCCTTAATCTCTTTCAGAGCTCCATACAAGGCAATGCACGACCTTTTAGGCCAATCCTAGACTGACTAGATAACGCGTCTAGCAGCTCTTCCACTGGTTTAGGCCCCTAGCCCTCAAAGTTTTGATATCCAACAGCTCTAGTCAGGAGAATAAGAAACATTCTTATCCTGTTGATTTCTACAAATAAGTTAATAGTGTAGACTGATAGATGTCTGTTATGGTGTGGTGACTGATTTCCATAGTGATATGAATAGTCCTGAGCTTTTATTGGCAGCTATTTGAATGTGAATGACCACAATCTCTCGGGGAGGAGGTCCATAAGCCCCTGGCAGAGATAGGTTGTACAACTCAGACTAAGGTCAATCCCGTGTGAAACAGATAGATGGAGGGCTTAAAAAGTCTACAACTATGCTAAGATGTCTCCCTTAATTTGTCCTGGAACTACCCTGGAATTAATCACGTATAAACTCAGGGTATGTTGATTGGAAAGATCATGTGACAGACCTTGTTGCATATGCATGCTTCAAAGCAAACTTCTGTGGTGAGATATTAGACGATTTCTCTTATGAAACTTTGATATCTTTTTCAAAGGTACCAAGAAACAGACCCCGCTCTGTCCCTGGCGGTGCCGTCAAGGCTTTGGAGTCCAAGAAGTGCGCAAGGGAGGACGGAAGTACGTCACCGCGAGACGTCACTTCCGGGAGCGCGTCGACGCCATCTTGGAAACTGGAGAGCAGCCAACATGGCTCCTGCCCGGACTTGACCATTTCGTGCGGTGGGGGAGGGAAGGGAAAGAGCCCACCGGTTGTCATGCGCAACACTCACCGTAAGCTGACGGCGTCCATGTCGACGGACTGCTCTGGGAGGAACACCGCCGAAGAGGCGAAGCGGATGACGTCAGACTTCACGCAGGCGCAGGCCCATTCCGCCTCGTCTCTTCTGTCTCCTAAGATGCAGAAAAAGGTCAGTCAATAAAATTATTCTTTATTCGGAAATACGAAAGAATGTAAGTTCAAAGCCCAGGTCACGATGGTCGCGGGACAAAACGTGCAGGGAGACACAAATCAACAAGATAAAATACAATATAAATTTACTTAAAGAAAGATTTTACAAATTTACACATAAATAGAGTAAGTCCCTCTGTTTCTACAATAGAGTGAATTTCTATGCGGCTATTGTTTCTGAATGGCTCCTTGAGTACTTTTGCCATCAGTACTTAAAAAGTGATGGTATCCGACGTAAAATAGAACCTTATTCATTGAAGGCTAGACCTATCCTTCTGCCTTTCCCAACATACCAAGGTTTGCCATTTCTGGGTTGAGACGTTGCGGACACTTGACCTTAGCAATTGACCGATGTACAAGGAAACCTGTAACGCCCCCCCCCCCTGTCACCACACGGAAGCCACGTGTCCGCATGATCAAGTGTCTAGACCCCAAAGGATCATGTAAGCTTAAGCTTAAGTTTATTTGTTTAAGGACGAACCCATGTGAGCTGGCTACTACGACTAGATCTCTGACCTCGGTAATTTCAAAAAAGCGTTCAGCGGCAAACTTCACAAGTTGACAGCGAGTTAACACGTGCCCGACCACACTTGGTCTAGAAGATGTAAAATGCAGAGCATTGAACGCTAAAATGCTAAATTCTAGTACTAAATACTATACATAGTAAATGGCCAAATATTTTAACAAAGATACATGCTAAATGGCTTTATAGCTGGTGAAGAAGAAGTGTTTTCTCCTGGACAAAATGCGCCACACCATGGCTACTTCACATGATCTTCTTCGTCAATCTTAGATTAATTCTCGTGCAAATAAGTCCCAACAAAGTTTGGCTACATTTCTCGCAGGTATATACTGTTCACAACAGCTTTAGTGGCTGCGACATAAGTAGGGTTGACCGTTGACCTATTGGATCTGTGGCAACGTGAGAGTGAAAAAAAGATGATAATGTCATGGAGATTCTATGCGATAGTTTTCTTAGGTCTATGCGGTAATAGACCAAGTGTATGCCGTATAGAAACAGCAGCTTTTCGTATATTCATGAACTTGTCATGAAAAAAAAAGTTTACAAACCATGTTGGCCTCATGTAACATTTAAGTATTCATGGTGCTCATCCTCTTTAAGGAATTGATAAGATTTTAAAACCTGTTAAAGGCTGGGTTTGCCCCCTGCACGAATCTTACCAACACCGAGGCTTTAACGACTTGCGAAACAACCCCTAGTTGACCTGGCAGATTATGAGAAACGTGGTGGTGCCCACCTGTGTCGCAAAACATTTTAATCGGATGGCATACGATCACCGTCAAATCAGAGCCCATAGATGGCGAGGATCATAGAGCAACAGAGAGTCTTAAGCTCAAACAGGTGCATGGCCCTGACCTTTTGCCCAGAGGCAAGATTGTTTAAGCTTAACCTATCATAGCCAGGTACATATAGCGCTAATCCTAGATAAGACCTTGATAACTTCATACAAGCCGTTTAGCGCATGATTTGTCCCTTTACAAAACGTGACAAAAAACATGACTTTATTGCTAGCGAATTAATCTATGATTGACCCAAAAGATCTTCGATAACGTAGAAGTGCCCACCTGGGGCAAAGAATTGCAATGCGAATAATGTAATAAGAATAACACAGATCTCGAAGGTGGTTGTGTAGCAATAGCATATTAGATTAGAGTTACTAATCACTATAACAAGACACACAGTCTGCTAATAACTTTGTACAAGCAGTCGAGACATGATTCGATGCCTCACAAAATGTGGCAAAAACAGGACTAGCGAATTAACCTATAATTGACCCAAAAGATCACTAGGAACGAAGATGGGACCACCTGTACACCTGTGGCTGATCCCAGAGAAGCCCTTGATAACTTTGTACAAGCCACTAATAATACATGATTTATCCCTGTTCAAAATGTGGCAAAAATATGATTTTATTGCTAGCGAATAAATCTATGATTGACCCAAAAGATCACAAGGAACGACGAAGGGGGTCCCTGGGGCAAAGAATTGCAATGCGAATAATGTAATAAGATTATCACAGATCTCGAATGTGTAGCAACAGCATATTAGATACATGAGCTAGCCTCGACCTTCCTATCCATAGACAGAGTTGCTAATCCCTATAACAAGACACACACTTCGCTGATAACTTTGCACAAGTCGTCGAGACATGATTTGATGCACCACAAAATGTTTCAAAAACAGGACTAGCGAACCAATCTATGATTGACCAAGAAGATCAAAAGGAACGAGGAAGGGGCCATCTGTACACTTGTGACTGATCCCAGAGAAGCCCTTGATAACTTCGTACAAGCTGTTAATAAGGCATGATTTATTCCCGTTCAAAATGTGGCAAAAACATGACTTAATTGCTAGCGAATCAATCCATGTTTGACCAAAAAGATCACAAATTACGACGAAGGGGCCCCCTGTACACCTGTGGCTGATCTCAGAGAAGTCCTTGATAACTTTGTACAAGCCACTAATAAGACATAAACTATCCACTTACAAAATGTGGCAAAAACTTGACTCTGTTGCTAGCGAATCAATCCATGATTGACCCAAAAGATCATAAAGAACGAAGAAGGGGCCACCTGGGGCACATATATATAATAATCAGGTACGATATTGCCACCAGTATCGAATATGTTTTGAAGGAGGTCGTCTAGCAACAGCATCGATTCATGAGCTTAAGCAGCTGATCTCAGATAAGACCTTAATAACTTTGTACAAGCCGTTAATGAAGCATGATTCGTCCCCGTAGGAAATGTGGCAAAAACATGACTTTATTGCTAGCGAAGCAATCTATGATTGACCCAAAGGATCCCTAGCAACGGAAGGGCGCCCATCTGGGGCAAAAATTGTAATAACCATGTAGGAGATCGCCGTACTTATCAAAGATCTTGAAGGAGGTCTACCAGCAACAACATAAATACATGAGCTCAAGAAGCCGGCATCAACCTTCGTGTCTTAATCCCTATAACAAGACCCACACTATTCTGATCCCAGATCAGTAACTTTGTACATGCCGTTGAGCGCATGATTTGTCCACTTAAAAATGTGGCAAAAACATGACTTTACCACTAGCGAAGACATCAGCGATTGGCCCAATTGACTGATCGCATATGGAACCGCGATTACTTTATAAAAGCCTCCAGTCGCAGACTTTACTCTCCTTGTGAATCAAGCAAGACTATGGTTGAATTGCCAGTGAATAAATCTTAGCTCTACCTACAATATCCATAGCAACGTTTTCAGACTGAGGCTTATGTTTTAAGGAGGTACAAAATGAACATAATCAATTAAATAATTGAATTCGAAGATTTGATAACACCGTCGAGTCTTGGATAAAAAAACAACACGTGAACACGTCAAGCAAAATAAAACATGAGTTCAAGTCTACAATATTCTCTCAGATATTGTCATCAAAGGACCCATGGAGGGAAGCAGGCCAACTAAATATTACAAACAAGAAGATCGCGTTTTTGGACAAACGTGCATAAAATAACCACGCACAAAGTCAACGGATGTGTGTGGGTTTCGAACTGTATGTTCTACTATAATACAGTACAAAGTAACAACAGCTCCAAAATCCTACAGACACTATTACTAGCTAGTTGTGCGTAGGTCTTTTGTAACGTTAGCAGTCATCACACATCCTGTCTGGTGTGCCTGTGTTGCCGGAAACCTGATATTCTGGCACCATGTTTGGTGGGAGGAGGGATGTATCCGCCATATTAGGGCATTCTGTGAGACGTGTCGCAGGTGACTGCTAAAAGCTAAAATAGCAACATTTCCGGGAAATACACTGATTATAAAATATGTATGCTTAAGTTTTTATTAGGAACAACAATATAATATGATACGCAAAAAAAAAATTACTCAAGCAACTGGATAGAATTTTGAAACAGTCAAATTCTGATCCTAGTCGCTTGAGTAACTGTTAGCCATCTTATTACCTGGTTGTCTAATCTTTATCAACAATACAGTCAAACCTGTCTATAGCGGTCACTCGAGGGACTGGCCAAAACTGGCCGCTAAGAACAGGTGGCCGCTATGGAGAAAATGTCGATTAATTGACCACAAATGTACGTGTGTATCTTTTTCAACAATACATTATGGGTTTGACACATTACTCCGATCGCAAAACAGCGCACTAACAAGCTTTCAGTCAGTCCTCTGACCTTTCTCAAGTTAAATTGACCTGAAGCCTGACCTGACCTTGTGACGTCAGCAACGAGTCATATGTGCCCGACTGGCGCTGCCGGAAATAACAAAAGTCCTACCATCTCACTTCGTCATGATAACTAATGATTAAGCAATCCCAAGAACAAGTGATCGTTTGCAGAGGTAGCGTAATGAGCTTTCATTATAACATATGTTATAATACGTTAATTCATTACTGAAATACTGTTTTTGAATGTTATTAGTCCCAATTATTTAAGTTAGGAGGCCACATGACGAATAGCTAGATAAAATCCAAGCAAATTCTTTTTCAATCCTCTTCTCTTAAATGAGTCCGGTTGTTGGCGATGACAATTCCCTATTCAAATGAGCTGTTTTCCATTATCTTACAGAAGTAATTATCGTGGAATGAGTTACTATGATAATGATGATGATAATAGTGATAATAGCTTATTGCAAGTTTGTGCCCGTGAGCTAATTGCAAGTCAGCAGAGCATATATCTTCCGTAGTCTGAATACTGACTACATTTTTACTTATTGGGTTGATAAATGCATCCATGCAAAGAGATTATGAATGGTTAATATCAAGTTAAGACGATATACGGCTCGCCCTGTTCCTTGGGGAGTGCCACGGCGTCACCTAACCAACAGCACGCCGTGTAAGTAGGACAGGGATGGTGTCAAACGTTACATGGTTTGGTCAAACAATATTTTCCGTCAGCAGTGAACAGGTTGTTCACCACAAAAATAAGCTATAAATTTCTTCTTCTTCTCTTCTCATAACATACGATGAGTAATGACTCTAGTAACCACCTAGGTTATCCTCCCTCAAAGTCAAACATGTCCAGTAATTCTAACGTTTTCAGTCAAATCATGAACACCGTTAAAAACCACCAAAAATAATAACTCAAGCAACTGGATAAAATTTTGAAACAACCAGAAGTTTCAGACAGCATCCACCATCTTTCGTCTGACTGTTTCAGAATTTTATCCAGTTGCTTGTCAGTGAGTAGTTATTTTTGGCGTATCTTACTACCTGGATGTCTAGCTTTCATCAACCGTTAAAAACCTTTAAAATCTTGTACGTATTCAAGGCCGTTGATAGTATTCTTGACCAAAAGCACGCAACCTCTTAAATCTTTATGTCGTTGCAAAACAGTGTTTTATGTTCACAAAGAACTGGATAAGATTACACATGCAGCAGTATATATTGTTTGTTGTCCTCTGGTTGTCTCACTGAATGTAACACGATTCGTTTTTGTTATGTATTTAGTGGGCCCCCTTGGAAATCAACTTCAAATAAGTTGAATGGGGCTACCCACTTGTCTGATGATGAATAAATAAAAATATATAAAAAACATTTAACAAATCAAAAGATAGTGAAGGTAATTCAGCTCCTACATCATCAAGCAGATAAGAAGCTCTTAGACGACGGAGGCAAACAGCAGAAAATTGCAAGTTGATCCCAAGCAAAGAATACGAATAGAACGATCAGTCTGGAGTGTACTCTTGAGAATGGGATGCAATTATAAGGCTCTGATAGCAAACAGGGCGTCGCCATGGCAACTGTTTCTTATCTCCGTTCTTAGAATGATGTCATTCATCAAATGGGGCCATCATAAACGGTTATTACAAAAGGCCCTTCAGGGCACGAAATATACCTGAATTGTAAAGAGAAATTGATATTTCTTTCAGCCTTCGATAAACCAACTCTTACTAATGATACAGCCTCCTACATTTATACAATTACCAAGATCGAAGTGAGAGAAAGTCAAGAGTACTAGAGTATGCTAGATGTTAATTTACTCATGTATATGTATATAGTTGTTAACATGCGACCTGTGCTTAGCCCAATGGGACAAACATGTTCAAGAAAAGTCCTCTTCATTCATAATATGCTCTATTATGTAGAAATTTCTGGCGAAATGTAATCTTCAAACAATCCAATCACATATATCTCATTAAAGCAAACATTGTTAATATTTCAGAGTTGCTGGGTGCAGTGCAAGTTGGTATTGTGTAAAGCCCTCTTCAAAAATTTCATATATAATGCCTCTGGGTCATATCATCCTGAAACGTGAAAAAAACACTTTTACAAAACCACTTTCACAGCGGATGCTGTCTGAAGCGTTTCAAAATTTTATCCAGTTGCTTGAGTAACTATTTTTGGCACACCTTTAAACAGTTCAATCGTGAGCCCCATAAGACCACAGGCTGTGACTTTGTTTGTTTAATGTAATATTGTAAATAAAACCGTCTTTAAATATTCCATAATTCCATCTTCAAACAGTTGAAGATCACTTCTACGAAACCACTTTCAAACAGTTCAATCGCAGACCCCATGAGACCGAAGGCGGTGATTTTGTTTGTTTGATGTGTTTTCTGTTGCGTTACAGAGTTTGAAACGTTGAAGTGTTAATTAGTTTGAAGATTATGTTGGTAAGTATCATGCCTTTATTTTTGAAAATAACAAAATATTAATGTTTTTCATTATCATAATGATATTTGTTGTAACAAATCATCTTCCATGGCTATCATGGGAATCCTAGGCCCCTTAATGTCATGTTACTGAACTCTGGGGCTGTGATTTTATTTGTTTGATGTGATCTCTGTTGTGTTACAGAGCAAGCCGCCGTCCCCTCTGCGGCTCATGGCTCACAAGATGGCGCACGCCAGGAAATCTTCCTCATCTGCAGACCCTGACTCTCCAACTGCCTCACGGAGAACCCGCCACTCCCCGACGTTGGAAACGAAAAAGATACACGAAGGACAAATGTCCAAAACGGGATCCTGCCCGAACCTCATCTTTGTACGATCATGCGAGCCGTACTACCCTGGGAACGACGGAAGCGGAAGTGACGTTGATGAGCTCGAAAGCTGTGAATCGAGCCCGAACCAGCTCAGCCCGCCTTCACATCTTGTGAACGGACTTGTAAGTCCTCTCGCAATGGCGAGAATAAACGACAGGTTTGTGTTTAACGTTGGGGCAAAATCGAACGCCGGAAACCAGGTCGCACCACAACGAGGCCACCGGAAGTTGGGCCTGTCCATTTCCACAGACGGGAGCGGATGGTCCAAGCAACTGGAGAAATATCGTTTGGGAAAGGAGGGCCTCGGATCCAGCAGTCTGTCAAGAAGTACAGGGAACTTAGACAAGAGACCTCTCAGCCCAAGATCACCTGCCTCAAGGTCACCGGTCTCCATCGGGAAGGAGGGTGTCGCCGAAGACGTTGATGACGTCCCCATGAGCCCGACGTCACCGATGCGTGACGTCAACATCACAGAAGTTCAAGAGCATCTTTACATCGGCGATTTAGAAGCAGGGTACAATGAGCAGCAGCTCTGCCGACACGCCATAGACTGTATCCTTGACCTCTCGAACTTGACCTCTAAGGAAGTGCTAGCGCAGCAGATTAAAAGATGTCCATGCACGTGTCCGATGGCCAGCAAGCACGCACGCGCAAAGTTGAACGTTCACCTCGATGACAAGGATGACGTCAACATCGAGCCTTATTTGGAGGAAATCAACACTTTTCTCGAGTCTGCGCGGAAGAAAGGAAAGAGGGTGTTGGTCCACAGCGTGCACGGGAAATCTCGCGCAGCCGCAGTAGTGATTCAGTACTTGATGACGCATCAGGGGATGAGCCTGCGCGATGCGTTTCTTGTGTTGAGAAAATGTCGGCCGATAGAAATGGCGAGAGGCCTCTGCAAAACTTTGGAGAAACTGGAGGTCGAACTCTTCGACCTGGAGAGACCGACAGTATCTTTACTGAACGAGCCTGGTCGCATACAGGCATGGGCATGATATCGTTAAGTATCGCGAGAACACTCGAGACAATAGGAATCTCGACAATTGTCGCGAGAAAATCCGAGACAATGCGAAATCTCGACAATTATCGCGAGAACACCAGAGACAATTCGGAATTTTGACAATTATCACGAGACTGTTGGTGAGACTCGTGTCTGGTCAGTTTAAGAAGCTCTGTGAATTTTACACACCCTGTGCTGTACATACTGTCAAACGTCTTGCAGTAAGGACTTCAGATGTGCAGAATTTGCTGAAATTGTTCATGATAACATCATTTTGATACATTTATTTACTCACATATTTAAAGAGCATGGGGCAAAAAGCACAATTGCTTATGTGACGCCTTCTACCCTTATACATATATATAAAACAAGAGTAATTTTAATATATCAGTGTTGTCTATATTTGGGCATTGACAGAAATTGTGGAATATGTTGAAATTCCTTAAGTTACCAGCTGTTGAAATAGCTATCTTAAATAACATTCCTCCTAGATCAGTACCGCCTGTTTATCCTACTCCTCCGTACAAATACTACAGGCCAATTTGTGTTTGGAAAAAAAAGGTGAATTATGAAAAAAATATGATCCAACATAGTCTACAGCAAGACATTAACAGTAAGCAGACTATTCCGAGGTGACGCCAAATGTGCCAAATATCCAGATTCCCTTTTATATGGTCTTCTCTTTCAGATGTCTGTCCAGATGAACTGTTTTGAAATGGGAACGCCGGTCTACATGCCTACGTAAGACATGTATTGCATAAGGACTCTGTTGTACATAGATATCTCATTACTGTGTATGTGCCAAACCACTCTTAGTACGAATCTTTACTTTCTCAGTTCTTGTCTTGACTTTCTGCCAAGTTGAAGATTCGATATCTAAATCTAGCGGTACAGACCAGATTTGGTAGTCCTCGTTATTTATCCATGTGAATCACACAACCCCTCATCCCTGGGACCTGCTCTGTCAATATATAGCTGACCTTCAAAATGCGTTCCCCTTAGCCTTTGAAATGCCCCATCCTCCATACAAAAAGCTGCCTGAAGACATACATCTAAATCGACCGGTACAGAGCAGGTTTTCTAGTCCAGACTATAGACATGTGGAATCACGCAATTCCAGATCCTTCGCCCCTATTCCTTCTGTAGTTGTCCTTCAGAATGCGCTCCTTTTGTCCCTTGACACGTTATTTGAGACGCGCTCCCTGCGGATTCGGCAGTGACAAACCCCTGTACTTACTACTCCATCAGCAGCGTTACCCACCTATCAATCCTATCTCACTTTCCTATCCTTACGTCTTTGGTGTGGATTGCGAGCAATCGCTCTGCAATCTCCACTATCATTTCAACCCACCTCGAAAACTAGCCCAACCACCAATCATTCTGACTCCTTTGCGCAAGAACCCTTTCCAACATCTAACTTTGATTTTATCAGACCCTACCTCTACATAACCTTCGGTTATCCTCAAGGATGTCAACGAAGCACATAGCGTGCCAAAGTCGGTCGCCCCTTCTGCAAAAACGTTTTATACAAGACTCAAGAGATGTATACTTCAGCTATAATGTTGACTGTCTGAAGGTTCTTCAAGTATGTTCGAGAAATCGCAGGCAAGGCGACTGACTCTGCCTGATTGGTATCTGCACTTTAGTTTAAGACCCACTTCAACAAATGTGCCTAAACAACACTTCCTCCCACTTACATCTTATCTTACCTAATGCAGGCATTTGACTTAATTCAAGTTAGCGTTATCGATTCAAATTATAGAAAAGCATTTCCGTGTAGAATTCCGAAAGGCCGTACGTAACAATTTCTGTTTTATTTAATTTGGTAGAATTCATTAGCCCCACGATGCTGCCCCGTACGTTTATTTGTCTTTTATTAAAACTGCCTGGAAGAGAAAAGACCCGTTTTGTATTTTCATACATTTTGATGAAACTAATCTATCTTTTTATTTTACTGACAACTATTCTAATGAAGTCTTGTCAGATTGATATTATAAAAGGCACATCTTAACTGACAGAACAATTTTGTGCTCCTAGTCTTATCAAGCAAATTAAACGATAAACATGTATTAGGAAGGACTTTAAGTGAAATTTACAATACAACAAATCGGACTTTTCGACTGCACGAAATCTGTCCATAGATCCGTTCCTTGCAAAGACAAAGACTGACATGCATGAATGAAAACATATTCATCACGAAGTCTGCAAAGGTACCTGTAATCTAGGTCCCCCCCCTTAGCTATCAAAAGCAAACCTACAAGCCAGGACATTAATCCAACCCCGCCTTGATTAACAACCGCCTTGTTATCGAAGGACAGCCCAGACCTGAAGTATTGATTGACTCGAGACAAAAAAACGACCACCTTTCATCTTAGAAGTGTTTTTGGGACAACTACCGAGAAAAACGGCTTTTCGAAAGCCCCTTTCCCTGGTAGATGTCCTAGATACGGTGTTATGTTAAGCCTCTGGCTTTGCAGCACGTTGGCGGCGTTGCTGTGTCCTAAACTGGACTTTCGTTACTCTTAAAATGGAAATATCATACAAATTGTACGAGTATGACTAAAAAGACGACAAAACGCACAAAGATTAGTTCGTCATCACTAAAATTCGTTAACCGCGCTGTAAATTCGCTCGGTCGCAGCGAGGACGCCAATGTGCCTCGGATGCAGTGAGATGGGGCTTTACCAACGATACGCGATTGGATTTATTATTTTCCAAGACAAAAGTGGGGCATTGAACAGCAGTACGTTGCACCAAAAAAGGCCATGTTTCATTCCTCCAAAGTAGATGATAACCATGTTTGGAAAAGTCCCGCGGTTCATAAGGGCCCTGTCACATACATTGAACGGCAGAATGACGACAGCAAATTGAATGCATTCCATTGAGAACAGTGTTAGATGTGTCTTATATAACCATATTAGGGGTGGGTACCGGTACCGTGTACCGGTACAAAACCGGTATTTCTTAATGGACCGGTCCAAAAAAACCGGTCCGTAAAAAATCAGTGGACCGGCCTATGGACCGATTAGAAAATTCATAGTACCAGGCTACCAGCAGGCGGCCACATAACTGGTTTAAGAAAATACAAAACAGCAGATTAACGAGTCGTTTTCGATAACGTTAGCTGTGAATCATATCTAGAAACACTTGAAGGATGAGTAAACAGACGGCGAAGAGAGTATAGTTATAGTTTTGAGACAAAGTGCAAACCTAAGAAATTATATCGTTCCAGACTTGACGTTTGGAGACTTTTACGTGTGTCTCGCTCTCCAAAATATGATGTACTGCGACACTACCATAATCAGGTACAGGTACAGGTCCGGACCTGGACCTGACCCTCTGGACCTGGACCTGGACCGGACCTGAATTTTATGTACCGGTACCCACCCCTAAACCATATGCATTGTGACAGGAAATCTGCTCAACTGTGTAACATACCCTTGTGAACGGAAAGTTCTCCTCAGCGTCACTGAAGCCCTGCGACACAAAGTGCATGACGTGTGGACATGTGAATGCTACTTACGTTAGCAACACGCAATCAGAGCTTGTCAACCAGCCTTATGTAACATGAAAGTGGCAATTCATGCCTGTAGATAGAATCGACTGGCTGCATTGTAGCCTTTTGTAAGAGATGCCAACCAACATGGGAATTGCTACAAGAGCAACAACATGCGGCGTTAATATGATTCCTGTACAGCACAATGCGCAGATAAAGACTGCACATAGAATCAAAGAAAGCATTATTTGGAGACATCGACGTTCTGCATATGAAATCATATTAAATTAATTTGCTGTGCTTTGCATCATCGCCTACAACGTAGTGAATAGTTGTCACAGCGCTCTGGTTGCGTCATGGGCAACAAATTGAGATGACATGAACTTCTGCAAACTACACATGGAATCAAAGACAGAACACTTTAGCATGGCAGTACAATGTGATTATCATAACTTTCTGCATTCAAAATGACGATTCATAAATGATTCTGCTTTGTGATTCTCATAAGTAACATCTTTTTTCAACATTTGTCATTTAAGCTCTGACAGTTTTAAGAAATTATTGGCAGTCTGGACTTGCATATGACATGTACAGAAATTATGTTGACGACAAATTTGGTTTGATTGTGCCATAGCGCCACCCCTATGATGTCGTGCATGGAAATAGAATATGTCTAATTATAACCTTCATTTGGAAAATATTCATGATAGCTCATCCTGAATGTTTTAGTTTAAACTATGGAATGTTTGTCGTGCTATAGACATTCTACTATCTGGTGATATTGAAGTACCTAGTTTCTTTTGACAGGGTTGGACTTGTGCTAGTACCTTATCAAAATGCTGCAAAAATATGTGTATATTCTAGGTTACTATACGCCTCTTTGAAAATTTTTGTCTATCAGATGACCTCGCTTTTAAAACATCAGACGGCATTCTCCACGCAGAGTCAGACTCAACCCCTACTTATAACTCCCATCCACCTTAACCTCTGCTTGGAGAATGTTAGGCTGGACTTCAAGCTACAATACCATTGAAATGTAACGTTTTGTGTCACAAGACTTACAATGAATCCTTAGCATCTGTTTCGTGGATGTTCAATCGCTCTAGACAACAATATTACAACTATAACACTCAATAACAACATAGTTTATGTATTCTTTGTATATCTGTAATAGTGCGACCGGTTTAAATAGGTCAAATATATACTATAATGTTTTCACTTTCAAATGTTATTCTACTGTACATTCAACGATGTATTCCGACGCAATACTTACTGCTATTACCTCTGTCTGTTCGCGCTGCTTTGTCTGAGTGAAAAAAATCAATGCTGATGTATTCTCTGATTAATGCTAATGTACAGGATTGTAAGTATTTGGGAAATACACTTGTCTTCATATATACAATGTGATTTAGCAGTGTCTTATTTTTGTGGACTACCTGAAGATGCCACGACAGAAACCCTACGACATTCAAATGTGACTTACTTTGGTAGCAAAACAATACAAGGATAAATGATGAACGAAACAGAGAACAAAACAAGTAAATCATTCATCCCCTTCTGGGCTCACTGAAAAGCTGCAAATTTGCTCCTGGTTCGGTGGTAGGACGCAAATGAAAGAAACAGAAATGAAACTAAAAAATGTACTTATTTGTAAGGTTTTAGGCAGTAGTAGTGACTAGTGGACAACCTCAAGCCAACTGTACACACTCACGCCGTGTCTTCAGAAAAGACGCTGTAGCCGCATAGTCCCTGTTTAGAACTTTATTCAAGCCCACATCCAGATACGGCGTGAGTGTGTACGGTTGGTATGAGGTTGCCCACTACTACTGCCTATTTATAAGGTTTTAGTTCACTAAAAAAACTGTAACTTTGCTCCTGGTTCAAAGCGGGCAAATGTTAAGCAATTCTAATCGTATCAGAAGAGTTCTCCTCTTTTCAACCTCCACGGTTCATAACAACCCATGCGATCGTTAGCATGTGAAGTCAGGCAATCAGCAAGAGTCGGATTGTGAACTCTCGACCTCCAGATCCAGAAATAGGATCGCTAACCGGTTGGCCGAACACGCCTCACATCAATATGAATGTAAATCTTTATACTCCTTTCAGTTTGATAGGCGAAGCACGAACTGTTGGAGTCGTTTGATGCACAAAACCATAACATGTCAGTCACCTTTTTCTTCCTTAATTCTTTTACCACATGTTACTTCAGTAACAAAATGTACATTAAAAACTAAAATACATAGCTTAAAAGTTCATCTGTGTTTATAAAAATCATTTTGCGTTTTAACTGTAATTTCCAACACAAATTGAACTTTTTTTTTAAGTCACATTTTTGTGTTGGAAACTAGTTAAAACTAGCTAAAAACATGTAACGTTACAACACAAAACATACGGTTACATGTCGGAGTATCATACAAAATTTACAGGTGTAACAAAAAGTTTCGTATTTTGTACTTTATAAATTTGTTGTTTACTATATTCATTAAAAGAAAGAGAGAGAGAGAGAGAGGGAGAGAAAGAGAGAAATAGAGAAAGGTAGAGAGAAAGAGAAAGAAAAAGAAAGAGAGAGAGATCTCTAAACATCTTGCCATAGTGTATTCTTGTCATATCTACCAATACCGTAACATGAAAGGAACCTTTATTCCCGTCACGCGCAATAGACATTCCGAAAACGGCTCCCCGCAGTTCATTCCGCAATCATCACCGAGCGAGCTTTTCACGGCGATGCTTTCTGCGGTGAGAACGGTTTTCGCGCCGATGCCAGACAACAGTAGATGGGATTTTAAGGAGGGAAAAGGCCGTCTTATGTAAAGCGGGCTTCCTTAAAGACGTGAATTGCGACAGAACAACGAAGTCTGCGAGTGAAAAAGAATGCCTGGGCTTATACACGCCATGCTGGTCAAATTTATGCTCAGATACTCCAATGTCCAGCCGAATTCGAACGCTGTTCCACGATGTTCGAAATGACGTTATTCGATCCGAATGCGCGTTCGATTTGGGGTAAAAAAATGGCTGGGCTTATACACGCGTTTTACAAGTTGATTCCGCCGGAGTTCAGGTTCAGATTCAGATTTAATGCAATCAACGTGCATGTAACATTTGCATGTTAACATGAAATTCAGCATGAAATCGGTTGAAAGCTACATGAAATTGAAATCGTTACATTACATAGTATCAAAATCACGCATATCACAAGCGAACAAACATGATTAAAAACAGTTAAAACAGATCATCGCTATGTCGTTCAAAACATTCTGGGTAAACTTGAAGTTTAATACAATTGCATAGTATTAATCTAAGATTAGTTCTTATTGTACAGCTTCAGAGCTTAAGGTGAGAGTTTCTTTGTGAAGTTTGTACACGCTCTACAGTAAATGCTGTCAGGGATTGTTTTGATATCAAAATCGTCCTCTGTATGTGACAGAAATAAGTCATAAAAACTTGAGTGCATTGCCAAACTGCCAAAAAGCCAACAAAAAGTGCGCGGATCTTACATGATTTAGCCGATAGTTATCGATATCATTATCCCTAATAAACCATGTTCTTAATTTTGAAGAAAATACGGGTAAGGAAAATCGGAATGATTCCTGGTTGCACCGTTTTCCTGACAAGCACCACCTTAACGCTTTCCAGGAAAAAGAGTTCAGCATTAAGCAACGTCTGCTGGGAGATTATTTCTACCTGCTTAAGCCAGAGAAAAACACTCCCAGTGAGACATACTGACGCCACATTCTAGTCACGCCCGCAGAGGTAACATTCAACAGGAGCAAAACAAACGTTGCACGCTAACATATCAGAGGGCAAGGACAGTGCCAACATTTACGTAAAAGGGTCACTCTTCATAACCTTTGCTTCGAGATAAAAGCGTATTTCTTGGAAATTTTGAGTCACGTGTCACAAAATTTCCCTAACGATATCGCTTATAACATTTTGGGAACTGTCATCATTACCATCATTGTTCAGCCGTTTCCAGTGAAGTCTAAAGGTTTTGGTTTTCCAATAAACTACAAAAACGAATAGAAACGTAAAGATGCATCAGCTTAAATGACAAAAGTACAAAGTGGTCTTAGAATCATATATTTACAGAAAGGGAGGGGAAGGAGGGAGAGAATGAGAGAGAGAGATGACGAAAGAAACGTTCTACATATAAAGAGCGGAACGTTCAAAAACGAAACTTATGACTCATCTTTTCATCAAGACAGCCCACGAGCGCCACCTAGCGAAATAGTGTTGCATTACCATTGATGTGACGTTTATGACACGAATATTGTAACTTTTTTCCCATCAAATTCCTGCATTAAACATGGTTTTCTACTTCCTGCAAATACACCACAGAGAATGTTGATTTTATAGACCGCTAAATGTATAGGCATCTACAGTATTCTATGATTATATGAGACACATATAATGCTACATAATGTATCTACCTAATGCTTTACTCCATACAGAGCTGGAGCGAAAACAAAGTTCAACCTCTCGCATCCCTTATCATCATTATAAATCTATCAGGCCCCTTCAACGTAAACACAAATGTTCAAATCACAACTGCAAGTTACTAATGTACACTGAGGTTTCGTCCACAATACCCCCCCCCCCCCCCCGGCATTTCTGTAACCCCGGTTGAAAACCCCGCCAAAACCAGGATGCCAGAAAGTTAAAATGTTTGGTTTACAATCTACAAGTACAAACAAGCATCTAAAGTAAGAAATCTACTCATCGATCTCGCATTTAAACATTAAACAACTCCATTTCAACCTACCTGGTGTTCATTCTGTGATCGGGCATTGTTTTAGTGACAGAAAAAAGCATCAGTGAATTAACTGTTGCAGTTCAAATGTCAGATTCGGACTGCACCATTGGCAGAAGAGGGTGGACACATCTTGATGATGACGGAATATGACTACCATCTACCGATGTGGTCCCAAACTGCAACCGCCATACGTGCTGCAGATGACTATTGCTGGGAACTTTGTGGAAAGTATTACACAATCGTGGGCTTCCCTACCGCCATGACGTTAACTATTAGATAGAATAGAAGAATACTTTATAGAACGACGTCGGGTTAAGTGTACAAGAGTTTAAAAACGTCGTTGTAATCTTTACTCAATGTGAGTCCCTTGCTTAAAAAAAAATATGTAATACAAAGATCGCACTATGTACTTTCTCATTTTTCGTCGGATGCATGGTCAGGAAAAAGGCAGAGAAACGTTACGATCTTTCCTACCATCATCTGCTTGAAAATAGTTCGTCTTGTTACTAGTTACGACCTAGAAACATGTTGTGAGTCAATCCTCTTCAAGGCGACCACCTGCTCAAGGCGACCGCTTGTCCTCGGTCTCCCGGGTGGTCGCTTTGGGCAGGTTTGACTGTAGCTAGCTTCACTACGGCTCGCGTTTTTTGGCCAAGTACACCAAGTCACCCAACTCTTCTCGATAAGTGTGTTGGGGTCTTTTTTTAGGGGAGGGGTATATGTGGATCATCTAAGCTTACTATAGGTGTGCGATCAACTGGCAAGATAACTACTAACAGCAACCAGCGATTAACATCGTTCATATCAATTATTGATGTATCTTCTTACACATGCACAATTTCGAAAGCTATTATGTTTTGTCCACGTGCTTGTGGTATTTTTCCACCCCTCTCAAAATTCTTTCGAGCTGACGTGAGTCCGTCACCCGACCGTATCATCACGCCTCGGGGGTTTAACTTATGTGGTCATCTCATCATCACGCCTGGGGCGGTTCACCTGTGTGGTCTTACCTCACATTCCAATCCTACAGCCCATGCAGACGACACTGACAGGACCCGTTTTACAAAGTGGGTAACATAGCCGATGGCCATCGCCCTTTTTGGTAAACAATATACTTAATCATGCAATAAATTCTGATCAAAGGGATCTGCAGACGTGAAATGAGAACCTGAATACCTGTAACCCCAGGTAGGATTTGGTGACCCCTTAAATAGACAAGGATACTATATTCACCTAGTCTGGGTATTGTTTTGAGTATATTCCGATCCTCCTCCTGTCGTGGTTTTGAGGACTGACTCATAATATGCGAGGTTTTTTTTAAATCAATTATATACCATTGAGTAACGTTTTGATAACGCTTGTTTACAAAAAAAACACCTGTATAGAGTTACTGTAAAGAAGTGCAAAGAGGTCAATAACTGTATAACTGTCCAATAGAGTGCCATTTTGGCTCTCTCTCTCTCTCTCTCTCTCTCTCTCTCTCTCTCTCTCTCTCTCTCTCTCTTCTCTCTCTCTCTCTCTCTCTCTCTCTCTCTCTCTCTCTTTCTCTCTCTCTCTCTCTCTCTCTCTCCCTCTCTCTCTCTCTCTCTCCCTCGTCGCCTACATCAATGTTGAGTCCCTGGGAAAGGCACTTTACACGACTTTGTTTATTTTACTCGGGTGTAAAGGTGTACCAAGATTCGGTTAGGGACGTCCCTCGGATAAGACGTTATATGGAGGTCCCGTGTTTGAGGAGAGCCACACCTTGAGCACGTTAAAGAACCCCACACACTTATTGAAAAGAGTAGGGGTCCTCCCAGGTGTAAGTGGTTCAAAACCTACAGTCCTATAACCGCACATGGGTTCGCCCTTAGTAATAGCCTCCGGCTAGTTGGGCAACCCTGGCATGTACATGCTGAATTGAAGCAAAAAATAAATAAATATGATGTTTCCAAACAAGCTCCAACACGCGTTGTGCCTGAAGTTCGGCCTGGATCACGGGTTTGTTGAAGGTGAAGGGGATTAACGCATCAAGGATCGCGTGGGGGCATGGAGGTTTCCGAATTCGCCCTTTTCTTCTGTTCACCTGGCCTTATATCATTTTAAGACAACATTCTACGCAATACTAGACGGGCGCGGGCCTCCGAACTAAGATGCTAAACAGTACGCAGCTATCTATTTATCTATTTCTTCTTTTACTCACTCACTCATTCACTCCATGGGTCATCCATTCATTTATCCAGTCATACAGTCACTCATTTTTTTCATTTATCAATCTATTCATTCATCTATCCATTCATCGATCCATCCATTCATTCAATAATTTATTCAATCATCAATTTCTTTGTCCATTCATCCACTGCACAAAATAGAACAGGGAATTTAAAAAAAAAACATGCTATCTGTTTCTTAGCTGGGGAAGTTGCGAACTGAAGTTCTGGTGAGAAAAAAAGTGTAACGCCGTGTCAGACTATTGTATCTATGTTGCCGTCAACAGAAAGGGTTCAAAACGCACATAGCTGGCATAACGGGCTGTAGCGACTCTAAGCAGCCAACTGCGACAGGGGTTATGTAAGGACAAGTGGCCCTTAGCCTTAAAGCTATCAAACTGGCACTCAATACAAACGTTTCTCATGCAACTGGATACGTTTCAATTTGTAAAACGGTCAGACGTTTGAGACAGCATCCACGTGCACCCTGCCTTTTATCAGTGACTAAGTCTCAATCAGTGACGAAATGTATAATTGTTGATTATAAGTCTGTCTGAAACGACTGACTGTTACAAAACTTAATCAAGTTGCTTGAGGGACATTTGTATTGGGTATCTTACTACCTCGATGTCTAACCTTCATCGACTTATGAAACGGACAGATTGAGTGCAGCCATGCATATGCGTCTTATGATTTTACTTTCCAAGTCCTACGATTTCTAATGAGTCTACGACAAAACCGAAGGGCGACAACATTTTCCGTCACGGAATGTCACAAGAAATATCAGCGACTGCCCCATGAATACCCTAGTTTTGCTGTGCGCATGTGGTAAACTTGTCGAAGGTAATCTTGCCCATACCAGAAACAGGCTATATTACAATGTGGTTTATAGACGCTCTGGCCATATCAAATTTGAGACACGTTAATCATAAAGAAACATTTCGAGGTAGAAAGTATTCTAAAGCTTCGTCATCCAGTCCGAAAGCGTTCTGTTATTTGAATGCTCACAAACAGTGTTTCTACAAGTCCATGCTTCAGACAAACCGTTAACATACTAGTCATACCTCCGACTATTTCGCGTTATCTGAATCTTATTGTCATAACAGTACTTGCTTGTATATTGTGGGACGCCACCGCAAGGTGTTTCTCCAAAATAAACACAACGAACAAGCAACGCGATAGGTGTCATCAAAGGTACGTGTGATTCCCCTTCAAATAACGACAAAAGTCTAAGAAACCATAGTTCTATCAAAATATATTGAATTTTGCGTCTTGTGTACCAAAATGTGTTTCTCTCAGTTTTGATGCAGCCATAACTTTATCTTGTCCTTGAAGAAGTCTTACTCAAGGTCAAGTGACGTTATCTCTAAGTTATCTGTGAAGACTTGTCGCTACGTCTTGGGGCAACACCGCGAAGACACCCCGGGACAAAAGATGTCGCCACGGGTCGGGTGACACCTTTGAAGGATGTTTCCGTGTCAAGAAGACGGTGTTTCAAACATCTGAGGAACGCAACGGTTACATCTTCGGGGAAATATGCAAGGAAAACAAGAAGAAATGTTCAAGACAGGCCACATAGGTATAGAGGGATAGGTATAAACTGCAGTAGAATATGCTCTAAGATTTTTTTCCGATGTCAACATAATTGTGATTTTTGTTCTGTATTATTAAGACAATACGTGGAAGAAAATAGTACTCGTGTCTGTTGGTTCTATAGCATGCTGCGATCGCGTAGTGTCTAGTGCACGTACACAATAATGTCGAATGTGTGAAAACATAACCCAACTCCAAAAATCTATGAGTTACTCACTATTTTTTTTACTCACTCACTCATTAGCTTGCTCACTCATTTACTCACTCACTCACTCTCTCAGTCTCTCTCAATATCTCTACTCTCTCTCACTCACACACTCGTGGTCGCTTGTTCGCTCACTCACTCACTCACTCACTAACCCACTTACTCACTCCCCCTTGTTATCTTCTTTCATTCCTTCTTAACGTTATATCATTCCTTTCTACCATTCTAGCAGTTTGTTTGAATTTCTTGTTTTTTTGCCTACCCGATAAACCGCCCCATTGTGTAACACACGAACAATCTGCATAACCGGACAGATTTATTTGATTCACTCACACTGGGAATGGCCGAGACCGGCACACCCAAGAGCACGGTGCGATCGCGCGACCCCAAAAGTAAACACGCCTTACACACGCACGCGCTAATATCCAGATAACACGGAGTCGCGCGGCGTAACAAATATTAGTCATAAGCTACAGGCGTGGTGAAAAGTCAACAAAGAGTTTGTTTTGATACTGATATGAAAGTTGATCAAACAGGTTACTCACTGTACAAAGGAGGAGCCTTGACATTAAAGTGCACGGCCTGCTCACAATGATGAAACCTGCGTCATCACTCGTTCAGTGTCCGATTGCTCTACTCGTAGTATAACGATATGTTTGACTTCTAAAAAATCTGTTCAGCAGACTTGAATGCACCTTAAAAGCTGTGAATGTAGCTGTCATTAATTTTGTTTCTCTGTGCGTAAGGTCTTGCCACATGAGAGGTGTACAGTAGCACATACTATGTACATGTATGTATGCTTTACTACAAAGACAGACGATTTGCCCGATCACACAGGTTATAGTTATACTCCAAATAAAATAAAAAGAAGACCAAGGCTTTATTTCCGTTCATAAGGACTTAAGGTCAGGGACGCATGGACTGAAACACGCTCTATAGTAGCGAGCCACTTGTAGCCTGGGTACCATCCTCCGTAGTAAACGCTGGCTAAAGCCCTTCGCTAGCTTAATTATCCATGGTTAGCAAGTGAAAAGATTGAGCTAGCGGTCACTACGGAGGGCGGTTCCCAGGCTAACCCATTGAGTCTGGAGATCGGTATCAGCC
The DNA here is from genome assembly GCF_035083965.1 of Branchiostoma lanceolatum. NCBI lineage: Eukaryota > Metazoa > Chordata > Leptocardii > Amphioxiformes > Branchiostomatidae > Branchiostoma > Branchiostoma lanceolatum. The sequence continues at coordinate 14,991,787 of NC_089737.1, read as the reverse complement.
TGGTTCCGCCCACTCAGCCCAGAAACATGCTCGCCCCACGTGGTGAGATGTTGTATACTGTGCCATGACAAAACCGACGATCGTCTGGAAGGATCTATAGCCTCAATTTTGTCACAAGGCAGGTGAATTTTGTACTCAGCGCGGATGCTGCGTAAGCCTATTGTACGATTAATATGAATAAATTTAAACATTTAAAAAAAAAGTTTTAAAAAGTTAAAGGTAACGGTAGTCCCATAGCTTATTGGAGTCGTAGGGTCAGTGGGATGTGTCTAGGCTAAAATGTAATAAAAGACTAATAATAAAACTAGGGCACGGTATTGGAAGACGGAGACCAACGTTACCCCTTTCCTTCCACTGCCTTTTACCTCCCCAACCAAAGTCAGGTACTCATTTCTACACCTGGGCAGAGTGACGAAAGTTGTGTTGAGTGCGCTTCCCAAGGTGGGGCCTTTATCGACGCAATTTTTGGTAGTTATAAACGCCATATTTCAAGCGTACAAACTCCGAGACAACACAAACACATGTTCTCTCACCTCTTACGCCGTTTTCTAGACCAACCGGCCACTCTGGGCTACTGAATGGTTTCTTTGTTTCCGCGATCGGCGTGACTCTGCCGTGCTTGGTCTGTAAATATGACATACTGACCGCTGAAGGCCGTAACCCATGTCATTATGTACCCGTACTTACACCACGTGTTGACTTTACGATAACTTCGGCTACGTTAAGCTGGCGTGCTACGCTGAAGGACGGTTATACCGGCTATACAGATACAGAAGCTGGTGTGTACTCGTACCTACATCGCGTGTCGACTTTACGATAACTTCTACTTCGTTCAGCTGGTGTGTTTAGCCCTTCGGAAGGTAAAGATAGTCCCATGGCCTCATTGATAAGCTTTTTCTGAGCCTGTACGGGCACTGGGTTGTTATCCACTGTGTCTGGGGCACGGTATTGGAAGGCAAAGCCCAACCCCATCCTTCCAGTAGACCGCTTTTACCTCCCCAACCAAAGGCATGTATCCATTTTTACACCTGGGGGGCATGAGGAACGTCGTGCCAAGTGCTTTCCCAAGGGCACAAGATCAGTGACATGATAGGATTCGAACCCAGGACTTCTGGACCTCTGGGTTCAGGGCCTAACCCCCTCTCGTTACGCCACACGACCCCACTACGACGTATGTAACCGTTCCTTAACGGTACAGATTATTTATTAAATGAAATTTTGTGAACTTTAATCTTCTTTGACAGTTGAACAAACCAGCAGATCGTAGGAACTATGATATTTTTAAATTATAATTGTAGCTTTAAACAACACATAGTGATGCCGCACTCAAGCAAACACGCTTATGTGGCGTCGCGGTGGCGCAGTGGCGCAGTGGCAGGGTGTTTGGCCCCAGAACCCAGAGTTCGAATCCGTGATTCCCTGATTTGTCCCGTTGACGTTGTGCACTTAGGAAAGGCACTTTACACGACTTTCCTCACCTCACTCAGGTGTAAATGAGTACCTAGCTTCGGTTAGGGACGTCCCTCGGATAGGACATTAAATGGTGGTCCCGTGTTTGAGGAGAGCTACACTTCGAGCACGTTAAAGAACCCACCACACTAATCGAAAAGAATAGGGGTCCTTCCCAGTGTGAGTGGTTCAAAACCTACAGTCCTATGGCCGCACATAGGGCAATTGTCGTATTGACACCTGCGCGCCGAATGGCAGTCGCTACAGACCTTTGCGATCTAGCCCCGCCAATTGTGCGCTCCTCACAATTCAGCCCCTGGCTGCGAAGAGAGAGTAGTCGGCCCACCCAATAATAAAAATCATTTAAGCGACATGTGACGAAGTATGAAACATTAACAGTATGGATGGAATAATACATGCAGTAACCGAGGTGCGAAAGAAGCAATGATACATATAACAAAAACTATTATTTTCGTCATACACTGGTGGTCTTCGACGAGAGAAAGTGGTCTTCAACTTTACAAGTCGGCCTCCTAGAAGAATACTTTCTCTCCAGTACTTACGACGGCTTAGAAAGTTCCTTTTGTATCCCCTTGTATATCCTCCCGCACAAATCTGTGCTGAAAGCAGCCAAATGTAAATAAGAGCCATTATTCCCGCGGTGCGTGTCGGTGCGGCGGCGGTCAGGTCGTCTGGCGGGGGGATTAAGGTCGGGCCGCACGTGCCGAGCGTGGAGAAACACTAGTACCTTGTACTGCGATATAGAACGATATGTCTGTCTGTCTCCTGTGTTAGCTGGCTGTCTGTCCGTCTGTCTGTCTGTCTCTCTCTCACTGTCTCTGTCTGTCTGTCTCTCTGTCTGTCTTTCTCTGTCTGCCTTTCTGTCGTCGGTCTTTCTGTCGTTGGTAGCGTGCGTAGTCCAGTGGTTAGCGATCTTGCCTCTGGAACTAAAAGCCCCGGGTTCGCTCCCGGCTGTGTCGCTCACACGACATGCACGCTACCGTTAAAGATCGCAGTCCTTAGGACAGGACGTTAAGCCGTGGTCCACTGCTTATTGTGCTTGTCGAAAAGAGCTAGGGGAATTTCCCCGGTACAATGAACCTGTAAATACTGTACATAGCGTCTGTCTCCTCTGTCACGACCAGTGGAAGAGTAGCTCATCTGTTCATTGAGTTCATTTGAGCTAAACTGGTTCGAGATTCCTTTCCTTTCCTTTCCTTTCTATAGCTATCTATTTATCTATCTGTTTGTCTGTCTGTCTGTCTGTATGCATATCTGCCTGCCTGTCTGTGTCTGTTTTCTCTCCCCCTCTCTATATTCAGTAAAACCCTCTTACACAAAGAATATTGACACAACAAACGGGTAAAGCCTTTTTGAGGTTTCCTCAAATAATATGATACACACAAAGGCAGATACAGGTAAGATTAGCACACCTGAAAGTTATACAAAACCTGAGTTATAAGATTGTGCAGTGTGTGCGTGTTATCATACGGGGTTTGGGGCCATAACTACCTTTCGCTACGCTATACTTTCTAACTTAAAGATCTAAACGTTCTTTGTTGTATTTACCTGTTTTACTTAGGTTCAGATCAAACGTTTTTCTCTCTTTTCAGTTGTTTTTAGAACACAAAATCTGACTTCTCACTACACAAAACTTTCTGATCAAATTCAAATATCTTCTTATTCATCTACGAAGCTATAAGATCAATCGCTCTTGGACATATACGTGTTTGTCGTAGTCTTGCTTAAATCCTGAAACCAAAACACCGTTGGTTGTCTGTAAAGCTAGCTCAAACTTAAGACGGCGGCGCGCCGACACAACGTCGCCTGATCCGCCCTTTCTTCCCACCCTGACCTCTCACCCTGTGCTGAATGCATTATTCCCAGGGACATATTGTTCTGGTCCCATGTTAGGAGAGGCGGCATAATGGAACTGAGGGGGAAGAAATCTCCAACACTTCAAGAAACGCACGGAGCCTTTCTTGAGACAAAGGGGGTGGGAAATCCGGGAGGAAGATTTTCGGCGTCGCCATGGCGACGCGAAAGCGAGTCTGAAAGTTCGGTCGGATCGTTTGGTTTCGAGAACAAGTCGACAGATGTAACTGTCAATCATTGAGTTTGGGTAAAGTTGCGCGAGCTGCTCTGGATGTGGGACGGTGTACTCTAGCCTCTAGCTAGATCTACCAGGCTCCGTGGATCGCTGGAAAATAGTAGCCTCCACCAGGCCCTCCTACGGGCGTATGGATTGTAGAACTCGGCAGAAAAGGGAATAATTAGCCAGTAAAGTCAGTCCACGGTGAAGATCACATTTCGCCCGTGTAGGAACAGAGCCTGCAAATGAAACCCTGGCAATTATTCCCCCTATAGGCGGCGTAGTCAGTCTGGTAGAGACTAGGAAGTACTAGTAGTAGAAATTGGCCAAATATAGTGAATAGAATGCTAATAGTAATCAGTCGGCTACGGAGAGAGGTAAGTAGTAATAGTAGTTAGTCGGCTTCGGAGAGAGGGACAATAGTCGACCCACGGGGTCTAGGTGTGCTCAAATTTGGACGAGAATAAGCTGAGTTTGGCAGTCTTTACCAGACTAACTACGCTGACTATTGGAAGTTTGGCAACGTGAGGTAAGATTTGCAAGGGGGCAGAATAAGTCTTTCCATGGACTGACACGCCTGTGGGGGTGGGTTGAATTCCGTGCGGATATTGGAACAATTTAAGTTGAAAGATGAAATTCCAATAGATACCACAGTTGAATTTTAGAATCTATTGATGACCGAAGAATATATAGTTTGTTTGTTTGCTTGAGTCTTTCTTCATTCATGAAAAGCTGACCTATTTCATGAGGACAAACGTAAAAGGTAAAAACAAAATATAACAAATAGACAAAAAGGTGAAAGTTATCTCGAACCAGTTTAGCCCACTGCCAGATCCTGTCTTCAACCTTAGCCGTAACAGAGAAGACAGACTAGATGTACAGTATTTACAGGTTCATTGTACTTGGAAAATTCAACTAGCCTTTTCGAAAAGTACAATGAACAGTGGACCACAGCTCAACGTCCATCTCTTGGACATGGACGAAGTCAGAATCGACTAACCTAGTAAAGGGCCAATATTTGGATCAACTTTGATTTCTAAAAATCGCCCGAAGCCCGCGTAATCGACAGGACGTCGGCCGTACTTCGACCGAAAATGCACATTTAAAGCTCGCCAACACGTCGGCCGAGCTGAATTTCTTATTTGTGACGGCGGCTTTAGGACTGCAACTCTTTCCAGTAGCGTGCATGCCGGGTGAGCGACACAGCCGGGATCTTACATTCGCCTCATGGCGTCTTGGTCCGGAGGGAGGGTCACTAGCCACTGGACTGTGCATGCATATGACTCTGCATAAAGAGACATATACCCTTACATATACATATACATGGTTTTACAAAAACACATAATGAAATGGCCGTTTTACTGTTTGTATCCGATTCACCAAAAGGGCCGGTTGTCAGAACCTCCCCATCATCAAACCACAGCCCGATGACCTTGCACCACAAGGTCACGCCCCCCTCCCACCCCACCTTGACCCCTACCACCCGTGACATTTCCCTCCGTACACAGTCCGGCGCTGTGGAACCACCTAGCCATTGTTGTAGGGAACAATGCGTCGTTCCATAGCCCGAAATCCCATTCCCGCTCCTTGCTACATAACAATGCCCTATTGTTACCAATTGTTGTTTGGTAGGGCTAGGAACGTGAGGGGAATTGGGACAATGGATGGAATAGTCTAAAGATATGTTTTCTTAACTTTCCTTCTTTTGGCTTTACTTTAAGTCCGTTTTCTTACACGATGGTGATGAAATGGAGAGACGACAAGTTTCAGAGTTTGATTTACTTTTGATTTGTTCCTATTCGGGAAGAAAAAGAAAAAGAAACAAAATGAAGCAGAAACAGCAAAACAGTTTGCTTTGGTGTTGTATCCCATTCCTTTACATTGCAATTTTTGGGGTGATAGCCGCAGCTACGTACGTTGTGTGATTTTCAGTTAAGCTTTGACAGAAACTAGCTTAGACGCGGTGTAGGACAGCCATTTCTGTGTCAAGTGCTCATGAATGTTGTCTATTTAATGTCGCACGTCGCAACTGACCATGGAGCTTTTGTTCGCCCAAAAGAACAGGACATCGTCAATTCAAGGTCAATTCAAGCAATTTAAAACAGTGATGTCCTATTGAGAGGTTGCTCAAAGCTTTAAATCTCTAAGTAGATGTTGGGATGAAAAATCGTTTTTTTTAGTGTTATAGAAAATGTACACCCAGAAGGCCTAGATATTTCCTAGATAATGATTACATTTGCATTTAAATGACACTGAAGAAGAGTGATGGATGTCACTCGAAACGTCGGGAAGTTATCTCCATATTTCATATCATCCAGTTGCAGACAGAGATTGATTTGTCTTTGAATACAATGAGTAAGAATTGCTTTCTTCTATATTTGAATCTCCAAACTTACTAACCGTGTAGTTTAAGGTCGCAGATAAATTGACCACGTCATTTACGTAGCTGTAGGTTGTAATACGGCAAACTTTATTGACCTCTGGCCTCAGACGACCCACCATATCACAGCTCTTCCAACCACCCTCCCAATGTTTTTTTTTCAGGTAAACGTGTAGTTTCAGGTCACAGCTAGTACATTACTACCGCCGTCACGTACACGTTACTATAGATTATAACACGGTAAAGTTAACAGCTAGAGTTGTGGCCTCAGACGACCCACCAAATAACCCCTCCTCAAACTGTCCTTCAAAGGTTTGTTTTCATCTGAATCTTAAGTAAACGTGTAGTTTCAGCTCGCAGCTAATGCATTACTATCTCCTCCACGTAGCTATATATCAGTTATAATTCGGCAAACTTCACAGAATTGTGGCCTCAGACGACCCACCAAATCACCCCTCTTCCCCCCCCCCCACCCCCAGAGTTTGTTTTCTCTCGTCTACATCTGAATCTCTAGGCGTAATCAAACGTGCAGTTTCAGCTCGCAGGTACATTAGTTCACGCAGCTATAGGTTATGATACGGCAAACTTCTGGCCTCAGACGACCCACCAAATCACCCCTCTTCCAACCACCATCCCAAAGATTAATTTCGTCTACATCTAAATCTACAGGTCTAATATGTACATGTACACTAAACGTGTAGTTTCAGCTAGCCGGTATATTACTACCTCCTTTACGTCGCTATTAGTAGCTATATACGGTAAACTTCGCCGAAATCTGGCCTCAGACGACCCCCTAAATCACCCCTCCTCAAACCGTCCTCCGGGGCACATCACGTACTTCAACACACATGCATAAAGACGGCCCCGTTTTGATGAACTGGTGTCGTTTTTATCTTCTCCCCTGGTCGGCAGACAAAGCCGGCCTGTTCCAACCGGACCGCCCGGGGGTAGATACCTGTCGGGCCCGCTGATTGAAGGGCCGAGGGAGATAGCAGAAGATGTGTATAATCATGGCGGCACGAGCCGTGCTATTATTGTCTGTTGGAGCAAAGAGGTTGGTTATATGTCCCTGGTTGGAGGCTTCTTCACTAGATGGAATTGTCTATATGTGCCCCCATGTCACATGATGGCATTAGGAATGGGTGAATGAAAGAAGGGCGATAGGAGATAAGAGAAGATGTGTATGGTTATAGCGCCGAGCTACTGTCTGTTGGAGTCTTCTGCACCGAGATGATTTTTTTCGCCTGGGGTCTGGTCACACTGTGAAGTCTGTTATATCACCCCGTGTCACACGATGACATTAGGCATGAGTGAGTGAATGTAGGAAGATCGGAGATAACAGAAGATGTGCATATCATGGTGGCACGCGTCGAGGCATTGTCTGTTGGAGTCTTCTTCTCTAGATAATTCTGTCGCCTATGGGTCTGCCGGTCACTGCACTAGTGTGAAGTCTGAAATATGGCCTCGTGTCATTAGGAGTGAGTGAGTGGTTGAAGGGAGATCGGAGATAAGAAGAGGTGTATATAATCATGGAGGCACGCGTCGAGGCATTGTCTGATGGAGTCTTCTTCACAAGGATGATTCTGTGGCCTAAGGCCTGGGCACGGTAGTGTTATCAGACCCCATGTCAAATGATGACATCATGAATGAGTGAGTGAATGAAGGGCGATCGTCGGAGATAAGAAAATATGTGTATAATTATGGTGGATGATGCCCTGCTCTATTGTCTGTTGGAGTCTTCTTCACTAGATGATACTGTCGCCTGTAGGCATGAGGTCTGGTCACATTGGGACTCTTATGTGTCCCCTTGTCACACAATGACATTAGAAATGAGTGAATGAATGAATGAATGAATGAATGAATGAATGGCGGTGGGAGATTTCAGAAGAAGTATATAATCATGGAGGCACTCGCCGTGCAATTATTGTCTGTTGGAGCAAAGAGGTTGGTTATATGTCCTTGGTTGGAGGCTTCTTCACTAGATGGAAATGTCACCTGCAGGTATGAGGTCTGGTCATACTATGAAGCCTATATGTGCCCCCATGTCACATGATGGCATTAGGGATGAGTGAATGAAAGAAGGGCGATCGGAGATAAGAGAAGCTGTGTATGGTTATAGCGGCAAGCGCCAAGCTACTGTCTGTTGGAGTCTTCTGCACCGAGATGATTTTTTTCGCCTGGGGTCTGGTCACACTGCGAAGTCTGTTATATCACCCCGTGTCACATGATGACATGAGGCATGAGTGAGTGAATGTAGGAAGATCGGAGATGACAGAAGATGTGTATGATTATGGAGGCACGCGTCGAGCTATTGTCTGTTTGAGTCTTCGAATTCTTCCCTAGATAATTCTGTCGCCTATGGGTCTGCCGGTCACAGGACTAGTGTGAAGCCTGAAATGTGGCCTCATGACACTAAGAGTGAGTGAGTGATTGAAGGACGATCGAAGATAAGAGAAGATGTGTATAATCATGGCGGCACGCGTCGAGGCATTGTCTGATGGAGTCTTCTTCGCCAGGATGATTCTGTGGCCTAAGGTAGTGTTATCTGACCCCATGTCAAATGATGACATTAGGAAAGAGTGAGTGAAAGAAGGGCCGAGGGAGATAGCAGAAGATGTATATAATCATGGAGGCACGCGCCGTGCTATTATTGTCTGTTGGAGCAAAGAGGTTGGCTATACGTCCGTGGTTGGAGGCTTCTTCACTAGATGGAATTGTCGCCTGCAGGTATGAGGTCTGGTCATACATGAAGCCTAAATGTGCCCCCATGTCACATGATGGCATTAGGCATGAGTGAGTGAATGTAGGGAAATCGGAGATAACAGAAGATGTGTATGATTATGGCGGCACGCGTCGAGGCATTGTCTGATGGAGTCTTCTTCTCCAGATAATTCTGTCGCCTATGAGTCTGCCGGTCACAATACTAGTGTGAAGTCTGAAATATGGCCTCATGACATTAGGAGTGAGTGAGTGATTGATTGATTGAAGGACGATCGGAGATAACAGAAGATGTGCATATCATGGTGGGACGCGTCGAGGTATTGTCTGATGAAGTCTTCTTCACAAGGATGATTCTGTGGGCTAAGGCCTGGGCACGGTAGTGCTATCTGACCCCATGTCAAATGATGACATTAGGAATGAGTGAGTGAATGAAGGGCGATCGGAGATAAGAAGATATGTGTATAATTATGGTGGATGATGCACTGCTCTATTGTCTGTTGGAGTCTTCTTCACTAGATGATCCTGTCGCTTGTAGGGTGAGGTCTGGTAACATCGGGACTCTTATGTGTCCAATTGTCACATGATGACATTAGAAATGAGTGAATGAATGAATGAATGAATGAATGAATGAATGGCGGTGGGAGATTGCAGAAGATGTGTATGATTATAGTGGCACGCACCGTGCTATTATTGTCTGTTGGAGCAAAGAGGTTAGGTATACGTCCTTGGTTGGAGGCTTCTTCACTAGAAGGAATTGTCGCCTGCAGGTATGAGGTCTGGTCATACTATGAAGCCTGTATGTGCCCCCATGTCACATGATGGCATTAGGAATGAGTGAGTGAAAGAAGGGCGATCGGAGACAAGAGAAGATGTGTATGGTTATAGCGGCAAGCGCCGAGCTACTGTCTGTTGGAGTCTTCTTCACCGAGATGATTTTTTTCGCCTGGGGTCTGGTCACACTGTGAAGCCTGTTATATCACCCCGTGTCACACGATGACATTAGGCATGAGTGAGTGAATGTAGGAAGATTGGAGATGACAGAAGATGTGTATGATTATGGAGGCACGCGTCGAGCTATTGTCTTTTGGAGTCTTCGAATTCTTCCCTAGATAATTCTGTCGCCTATGGGTCTGCCGGCCACAGTACTAGTGTGAAACCTGAAATGTGACTCCATGTCATTAGGAGTGAGTGAGTGATTGAAGGACGATTGGAGATAACAGAAGATGTGTATGATTATGGAGGCACGCGCCAAGCTATTGTCTGTTGTTGTCTTCGAATTCTTCTCCAGATAATTCTGTCGCCTATGGGTCTGCCGGTCACAATACTAGTGTGAAGTCTGAAATATGACCTCGTGTCATAAGCAGTGAGTGAGTGATTGAAGGACGATCGGAGATAACAGAAGATGTGTATGATTATGGAGGCACGCGTCAGGCTATTGTCTGTTGGAGCAAAGAGGTTGTTTGGGTTATACGTCCTTGGTTGGAGGCTTCCTCACTAGATGGAACTGTCGCCTAAGGGTCTGCTAACTCTAGTGGTCACAGTGTGAAGCCTAGAATATGACCCCATGTCAAATTACAACAGTAGCCAATGTATTGTTTTGTACAGTCTTCTTCACTAGATGGAACTGTTGCCTGGAGGTGTGGTCACACTGTATAGTCTGTTGTATCACCCCCTGTCACATGATGGCATTAGGCATGAGTGAGTGAATGAATGAAGGAAGATCGGAGATAAGAAGAGATGTGTATAATTATGGTGGCACGCGTCGAGGCATTGTCTGTTGGAGTCTTCTTCTCCAGGATGATTCTGTGGCCTAAGGCCTGGGCACGGTAGTGTTATCTGACACCATGTCAAATGATGACATTAGGAATGAGTGAGTGAATGAAGGGCGATCGGAGATAAGAAAATATGTGTATAATTATGGTGGATGATGCCCTGCTCTATTGTCTGTTGGAGTCTTCTGCACTAGATGATCCTGTCGCTTGTAGGGTGAGGTCTGGTCACATTGGGACTCTTATGTGTCCCCGTGTCACATGATGGCATTAGGAAGGAATGAGTGAGTGAATGTAGCTAGGAAGATCGGAGATAACAGAAGATGTGTATAATTATGGAGGCACGCGCCAAGCTATTGTCTGTTGGGGTATTTTTCACCGAGATGGTTCTGTCGCTTGAGAATCAGGACACACTGTGAAGTCTGATATGTGCCTCTATGTCGCATGATGACATTAGGAATGAATGAGTGACTGAAGGGCGGTGTGAGGCTGTTTGAGTGAGTGAGTGAGTGAGTGAGTGAGTGAGTGAGTGAGCGAGTGAGTAAATGAAGGTTACAGAATTATCTTGATTACAAATGTTATTTTTGTCTACATTTCAATCTCGAAGTAGATGTAACGTTGACGTATGACGTTTTCTTTTGCGTGTAAGAATGCATTTTTGTACTACCTGCATCGTAAAGGTTATAATTAGGCAAACTACAATTAGGTGTTTGGAGATAAGAAGAGATGTGTGTAATTATGGTAGCACGCGCGACGGCATTGTCTGTTGGAGACTTCTTTTGCTTCTATGGCCTCAGGCACTTTACTCTCCCTCACTCACCTGGTGTGACCTCGAGTCACATGAGGAAATTAGGTGTGTCTGTTAGTGTGTGTGTGTTAGTGAGAGAAAGAGAGAGAATATATATGACGGCATGTCCTCCGATTGTCGATGAGGAATAGCAGGAGCCTCTTTATGATTTCGTCAGAATTTTTGGAGACAACACAGGTAGAGAGATGGAAGAGGGGGTAGAAAATACTGCTGAGAGATTTGCCACAGGTAAATCGTCAATGTACATACACACACACACACATCTCTCTAAGTATTTTCCTCCTTCTCATCCATTGTGACATACCATGCTCTAGACCCGGGTCCACGGCCTGCTCACCCATCAACCTAATCACACCAGACGTGCAAATTACACCGCCTGGAGGCTTCTGGGTACAGCGGGCCAATCAGACGACAGCGGCGCGAGATGATGACAGGTTTGGACGTGTTGGCGCCAAGGGGCGGAACCACTGGCAATCATGGGGGGGGGGATTTATAAGGTGGGAGGGTAGAACATGTTTATCTAAAAGTTGGAATGAAAACGTGGGCCACAGTTGTTTTCTTTCTTGATTCGTAAAATTCGTACTGATATGTCCAAAGAATCTCAAGTGTATATCTTATTTTACAGTTTAGAAAAATTAAACAACAGGTAGCGGATCATGGGGGGTATACAATTCAGAATGGGCTAGCTACAAAAAAAGGCATATGATAAAACGGTGACGATCTGCCCATTCGACCTCTGCTTGGAGAGTATACAGTTCATAGAGTGGGAGGTTAGACGTTGTTTGTTTCAGATGTTCTGTTTTAAAAAGCAGGTATGAAGGTATAGGCAATCGTCTAACGGTTCTAAAATCAGTAATATAATGTTCAAATATGTTCTTTTCCAGTTTAGAAGAATTAAACTTTAAACATCTTAAACTCACTTTGTAGTAAATGACATTGTCTAGGGCCACACTATAGGTAAAGTCATTTTGCATATTTCAAGGACTTTTGACCTACATTTGCAAAGTCGTTAAGGCTAGCATTATCCATTATTTCGGTTATCCTTGTATTACCTTATATAGCTATTGAAATATTCGACTTTTGAAATGACTTAGCTATTAAAAACCAGTGACTGTTGTCTATTTGACTCATCATCACATGACGTCACCCTCAATGTGAGTGAGTATGAGTCATCGGCGTCATACCAAATATGGACCACCGTCCCAGGGGGTAAAAATATCCACTACTGTATTCACTTGGGACTATAGAAAAGTGTGGGGTAACAAATGCGTTTGTTTCACCTTTGCAACATTTACGAGTTTTCCGCTCCAGTGGTTTTATGGATCGTCATTGAAAATTACAAAGTCTGTTATGCATTTCAGGCATATCTTTGGCTAATCAAAGTTTCATGATGGAACAATTTATGAATACCGTTGAAAAATGTATTACTTTGTACATGCTTTCCACATAATTGAGATCCTAACGTCCATGCGAGTATAAACTCAACAGATATTCTTTCAAATATCAGACACGTTTTTTTACAAAACCACACACATACACACACATACAATCTACATACATAAACACACCACACACACACATACACACACACATTCACACACATACATACATGAATTACACACCACAACAAAACTGTTTCTTCGTAAAAATTAGAATTTATTCATCACGTTGCCACGGCAACCAATCGTCATCCCACGCCAAGTAAATATATATATATTTGTATCTATAAATGCATATAAACGCTGGAAGCAAAAAATGTACATTCTCATCTCATATATAGAAATCTCCCTCCCCCACACCCTGCATTGGTACTGGCTATACTGTACGCATGCGCACTGCTGTACAAGAAGTATTGACCATTGATCCCGAATTCTTATCGATTATCTATAATCGATTATCTATATATCTATACTGAAGCAAAGAATCGGTTTCAAAGCAAAACTTTGGAACCCGTTTTCTAAAGAGGAAGCCATATATCCATGTCCCGCATATTTCAGGCCTTGCTATGTACAAACTTTAGGATCATTCAAATTCGATTGATATCAAAACAATCGAACGCGTACAAAAATATATATATAGAAATCTGTGTATCAAATTTACAAAACTGGCCACAGTCGGCAGTAGAATTTGGTAGCCTATGTAGAAAATATGTACATTTGGGTACTGAAGTAAGAAAGCTACTTTCCTTATTCGGAACATCTTACTGATATTCTATCATTATCATACTCTGGGACTTAAGGAAGCAAAACTCCAAACAAAGCCACCCAGGAACGCTCGATTTCTGTGGAAACTAAAATGATATGAAGTAACTGTGAAGACAAGTGTGTTTTTGTACTTTGGCTGTAAGCTATACCTTATTTTCTTGCCTCGGGCTGTTCCAATTGTCGCAGGGATGGGTGGGGTTTCTTTTCAAATTCAAGTTTTTCAAAGTAAAGTTTCAATTCTAAAACGGTGAATGTTTTGGGAAATAAAAGCATCAATGAATAGGAACATATTTTGAAGAATATTCCAAAAAAGTTTGGAAAATTCAAATACGGTTCAAGAATATAGTTGAGTTCGTTTCACAACATCCCCGTGACATTTAAAATGGAACATCCCAAGTTTACACAATGGGTCTACAAAGTTACGATATTTGGCGGAGCTTTTTTTAAGGTGAGTAAACAGAGAAATCACGAAGGTGCGTCCTCGGTACAAGAAATAGTCCACGAGCTCATGTTTCATCGGAAGACAAGTCCAAAACAACCGTCCTGTGGAGATATACGGCGTCGTTTCCCTCTGGGTCCTTTGTGTCGGGCGGACACCCCTGTCCCGCCGAGTTGCCCCGCCCAGTACATGTCTTTATCAGCATTAATCGGACGCGTCCATTCTTCCCGGAGGGGTGAGCTGGACGCGGAGGTGTCGTCCCTCCCATTGTTCTGGGGTGTCTCGCCGTGGGGCCCCTCCCCGTTCCCTAGTGGCTCGTGCCGTCCTTTGTCGCGTGGTCGCCTGACTGGGCCCTTTGTCCCGCTCCGTGAATAATCCTGGACCTGTGAGAACACAGAAGAGAGAGAACATGAATATGCGGGACTTCGCTTTGAACCGTCTGAACCCAAGTCCTAAATCCCCCCTCTTAGAAAACTCCTCCGCTTAAGTACACAGTGAAGTATAGCGCCACGCGTACGGCGGTCTTAAGACAAACATCGCACACAAGCGACGCTTAAGCCTGCATGACAATACTCGTGCAACCGCCTTCTCAAAAACAACTCTCAACAACACCTAATCTTCCTTCTAAGAACCCCCAACTCTTTCTACCAACACGCGAGAGCTACGGGAAAGTATACCAAGTCTCTGACAACTTAAACTTGACGGATGAAAAGTAGGACTTGTAGGAAATGTCTAACAGGTAGTTGTACTACACCCACGTGCAGTGGAACAATACCGGCCCGCCGGCTTATCACGGTAAGCAAACAGACGCTCGAGTTAGCGTTACAAATACAAACGGCGCGGTAATCAGTTGTACCGAGCGGCTTTACGGACAGATTACAAACTCTGGGGCAGGCAGACCCCACTACGGTATTCCTTTGTGTGCCGTACTAATAGTATATACGCACGCTAGCGCCTTCATATAGGCCATTTCTAAAACCTAACAGTGTCTATGTATGAGAAATGCAATAACATCACAATCTTAAGCGTGAAATTGTGAAAGATTTGTTTTAAAACTTGTCAAAATTAAAGTTGGAGTAATAAAAAGAAACGTACCTAGTTAAACCATGAAGTGAAGTCGAGTAGTTCCTCCTCTTCGGGAGAGAGGGGCGGGCACGGCGAGCCGTCGCTGCTGTACGAGTCGTAGTTCGGCCTGGGGGCGGGCGGACTGTACATCGGGTAGTGCGGGCTGGGGCTGCCGGTGCTGAACACGGCGTTCACCGCGTCGCTCTCGGACAGGAGCTGCTGCAACTGCTGGATGTAGTCGACGGCTGATTTCAAGGTCTCTACTTTGGACATCTTCTTGTTGACCCTGCCGTTGGGGACGTGGTTCCGGAGCGTTGCGAAGCCGCTGTTGACGAGTCGGACGCGGTTTCTCTCCCTCTCGTTTCGCCTGGCCACCGCTTGTGGGGGTCTCTGTGGGATGGAGTAGCCGAGCCCGTCGAAGTTTATCCTCCGCTTGCACCGCAAGACTTCGGGAGTGTCGGCGGGGCGGGAGCGCTTGGTCCCCGTGGACCCGACGGAGTCGGTCGGTGAGGGCGTGCAAGACAGCCGGAGGGAGTCCGGTCGGGCCGACACGTCGAAGAACGTGGAAGGCATCGAGTCGAAGGTGGCGATGTTGTCGGCGAGTGTGTCCATCCTTGCCGAGGGAAGACGGTGCGAAGGTCCGGTGGAAGTGAGAAATAAAAAAAGAAGGCGCGAGCGAGTCGCGTGGGGCGCTCAAGAACAGGGGCAAGCCGTGGCGAGTGGTTCTCGGTCCTGTCTGACTCCCCCGTCGCCACACGCCCTCTTATATCGGCGCGAGCCGGTCTATTTGCTCACGGGCTAATCTGCAGTTAACCACGCCTCTTCCCCACCTCACCGTGGCGATAAAAGCCGCTTGTTTTGCAAATAAGCGTGGCGGGCGCGTGGCAGTGTCGCCTGGGGGAAGCTCCGCCCCCAGACGGGTACGGCACGGCCCGCGGGGCGTCATTGCGATTCAGTGCGCACGCTGATGGTGATGTCCTTTGTGTTCCGCCGGGGTCTGATCTGCATTACTACAGGAGGGAAAACCTTCCCCCCAGGCGCGCGCTCCAAACTTGGGTCAGGAGTTCGACGCGTTTAACTCCTGCAAATCTCTCACACGACGGCTTGTCTGAAGTCTGAATTGTTGACACGGAACGTAGTTGTCTATAGCACTGATCAAGTGGCGTTTTGTGTACGTTTAGGTGTGATGTAATGCATGCAGCTAATAGTATCTAATCTCGCGGACAGCGCTCCAAACTTAGGTCAAGAGTTTACCCCCCCCCCCTCTCTACTTCTTCAAATCTCAGCCTCCACCAGGCCTTCCTACGGGGGTATGGATCGCAGAATTCGGCAAGAGAAAGAATAATTTGCAAGTAGTCAGTCCGCGTGAAGGTTGATATTTCCCCAACTGCGCCTGCAAATGAAACCCTACGATGGCCAAACTCCCCTGGCAAATATTTTCCCTATAGCCGGCGTAGTTTAGATAGTCTGTCGGAGACTACGAATCTCTCACAAAACGTCTTGTCTGAAGTCTAAATGTTTACACAGAACTCAGTTGTCTATAGCACTTATCAAGTAGCAATCTGTGTAGGTGTGTGTGTGGTGCAATGCTGCTAACAATTCTTAGCTCTTCTCTGCCATTCTTTAGAACTGTTTATATTGTTTCTCCTTGTCCTCTGTCAAATCTAGAATCTTATACATAGTTATAGGCGTGTTCTACATGTTCTTAAGTGTTCTTCTGACGTCGACATAAAAGACGTTTGGCGTCAAAGGTTGAGGTCGGTTGAAAGATACGATCAGTCGCTACCTGCCGAGACGGAAAACGTTCCTTATCTCCTACAGTTCGGTCTATTCAAATACCCGCCATTGTTTTCTGTATCGTCGGGTGAGATAGTTCGGTGCCGTGGCGCGTGATGTTCCGATACCCGCGCGTGGCGACGTGTCTGATTGGCCGTTTCAAATGGAGATGAGCCTCTCAACGGTTAGCCTGGTCACCAGTCTCGGCTCAGGGGGTGTTTTACCGGCCCAGTCTGCTATGCATTGACTCGTTCCTGTTAGCCTGTCTTCTTAGCTGGCATGTCGAGTTATCGTACTCTCCACGCAGATGATGGGTTCCGGCAGGTTTTGACGTGTTTTTAGGCGTTTTTGTCGGGCTTTCTACTTTGTCATTTGGGTCGGCGAGACAAAAAAAATGACAAAGTAGAAAGCCCGAAAAAAACGCCTAAAAACACGTCAAAAACTTGCCGGAACCCATCATCTGCTTGGAGAGTAGAGTTATCGACAAAATAAGCCAAGGCCGTAAAACCTCCCCCGAGCACGCTAATCTGTCTGGGCGGGCGGACACCACTCCCAGCGCCGTAGAGATACCGTGAAGCTCCCGATGGTATGGCTACCAGGCTATTCTTGTGAAGTCACGAGGAGCCATCACTAAAGGCGCGGGCCCAGCCATTCAACGAATTTGTCCCGAATTTGCATGAAGCTAAAGAATCCCGCCGGGAGTTTTGATACGCGGACAAAAGACATCGTTGTCTCTCTGTGTCCCCAGTACATGCGGGACGTAATTATACCACCATGGCCCTCAGTCTTTCCGGGTAAATACACTCAACCCTCTTGCGCTGCAGTTTTTTTTACTCTTTCAAAAGCGTGCAGTCAAAAACAGAATGTTTAATTGCAAACATCCCAAAGTATCATGACAGAAATCCACATATATTTGAGGAATAAAAGTTTGTTAGTTTTAGCATTCACAAACTAATAATTCCGGGTGACTAGTTCCAGCCCACTTGCCTTCCATTTTCTAGTCTTGCACACAATAACAAAGTCGAACAAAGAAATTTAGGTCTACAACTTCAAGAAGAGTTGGTTTATAGTTTATTAAGCTCAAAGCCTCACAATCATTCATGCATATCTGGGGAGTAAATATTTTGCTAACAGTTGTAGCTGCTACCTCTAATCACTTGCGCTACCTTTTTTTAAACACATCATGTTGACCAACAAAGACATTCTATAACTACAGAGAACGATGTGTTTACAACTCAGGATGTGACATTTGACAATCCTCTACACATGTGTCCAACCAGAGACAATGTCTATGACTACAAAACAATAAGATTTCAACTAATGTGTTTTGTGACATTCATGACTACATCGAGATTAGAAGAGTCATTAACCTTACGTTCACAAATCATTATATGACTCATTTTTATGATCGATACGTTGTTGTTATCAAAAACCTTTGATGTATGAAGGTAAACATAGTTTAAAGTCAACAATAACGGCGTTAAAAATTGATTTACGATATTGTATGATTCATCTTTGATGTGTGAGTCAACAAAGCGGTGATCACGCCCCCCTCCCACTCCCCCTCGAACAAACAGTTCTTTTCGAACATGCTGGTCAAAGGTCAACCGTCCCACATAGTCCAAGGTTCCCAAACTGAAATAAACAGTGAGTGACGGTTGTTTTGGACAGAGGAGGAAACAATAACCGACAAGGAGGAGTTAACTTACTCTAGCTGCATATTTATCAGGGTTTGAGATTGACAGCCACGACCACACGTTTCAGTGTGGTCAGAGTGACCAACAGGCATGCATGTATGATATAGAACGTTGAGAGATTACAGCACAGATCTTGACAAAATTGCGACGAAATCAAGAACGGATATGTAAGGCAAAAGGATACTCTTTCTCGATCAGCCAGTTGAACGTTTAGAAAGATTGCGGCTAAATCTGGCTCTACCTTACCCTCCCAATTTTCACATTAGCCGATGTGAAACCAACTAGGCGTAGGTGTAAACAATTAGCTAAGAAATCACCCTATAAGATCTTCAAACACTTCAAATGGCTTAAGATATCAGAAATCAACAAAATTCCACTTCACCAAAGCTTTAACACAAACTAAAACGTACTTGTAACATCTGATTTAATAATCCCAGCAAATTTTCACACCAGCCTATATGAACTTAACTAGGCGTAAGTGTCAACAATGCCTGAAAATTCACCCTATAAGATCACCAAACACTTCAGGTGGATTAAGATATGATAAAACTGCATAAGACCTCTTGAAACCAGAGCTTTAAGACAAACTATTGCTTTAAAACTGCCCAAGACTTACAGCAAACGTGGCGGCTATTTTTATGTAAAACCGTCGCGCGACCGAAATGGTAACCAGTGGTTTGTAATTTGTGTAAGAAAGAGGGACGCGTGATTGAGTTCTTTTGTTTCTGGTGAAGTAATCCCTTCCGGGGGTGGGGGGTGAATTTCAGTAGTGCGTGAGATGGTAATTCTCATTGTTCCTTTAAGCAACGACATCGCATAGATTACGTCGTTACGCACTGAAAAGGGTCAAGCATACTGAGCATAATGTTCGAATCATTTCAAGAAAAATCCGAACTTGTAGATACTTTAAAGGCTAAAGGCGTAGCAAGATTTTATGAGGACATTGATATTGTGTAGCTAAACGTTGTCACGGAATACGACATGAATTTCAGAAACACAAACAATTGCAAGTTTGGGAAAGAAGTCCACCGATGGCGATGTTTCAGACTTAGTGCACGTATTTATGCTTAAATCTGAAGAAATAAAGCTTAAAGATGGTCATTTTCTTTTAAATGCGTATTGGTGGGAAATTTGAACCTCTGAAAAAATCATGAACGAAAAACAACCCTAACCTCTCTGATTTTCAGTTGTGACTCGGAGGAAAAACCCGCACTAGTTGCATGCATGGACTCGGTAGCCATGATGTAGTCTATGACCACCCCACCCCTGTCTCTCTATGCCCACACCACCCTATCGTCTGCTTTTGCCTAGCAACGTTTCAGACCTCCGGCAACGCCACAGCAACAACTGTCCTATTTTAGTCATGAACTTTCTTCCAAATTGGATAAAACGGTCGAATTCCGTCGCGGCCGGGCCCTGGGTACCAGGCCCCACGAATGGCTGTCAAAATAGTAGAAAATGGCCAAATAGAATGAATAGTATGCAAAAGGAATCGGCTACGGAGAGAGGGTCCAATCTGCCATCCGCAGGCTTGTAAACTGTAACTTCTATAACTTCTCTTGCATGTTATCCGTCTATTTGGTCAATATTTACGATTTTTCCAGCGACCTGTGGAGCCTGGTAAAGGCTAGGCCCTGGGGGCTTCTGCTGTGGAATTACGCGGGACAAACTCGACAGATGGCCGTTCGGCACATACCTTAATTCCCTGCATGCTTGTACTCAGGGAAAAGGTATGCAAATCATCATGCTGTACTGTAGGGACTTGATGTATGGCATTGTACACAGTAAAGGTCACGTGTTGAGGGCCTGTCTGTTAACATGTAGACTGACTGTTCTGCATACAATGGGGAAGTCAATGGTGTATGGTAGGCTTTTGGGGCATGGGCGATGTTCTTAACGTTTTTAAGAAATTCCATACTGATTATTCACGTTTCTGTCGGTTTTCAACAAAATGTTGTCAATTCAGCATACATGTACAAATATCATATATGAAAGAGCACAGCACTCGTGGAGCCTACGATGCCATTTTCCATTCGACACTTCTTGTCCTGCGTACAACTGAGGGGGATTGCAAGTGGTGTAGATCTACATTGCAGGCTTTTGGAGAGGTTCTGATGCAAATGTTATCATTTTTCAGATGAACTGCGGATTCTGTTGTCTATTTGATACCCTGTTGAATACGTTCTATTGGTTATCAAATGTCTTTCAAACAGGATTTCAACCATCCATAAAAGACTCTGAAGTCAGCTAATAATCAAGAAAAATCAAGACGCGCTCAGAAAAGACCCCACACGAAGGAAGCTACAGAAGGCAAATATTCGAAGGTCGAGGCCGTTTCTACCTGAAAGTGGAGTTTGTGAAATGATTGCATGACGCAAGAAGACTTCACTAAATAAAAGGGAAACTTCCTCAAAAAACAACAACAAGCATAAGGATAAAGAACCTACATCTGTATCATCATAGCCTTCAACATTAAGTACGATAGTATAGAATCCATTGGTTTAACCACACAGATTTGCTCTGAAGTTCAGCTTTCTTGAGCTTGTTACACGCAATGAGCCTTAGGGCAAGAATACCTTATTGTACAGAAAAGAGATATCAATGTACAGTAATGTACGTACGGAGTACTGCATGACAGATGGGCGATGCTTTCAGCAGAATCCATTGGTTTAACCACACAAATTTTGCCTTTTTGAAGTTCAGCTTTTTTTGAGCTTGTTACACAATGAGCCTTAGGGCAGGAATGTGCAATACCTTATTGTATAGAAGAGAGATATCAATCTACAGAAATGTGTGTATAGAGAACTGACAGATGTGCGAGACTGCCAGCTCACATACCGATACAGGACTGTCGGACATCTGTGCACAGATGGCAACCGTCGAACCGCCAAAGGGTGCTTCGGGCATAGGACGTTTTATGTACAGCTATTTTAACCCACTCTCTAAGTTTGGGGAAGATTGTTACCTTATCATCATATGTAACCAACGTGGGGGGGGGGGGGCTGCAAACGGAAAAGGGGGAATATAATAAAAAGGTTCCATCTCCCCCACCAACCTCTGCTCGGAGAGCAGTTTTAACCATGCTTCTCCCTATTGGACTAGTTAGTTAAGTACTCACTCTTAGCAAGGAGGTTACTTTTTATTTAAACCTCCATATTTTAGTGAGCTGGTCTCAATCATGATTTTTGACGTAGGGAGAAAAGACGCTGTGTCAGTCCTATTAACTAAACCTATAAACTAAAGTGGCCTAGCTTCGAGTCTTGTTATGTGATGAGTCACTGGTGACCATTGAGTAAAAGAAAGGTCCTGTTGATGTACCGTTTAGATATTAGTAAGAACACAGAAGAGCACAGAATCACAGGACAATGTGTGATCAGAAAAATGCGAGATTGAAAAGAGACGAAAACCCGTCATTTGTCCTTAGGCTATTTGGACTATTCTATTCAATGATTGAAACAGCCCAAAGGAAAGTTACAAAACAGTCAATTTCAATCTTGTATAGGTGCTGATCTAAGTAATATTATTCATTAGATATCACAATCCATTCGTCCGTATTTGAAGATTTTGCAGGGTACATGGTGATTAAGAACAATACTGTACACTCCCGATTAAAAGTGGACTATTCCTCGCGCCAGAAGGTTGTCTTTGCAGCAGATGCGCATGCGCCAGGTACGAACACGTTTAACCAGTTTAAGCAAACAAAGGTCTACAGGAAACGAAGTCCACAGGTATAATCATCACACCGTCTCTTCAACCATGATTAGACTGTGTGACAAATGTCACAGTATTTTCAAAGCATAAGTGACAAGGCTTTGAAATTTACGCTACGGAACTAACACCATTCTAGTAGTTTCTCCTCGCTTGATAACCAGCGATTATATCACTATTAACACTTTGAGAACATTAAACAAGCCAGCATTATACTCAACATGAACCTTGGATTGGTGTTTTGTCACGAAATTTTAAATAAAAGGTACACCTTACTAGCTGCTTGCACAATCTCCAGCTGTGAAGGGAGCTAAAATGTAACTATATCATCTATCAGACGAGTCTAAACGAAAAAAAATGTTCTTATATCGCATGCATTGTCTGTAAGACAAATAAAAAGGAGACATTGTTCCATTTTGAACTGTAAGGAGAGACCATGACCAGTCAGAAGTTTCGAACCCTTCTCACTTTAATTACAATTTAGTCAAGCATGACTAAGGCATTTCTCCTAAGCCCCTATCAATTTTTTAACACGGAATTTTGAGCCTACCTGTGTTCATTAAGGTTAGAATGACGGACACATTCCGATGGATCAGTGTGTTCCTCGAAGAATGACAGTCTTTTGTCTGGTCATGCGCTCAGGCGGACGGTTTTTCTTAAGCCGGCGTCACAATTCATGCGAGCATCGGCCGAATTTGTAGATCGCCCGAAGCTCGCCGAAATTCAAAATCGCCCGAGCGTCGACCGTATTTTCCTATGAAAATCTCAGGTGACGTCCGTCGAACACTAAACACTAAAAATCCCCCATGAGATGGTACCATCTCTTGGACATGGACGAAGTCAGAATCGCCCGAAGCCCGCGTAATCGACTGGACGTCGGCCGTACTTCGGCCGAAAATGCACATTTGAAGCTCGCCAACACGTCGGCCGAGCTGAATTTCTTATTTGTGACGGGGGCTTTAGCGCGTGTGTGGACAAAGGCCTGGTATACCGGGCGATATAGACTTATGAATAGACGGATAGATGTAAATCTTTACTGTAATTCTGAGCCTAAAAAGTCTAAGCAGTGACCGTTGGAAGCAATGCCTATACACAAAAGTACACATGCAAAGTATTGGTAAAATACAAGTTCGACTTCTGTTTGCCTCTAGCTTTTTGATATTGGTCCTAGCATTAGTTCTGTCTATAGGGGCTTTATATAAGTAATATACATGTATATAAGTACATGTATATATGTACGGCCTAGGTCCCAGTAATTGACAAGTTTATCACATAGAGTAAATTGAGGGGATGGTATTCTTGGCGGGAAGCGATGCTATAGATCCTTGTAGACAGTATACAATCTGCCATAGTTGCGCTGACGAAAAAAACATCATCGTATGACGAATGTAACTAGCCTCTACCAGGCTCAGGCGGATGGCTGGAGAAATAGTAGAAATTGGCCAAATAGAGTGTGTAGTATGCTAAGGGAGTCTAAGATGGCAGATTTGACCCTCTCTCCGTAGCCGACTCCCTTAGCATACTACACACTCAAGCTCTATTTGGCCAATTTCTACTAATTTTCCAGCCATCCATTGAGCATGGTAGAGGCTAGAATGTAACCTTGCATTCACCATTTACTCTGGTGTCTAGTTTACAAAGTGTGAAAACTTCAATAGGTGTGTCTAGAGTTGAGAGAAGGTGTAAGATATCTCCATTGAGCCGTGGACAATTGCCTGTGTGTGGTATCACCTACACCGGCTCAACCCGGCCCACCTGAGCGGGCAACAGGTATGCCCGTCCCGGCCGCGCCGTGCCGTGCCCGCGGGCGGCAAGACTCCCGGCACGCGCCACGCACGCGAGGCTGATGGACGGGTGGTGACCCCGGGGGCACCGCACATGCGCACTACGGAGAAGCGTGAACGGAATGTTCTTTCAAAATGGCGGCGGGTGCGTTCGGGTGGAACGATTGTCATTCATTATATCGAGACAAAGGGACTTAGAAGAATTGGGATTATTCAGTGTAATAGGCGAATACTTGTTCATTTGTGTACAGCAAATCAAAGACAAAGTCCTGGCAACATTTCTGCATAAATTTCAGATTAATCCGATGTCGAATTAGCATCTTATAAAACACGTATCCATTTTTGAAACTTAGGATCGGTGCAACACGTTCGCCTTCGTCAAGAGTTAGAATAAACGAAATAACATTAACACTGCGTTCGTTTCGTCATTTGCATCGATTTAGTGGTAAACTTATATTTGTCCACACATACAGTTATATGACTATCATTATCTGAGAATTTTCTATGGCCTGATTCATGAGTAAAAGTACAAAGTCAGTTAGTGTTTACTGATATGTTCAGAAAGCTATGTAGCAAGCCCGAGCCATTTTCAAGTACAGTTAAGTCGACCGATCAAGGTGAAACCTGGTCACCAGTCTTTGGGCTTTGGGGTGTCATATCGGGCTAGCCTCTACCAGGCTCCGCGGGATGGCTGGAAAAATAGTAGAAATTGGCCGTAATAGAGTGAATAGTGTGCCAAGGGAGTTAGCTACGGAGAGAGGACAGTCTGCCATCCTGTCCTCTCTCCGTAGCTAACTCCCTTGGCACACTATTCACTCTATTACGGCCAATTTCTACTATTTTTCCAGCCATCCCGCGGAGCCTGGTAGAGGCTAATATCGGGCCCAGTCTGCAAAACATTGGCCTGTTTCTGCCAGCCTGTCTTTGCAAGCCTAGCCTATCGAAATAACTAAGCCAAGTCCGTAAAACCACCCCCGTGTGCGCTAATCTTCCTGGGCGGGCGGGCATCACTCATAGCGCCGTAGAGATACCGGGGAGCTCCCGGTAGTATGCATGGTAACCAGGCTAATCACGGTGGTGTGCGCACTGAGGTGTAACACGTCAACACTGATAACTAACGAGATATGTCAGAACTCATCACGTGACCCACAACTGATTTTCAGACGCTTCCCTTTGTTGTCGGGTCCTTGACACGGCATATTTTTGGTAGACAATGACAAATTTCAAGGTTAGATTATACTTTCAGATAAGATAGGTATACTTTAGCATAGCCCTTTGTTTTTCTCTCTGACAATTTAATTCGGCTGTGTTTATCATGGCCCGGGTCAAAAAGCTAACCTTCGAGCTAGTTGGCTGATTCTACTTAATTATAGGTTTGTAAATGTACGATAAATCGGACAACTAGAAGTATTTCGAGAGTGGTATTATTGATTCTTAAACGAAAAAGTTGTGTACAAACTTGAAATACATTGTAACAGAATATTAAACGTAACTGAGTTTATCTACAAGTCTTTGTATGCTTGTTTGATGTTTTGATTCTGCTGATAACCTGTGACGGCTGAACTCTCCTGAGTCTTTATTTCAGTTAAAGCACGTCCCTGCTTCTACTTGCTCACTTACTTTACATGCAGTTACCTATCTTATACGTGAATAACATGCAATATGGGGCATTGTACCAATTATCGGAAATCTTTAAACAACTTCATTCCTGTAGTAATCTTGTCTTGTAAATTTCGACGCTATTTTGGTACTCATTAAAAAACGACAACAAAAGACTGAAAGGTCCGTTCAGGTAACTTGTCATTCAACGTTAACAATTTCCTTGTGACTTACATGTTATCACATGTTACATTAGTATTATGATTAGCTTTTTACTCTGTATATAATGATATTTGATAATTTTGTATATAATCAATTCTGTGTATAATTGTTACCGAATTGTATATTCATGTTTACTGACTTTTGATGTCTAATGTTCATTGTTTGATTTGGTTTCGTATTGTTTTCTATTATCATTTCAGGTTTGGGAGGACAACTTGTAAAGGTGTTGATACACCTGTTTTGTCCTCCCTTCCACTTGTTTTTCCATGTGGTAAATTCAAATAAAGAAATAAAGAAATCACATAAGACATCAAAACTCTCTGAAAGTACTCCTGAAAACGCTTGAAAGAAATATACTTGATATCTTAATCGCCTACAAAGTTACATGTACTGTACATGGCTCGACATCTTTGAAAGCGAAAGAATCTTGATGTCGGAATACAGTTAGAAGATTCGATTTCGGGTGTTTAATAAAAAAGTATGCATTAAAAACATGACCTTCGAGAATGCCGTCGTTAAGCCGGCGTCACAATTCATGCGAGCATCGGCCGATTTTGTAGATCGCCGGAAGCTCGCCGAATTTCAAATTCGCCCGAGCGTCGACCGTATTTTTCACTGAAAACCTGCCCCGTCACAAATTGAACAGAGCTCGGGCGACGTCCGTCGAACGCTAATAATCATAAATCCCACATAAGACGGTACCATCTCTTGGACACGGACGAAGTCAGAATCAAATGGCCTGGTAACAATCTCAAATTTGGACCAACTTTACTTTCTGAGTTGTGGCAAATCTGTAGGGCACAAGTGAAGTAGGTGGGCACACTGAAAATAATCACATAAAGAGGAATTTTGTTATAGACCAATCAAAATACAAGTGCAGGAGCCACAAAGTCAACAGATCAGTCGTTTAACCCCGATCCAAAAATTTTCACCAAATAGAAATCGACCGAAGCTCGGGCGAACGCCGTCCGAGCTTCGACCGACCGTTGACAAGCCTATCGACGCCCTGCCGACGCCTGGGCGTGCCTCGGCAGACAAACATAGATCTATAATGACTCAGTGGACGTTCAACTAGTCATTTTGTGGAGAAAAAACTCAGGAAGTGAAGTCAAAGCTCAAAAGTCAAGCCCCAGTTCATTGATATACAAATTGAAACATCAAAACCAATACCAAAATGGAAACAAGAAGCATTGTCTTCGGTGTCAACATTTTATTTATAATTTTTTTTTTTATGAAAATTTAACTTTGCATTGAATTGTCTTTCATTAGAAAAGTTTGGCAGCATTCTTCGACAAGTTGAAATTAGTATTAGTTAATATTGCAGTATCATTTATCATCTTAGGTTATAAACCAAACTGTCGTTTCCTTTTATCTATAAACAACAAGGAGTTCGGCCGAGGCCCGTCCAAGCTCCCATCAACACCTGCACAACGCTCGCCCGAAGCACGCTTTACTTTTCATGAGTCGGCCGGAACACTGACGACGGTCGTCCGATTATTGTTCAAGGCCCGTGCGAGGCTCGCACGAGGCCGAAGAGTTCGGGCGACCTCCGACCGACCAAAAATCGGGTCTAAAATCCTCGGATGCCCGCCCGAATATTGGCCGAGCGCTGGGCGTTGCTCGGGCGAGCTACGGGCAAACTGTTGACGAGCTGTGCGAGTTCAAAAATCGTCGCCGAGGCCTCGCTGAATTTAAGCGCAGCTTCCAGTGACACGCGAACGTCGGCCGAGCTCCGAAAATTCGCCCGAAGCCCGTAGAATCGACAGGACGTCGGTCGTACTTCGCCCGAAAATCGCCATTTGGAGCTCGCCGACAAGTCGGCCGAGCTAATTTCTTGATTTGTGACGGGGGCTTTAGGAGCCACTTATCGCTCCGAAAATTCTAGAAATGGCCTGAGAGAAAACAGACATTTGCATGACAGTGAAGCTACTGTGCGCTGATCCCTCACGGGTGGATGCGCAGGGTGAAAAGGGACCTGTCGGGGAGATTGATTTCTTTCCACCATCCCAGAGACAAAATATGCAGCAAAGATAAGTTGTTATAACCGCCAACAGGCGAAACTCCAAGCAGATCTATGCTGGCAATGACAGTGTACAAAGGGCAAAGGCAGTATCATACTGACATCACCACTGTCAGATCTGCTTGGAGATTGCCAACAGGCCTTCTAAGGGGTTATAGACAGTAGAATTTAGCAACATTTCGGTGAATGATTAGCCAGGAGAGTCAGTCCCCGGTAGGGGTAACTAGATACTCCATATCGTAGCCAAACTCCCATGGCGAATCATTCTCCCTATTTGGCTATTAACAGTATAGATTCTACTATTTTTCATTCAGTTAGTCGGGTGGATGCCTAGACAATAAGGGCTGTTAGCACACGTGACTCAACTAGGCCCATTTTCGACCCAGCAGGAATCTAGTCTCTATGGTGCTAGTTTTAAAATCCCTCAGTTTTGTTGTTTTTGTAGTTTTGTCCGGAGTCAAATTTGCATAATCTCAAAGCAGATGTCGGAGTGAAAGACTGTGATGTTTTCTGATTGTCAGATTTCTCTGACAGTATGGAGATGAGATAATGTTAGAAAGCCCTAGTACTTAGAAAACATTGCAAAAGTTCTACCCAGTTCTGCGGTGATAATGCTATGCACCTTTCGTATATAATAAGAAGTTTATTGCAAGTTCATGCCCGTGGGCTAATTGCAAATACATGATAAAAACATAGGAAAAACATACAAGCGTCAGTAAACTGTGTCTGACTTTGCTGTAACAATAGGTTACTGGTACTATATACAATTGTTGGCTATATCTAAATTAGCTGGGTTTGACTTCTTTTTTGGAAGCAGTGGAAGACGAATAATGAATGGATGAATCGCACATCACTTACTCTTGTCTGGCACAAACATTTTGAACTTTGACACAGTAAAAGTCCACATACAAATTAACATCTCATACGTGTAAATTTAAACAAAACTTTAAAAAAGAGCACAAAATACAGACGATGAGATAAGATTAAAACCATTTATAGTGAGCGCTAAAAGTAAAAGAAGTCCATAAGTTAATAGATACATTGCAACCACTTACATCATGTGCGATTGTTCGGTACGATGTAACCGTGTTAAACTTGAGTGGAGTCTCTACATGTATATCTGATTGTTTTGCGCTTAATTAGCTATGCGCTCTGTCTTTAAAGAAACATCAAATAATACAAACAAATTGACAAAGACGACGGCATACTCAACTTAAGTTGTACAAAACTTATATTTTCGCCGCCACTTGAACATTATTGGAAAAAGAGTATTTGACAAGACACTAAAACTTCTGTATAGTAATTGAATAAATACGAAAGAAATACCTAGTTTGAACGCACGTCCAAAATCCCCTCCCATGGGAACAGAAAGCAAAGAGGACACATATACCTAAAAGCGTTTTGTTGCTGTGATGTAGTCTTGATTTAACAGTTGATACCAGCAGAACAGAGTAAACTTCCATCTACTAGCCTTGAGTTTATTTGATATTTGTGACAGAAGAGACTAGATCAGATCCCGACTGTGGGAAGATGAGTTCCGCCCCTATCCCAAGCACCGATAAGGCCAAAGGTCACATCGCTTGAACAATCAGCTTTACCTGCTGGGTATTGTCTCCTGGGGGGATGATGACGTCATCCCTGATCAGCTGACCCCGTCATCCCGTGATCGTCCTGTCGCTCCGGGCGGACTGATCGCGAGGGAAAGAGAACTGTGGACGTTTCTCATGAGAAGATATGAGGAAAATTAAATTCTGAGGTTACATTAAAGATCATTAAAGATCACCAAAGATCATTATTGCTCAAGAAATATATCTACGGTCGTTTCTCATGCTATAGAAATTAAGAAATTCAGGACAAATTAACGACTACATATATGGGACCCCATTAAAGATCGTTAAATTGGAAGAACTTACTAATTCCATTTACAAGCACGGCAGCAAACCCGTAAATGTGGTCAGAAGGTACCTCAAGGCTAATTGAAAGCTCAAGGCTAATCGCTCGGGAAAGATAACAGCGGACGTTTCTCATGAGAAGATATATGAATATCTAAAAGTTCTGGGATCCCATGAAAGATTAACAACTTGGAAGATCTTTCTAATTTCACACACATCGTTAACACTGGTGGATGTTAGCTTCATGCTGAGTGACCACTCGGGAAAGATGACGTTTCACATGTATAAATTAAGAAAATGATAACAAAATTGACAACTATACTTTTGGGACCCCATCGATGAGAAATTTGTAAACCTATATCATCAACATGGTTTTTTTTTTCCAGGCGGACTGTACGCTCGGGAAAGATGACGGTGAATGGTTCACATTAAAATCAGTTCACGACAAAATTGAAAACTATACAGTACTGTGACGTCATACGTCCGACAATTGGGAAGAAGATTAGATTTTTTAATAAACTCGGCA
This sequence comes from Branchiostoma lanceolatum, assembly GCF_035083965.1. Taxonomy (NCBI): domain Eukaryota; kingdom Metazoa; phylum Chordata; class Leptocardii; order Amphioxiformes; family Branchiostomatidae; genus Branchiostoma; species Branchiostoma lanceolatum. The sequence goes on along the minus strand of NC_089737.1, from coordinate 14,961,636 downwards.
ACAGACCAACACCGTAAACATTGGTGGAAGGTAGCTCCGGGCTGACTCATCGCTCGGGAAACATAATTGTGGACATTCATTAAAACTACAACGAAACCAATACTCAAATCCAAACCTAATCCACCCCTCCCCTCAGCTGTCGTGTTTTATATGGTTATTTTTGGACACGTCTCCCTGTGCATTGGGGTATCCATGTATGCTGAATGTTGTAAACAGAACGATTAACTTGGAGCCTTGTTAAGCTGAAGTTCACTGAGTTGGCAAAAAGATACATCCATCTCAAACCGTCTATACAAAGGTTATGACAGACTGGTTGATTGACAGCAAGCTTCGACGACAAAAAACTGAGGTAATCTTACTGAACTCGTCTGGTCATCTACAAATTAAAAACTCAAGATGGACATTGATATGTAATATCAAAGGATTGTAATTTGGCAATTCTTTAAAGCTTGGTAAAAACTGGCGTCATTTCGATAGCACACTTGACGTTGTTTTTCTAATACAATATAAAGAAAGCGCAGACAATACGTACAACGATAAATACAAGTAAAGTACAGCAGTTGGGTTAGAAATATCTTCTTCTACATTCTTATGAAGGTATTGTCAGACTATAAGTAAGTCTCACGTCCAAGTTGTACCTGCCCCACCCCCCTCACCTGTAGTTTTTGATTGTTGTTTCTTGGCGGGTCTCTCTGTGCCTTGGGATATCCGTGTATCCTGAAGTTGTAAACAGAACGATTATCTTGGAGCCTCGATAAACTGAGGTTCAGTGAGCTGGCAAACAGATACATCTATCACAAACCGTCTGTGCGAAGGTTATGACACCCAGTTTGATTGACGGGCGGCTCAGACGACAAAAAACTGAGGTAATCTCACTGAACTCGTCTGTTTTCTTCATCTACAAATTAAAAACTCAAGATGGAAATTTGTAATGAGATACTTTAAGGGTGTTAATGTTAAGTTTTACTGCGTCAATCATTGTTTACAAGGTTATAAAGAGGTGCCAACTTACTACCCGTGTCATTTCGACACCATACTTTTTGAACAACAAATAAGGACAATGCCTACAATAATTGTATGAAATAAGAGTTTAGTATAATATCTATATCATGAGTTTTTTCTGTTCTGAATTCTTATGAAGGGTATTCACAAACGATGTGCACAATTCAGTTACAAGTTTCCATCCACCCCTCCCCAACATGGCTGAACTCGTGTCAGAAGAGGGAGTGGCGAATTCGTGCGCGCGACTTTGTTTTGAAAACATCCTAAGACGTAATTTTAGGGTAACTGTTGTTGCTATTATTGCTGTGTCTGTATTCATCCTTGTAGATACGATCATACATAATGTATTCAAGGCTAAACATGTACAGCATGCAGTTGTATTTTAGAATGACTGGGGAAAACTTTATTAGAAAGGATAATTTTAACCAAATACCTTCATTCATTCGGTTATTTGTCGATAAATGTTGAAAGAAACACATTTAATGTGTGCAATGGATTCCTGTCCTCAAAATGGACCTGGGTGTGCTCATTGTCCTAAATTGATTATTCGTGGGTTCGAATGGAACAAAGTTCGGGTTCGAAATAGCCAAAATGGAACAACGTTCGGGTTCGAAATGACCAGGATCGAACAACCTTCGTGTTCGAAATATTCATGATCGAACACAAAGGAATCCATGCAAGCACGCTTGTCTTTCATGAACTGTCTTAAGTATGAGCTGCGGTGTGTTCGTGGTCTTTAATTATTCGCGGCGAAGGTTCATTAAGATAACGACCGGTTCAGTAATTATAGCCTGTGACAAAGACTGACCACGTGCGTGTTACACCTTGTATGGGTCCCTGTCATCCCGGGGCACTTATCCCGGCTAGCAGACCGGAAAAAGGTGGGTAGTCAGTCATTCTGGCGGCTAGAAGATGGGGGAGGCCTAAGGGCACAGTAAAGTCACACAAAAGACATGGGCTTTCGGGAGATAACCGTATTTATTGGTTGGGGCTGTGTTTTATATTTTGGGAGGGGGAGGGTATCATTTGGGATACTACTACATGTACTTGTATGTATGATCTAACATGGCCTTGCGGTATAAGAACTTTGTAAACAATTAAGGTTATTTGGAAAACCAAAGAAAATAGTCAGCTCTTTTACCAAATAAATAGGGTTTTGAAGAGAAATGTTGAACTAAGCAAGGATACCATTATGCTTAAGCTTCAAATGCTCTTTCCAGGGTGTTAATGGTATGACAGGGAGTTGAAAAAATCCATCGCGATTAGTGATGAAAGTGTAGGTAAACAGGTATTTATTAGTTTCCGGACATCATTTATTTGTTCTTGACTATTGTTCGTGTTGTAGAGAGCCTCTACTACAATGTCACAATAAACCGTGGTCGCTCGAGTGTGGCTCGCTGATTATTTATGCAGGTCTCTGCGGAAAAATGTGGAATATTCGAGGACGGCATTCCCCCCATCAACCACCGGTAAACAAAAGAGAACAAACCGTCAGTGGCTGTGTCAAGGACGGCGTGACCCCAAGACAAGGTCACACTCTCCTCATAACGCAGTAATAACTACACAATCAGCCCCCCCCCCCCCGAATCAATAACTACACAGTCAGCCACCCCCACCCCACGAAACAATAAAATCCACCATCCCCCCCCCCCCCACCACCACGACCACCACACCCCGAAACAATAACTACACAAGCAAGCTCATCCGCAGAACACAGAACAACACAAGAACTAGGCCGAAAATGAGTTGTTACTTTCCAAATGTTGTAAAATCTCCATGTACAAAATCGTTCTGTTGTAATCTCACAGTTTTCTCACATATTTAGCCTGTACGGTCAGATTGTGGATCTTCAGTTGATGCCAACCATGAAACCAAGTTTGCGCGGTCTAGGATACTTAAACGTTAAACAGTGGGCCCTGGCAGAACGCCCAGTGCACGTGGCAGACATGTTTGATTAGGAACGGTGAAAAGTGTCAACAATTGTTTGCAGAACGTTTCGATTGGCCCGCATGAAGCGCAATGGTCCAGAGAAACAACACTACCTTTGGCTTAAAATGTCTCGTAGCAGGCACACTTATCGTGCCGATACATAGTCTCTAAATGATACATGAAAGTACAAAGTTCAGTGATTATCTAGGTAATTAGGAAACCTTAATTCGATAGAGAGAAAAAATGATACAAAACAAGTTAGATCCATTAGTACGTTACGGTAAAAAGCTCTGTGATAATTTGTTGTGTAACTTGATAAATGACTCATAGTTTTGGCATTGTCTTCTAATTATTTGATCAAGAAAAAAGGATAATCCATGCCACACGTGTAAGTGAAAGTACGGGTCAACCCTGTTTCCCTCGCCCAACCAAATAATACTCCTTCGGTCTGAGACGTTACTAGGAGTGTCTCAATTGCTCCGCGCATAATGACTCCGCAATCACAGACCCGTGACAGCTTTATTGATCCTTAGAGTAAGATTAAACGCACATAAAACAAGACAACAATCAAACAGTCGATAGGCTGCGGCGTCGCGCCGCCCACACTCGACCTTGTCACCTTCTTGCACAAAGTCTTCTCCCCTAAATAAAAGGCGGTCCAACCATTGATCGAGATAACATACTTGTTACGAATGCATGAATCTGTGCGGTGGAAGCGGAGATCAAAGGGGAATATAAGAAGGATCAGAGGTGACCTTAGATAGAACACAGGTTCGAAATCCATTAGAACAGGGTTCGGGTTCGATATCACATGGATCGAACAGAGTCTGGGTTCGAAATACACAGGATCGAACAAAGGTTCGACTTCGGAAAGAAACAAAACAGATTCGAACCAGGTTCGGGTTCCAAATAGCCAGGAGCTGGCCCACCGCACACCCCCTGTTGTCCGTCTAGTGACAAGAAGATCAGTTAAGAGTCTTAAATCTGTGTGCAGTGGGCGGGGATACCTGTCAGATCAAAGTACTTCAGGTGTGTCGATGCCGTTGTCTTGTAGGAATGCGGCTCCGGATCCGGCTGGACGTTAATAGTCCTGGGCGCGTGCCAGACACGCGCGGGCTGGGCTGTACCCTGTCCCGGCTAGCCTTTGTCTGGACACGTTTTACTGGCTCTGTAAACTGATATCGTCTAAAGAACTAGAAGAACTGGTTTTAATGATGTTGACCCGTACAACACATCGGCATGCATTGTGTGATCTCTAAGATACATAGGGCCAAGGATAGGGTATACAAGATCTAAAAGTCCATGTAACGTTAAAATTAACTTGACAAGAGTTCTCACTAAACATGTTTATTGCTAGCAGTCTTCTGGTTTGGTGCTCACACCCAACGTCTCATATTGTGAGTCAACGGCAACCACTTGTGTTGTTTGGTTTTGATTGGATGTACAAATAATTACACACAAAGAGCAGTTACTATTGAGACAGATAACCGTAGAGATGTGCCCGTCTTTTTTGTTGTACGTACTCTATTGCGTCTCTTTTGAAACGTACAATGAAGAAAGTAGCATATTTTTAGCACACATTTTGATAGCTAAAACTGTAAGCACTGAGCAAAACGGTTAATGATTTGTTAAGGACATAACCACCAAACTCTGTGGGGTTTTTTTCAGCCACACACATGGCTCTAGTGCTAACTAATATGCTTGACGTGAAGTTGTTTATTGTTTTAACCCTGCCGTCGAATATTTACAGAAGAGGCGTGGCGACGCACCACGCCACGCGGCGTGTGTTTGCCCAAACCTCGGCTATCGGTCAGAAAATCGAACTGTGCAAACGTTTCCTCCACTAGAATAAACGTACAGTACCGTACAACACACGCCTGGCACAATAGACGTGTTATACTTAACGTCCACTTGGTGCATGTATGTGTGTGTACGCGGGTCTTAACGGTTGTTTGGCATGATACGGTTGGGGTCGAAAATCCGGTCGGTTATTCAAAGGCGCCGACTATGATTCAAGGCCACACGGTGTTACTTTAGATGACAACCATGTGATAACTGACTTCGGTCTGCTTCTGAAATGTAGGATGAATCTTTATCTTTGCAACAAAAGTTGCTGATTACTTCCTTACTGCCATTGTGCACACCTAAGATGGCGTTGTGGTTAGCAACCTAACTTTTTGACCGTGAGGTCGAATGTTCTATAGGCCGATTTACACGCTACTGGCAGGGTTGACTGTTCTTCGGTTATTGTTAAAGCATGTTAAAGAACCCATCACACTTATCAACAAGAGTAAGGGTTCGACATGGTATCAGTAAATCAAACCTATCTATCTTATACTTTATACTTCGAGCTATACAGGTACATTAGCTGTGTGTTACGCAACGTGATCGTTTTCTGGCCATGCCATACACATGATACAGATTCAGACACTCGGTGTCCAGTTTAGGTAACACAAAACTTTTAATCCCTTAGACACAAACAAGCCAATCCTAAGAGCGATCCATGACTTAGAATTCTTGGTTGCACCTATTGTTGTTCGGCTTACAACAATGCTGTCATTGGAATGTAGGAAGTCATAGTATTTCTTCCATGTGCTCAGAACTATGTCATATTCCTTCCTAGCGACAGAATAGCTTAAGACGCCTTCCTACAAACCCCCAGGGGACATATAATGTGTCAGCAAGGCATGTTTTGTTTATACAACACAAACTTTTTAATCTCATTGACATAAACAACGCAATGTATTAGGCTATCCATGGCTCAGAATTCTCAGATGCCTATGTTGTCGTTTACCTTACGACAATGCTGTCATTGGAATGTAGGAAGTCATAATATTTCTACCATGTCTTCAAAAGTACGTCATATTCCTTCGTAACAACTGAATAACTTAATTTTCCTATAACCCCTCAGGAGATATTCGGTGTCAGCAAGGATATTTAGTTTAGGCAACACAAAATTTCTAATCTCCTAGACAGAAAAAATGCAATCCTTTAAGCTATCAATGGCTTAGAATTCTCGGATGCCTTTGCTGTTGTTTAGCTTTACCACAATGCTGTCATTCGAATGTAGGAAGTCATAGCATTTCTACTATGTCTTCAAAAGTATTTCACAAAGCTGAATAACTTAATACGCCCTCTCTGAATTATCCTATAACCGCTAAGGAGACATAAGGTGTCAGCAAGGCAAATTCAGTTTAGGCAACCCAAAATTCTTAATCTAATTGAAACAAACAATGCAATGTATTAGGCCATCGATGACATAGAATGCTTGGATGCCTAAGTTGTCGTTTAGGTCAGAATGATGCTGTTGTTAAATTGTAATGCATGTATAAGAAATTCTTAACTGAAATGAGATACATGTAGAGTTTTTAAACACCCTCATTCTCTCACCCCAAAACATAAGGGTGCACGGAACAGTAAAAGGGAGCAATTTGGTTAAAAGGTTTGCCCCCGGCCGTTTGCGAAAATGGTAATAAAATAACTCCAGTGGTCACATTACCAGCGCCATATTGTTCTGAATTGTTGTAAAATGCATTTTTCTCACAGCTTTTAATTTTAAGAAGAAAATTACCCTCACTTTCTTGTAGAAACGAAAGTGACCATAAAGAACAGCTCTACGTCGTTGTCATGGTAACGTCCCATTTATGTCCGAGTAATAAAAAAGAATAGTCTGAAAATATTTCATGAGTGACGTATTCACGATGACGTGTTCGCTGGTATTTTACGAACCGTAACGCAACAGATGGCGCCAAGTTTATACAACATGGAGGGGACGCGAAAAATACAGGACTGTTAAAAACATTAAGATTGGGATATTTGGAATATTCCAAAGTTCATGACAAACTTTAATTTAAATGATTTGACCAAGAGCTGTTAAAAACCAACTTCTAATGCTGCAAAGCATATACAGTTATGTGGAGAGACGCAAAAAATACAAGGCTTTTAGAAAAAGTTGTAACATTGGGGTATTTATCAGATTATTTCAATGGTCATCATAAAACGTATCAAAAGATCTTGACCAAGAGCTGTAGAAACCAAATTAAAGTATCATCTATTGATTCAGAAAAAAAAACATACAGTTATGGAAAGTGGCATGGCTAGTCAACGGTAAAGAACGGGCACATTCTAGTTTATATGAATATGTTAATGATCTTAAACTTAGAGAAGTTTAAAACTTAAAATGTAGAGTTTGAGTACGGAATTGGTTATTTCTATTCTCATCTTCTGAAATGAAAAGAAAACGTTAGTCTTCACTTGGATCAACCGAGATCAACCGTATTATATTACATCAACACACGAAAACCTCCAAAGGCAATAACGCCAACAATACATCATTGTCCCACGGCATCCAAACGCACCGTAGGAAATAATAGAGAGCGCGAACAAAGGAAAGGTGTTCGAATCTTCATGACAAAGCGGTCCGTGGAATCGGGATTGTTGCGGCGCAGAATTTGCATGTAGCGGGCAAACTTTCCCACGGTCGGGCCAGGCCATGGCATATGGACTCGTGGCCTGAGCGCTCAGGGCGTGAATATTTAATGGTGCGCATGCCAGTGGACAATGGCCGGCGCGTGGCACAACGATCCGTCACCCCCGGGTTGATTAACAAGTAATTGGCATTAATTTTGACCCGATCCCCGGGGGTTGGTGCATCAGTGCCGAATTTCAATGGACGAAATTTCATTATTATGGATGTCCCGTGGATCGTTTGCATAATCTTTGGGGAAATACGGCATTGCTTTGATAACGGTCCCATTTAGGATTCCTTCATTATTACGTTTTATTCTTGCTTTACATAGCTTCTTCTGTCATGGAAGCAAGGTGAATTGCAATAAGCCAAAGGTGTTTATTGGCAATGATCGAAGGAGACACTGGTCTCACAGGGTCTTCATTGGTGTCTGCCATGATTACAAAAAGTAGTGGAATTGCCTTATCTAGTTTACGTACCTCACCGAAGTATATTTCTTCGGATGTATGATGGTGATTATGAAAGGCGTTTAAGTTTTATCATAACTACGGGCAATGGGGGATGTAAGATCACAACTGATGATGTGGGGAAGGCGTACTTTTTTGGAGCCTCCTAAGTAGGCTCTAAGGATTGGGCCTTTTCTAGATGGCATATCAGATCTATTGCCTTCGTTTTCTTTTGCACACTCTTTCTCGTGGTCGAGCTTTCTACGCAAGAAACCGGGTGCAATGTGGCTGTCGTCATCAGGAAAAAGGCTGACTCGTAGACCCTGATGATTTAAGAGGATATTTCTATCGAGTTCTATGATGTCGTCTTCATAGACAGCGGTTTTATGTCCACTTGAACCGTGATTTTAAAACGTCATACATATATTTGGCTTTCTGTGCTGCTCTCCACTATTCTGCAAACAATGCCCTACTAGTACTAGAACAAAATGCAAGGAAAATGCTTCCATTCAACCTTTTTTTCTCTAGTACCGTACCCCTTTGAATGACAATTACAAAGTCTTCAAAAGCACTTTGATGGGCGCGTGCCCAGATATACCCCCTATGGCGTCAAAACTACCAGTGCGCACGCGTCGAACCTAACCAAATACGTAAAACATGGCGTCTGTCAGCAATTCAAGGTCAAGCAGTTTCTTGTACTTTTCAAGTTGAACAAAATGGGAAATTTCTAGCTGGCATGAAAAAGGATAAGGCATTACGCTAAGCAATTCGTCTTTGAATATCTGATGAAAAAGAATGGAATCCAACTTGCGCTCAATGAATATGGCTATTACCTCTTATTAACTTGATAATGGCCATACTTTGTCGTCCATTGTTGCACCAATTATGTGTTATGTGCTACAGATCTCATTCTCTACAAGTGGTCGATGATCTAGAGGGCAAAACTTGCAGGACATTTGCAGATTAAAGTTTCTTCAGAAATGTTTCAATATTTGTCGAACACAAAGATGGAGTGTGTGTTAAAGAAGAACTTTAGATGAACTTTATTGCACGACAAGTGTACATGGTACAAATGTGATTCTAAAAAACGACTAATAGACTAATAACTAAAAGTTTACCTTAAAACATAATTAGTAAAATCCAATGCTCCTCTTCTTTTGTAAGATCTTCGTGTTAGCAAAGACACCATACATGGATTTACTATCTATGATTCATCTGAGGACATACAGTACGTACGTATTAGCTGCGCATACCTCACCTCTTTGTACGACTGCATACAGATATATATTCATTTCTTCGGCTTGACTGGTTGACCTTGCACTTTGAATTACTTGTACTTGTGAACAAACAGCAAACAAGACGGTCGAATAAAACTTTTTATCCTTCTTTTCCAGTTGGAAAAACTACGAATAACATATTTTCCTCCAACCTTGTTTTTTACACGCGCCTTTGTCGGTCGATTTTACACGCGTGATCTTTGATGTAAAGTACATACACTAACATCTGAAGGTCAGGGTAAGAAAGAACTGTCAGCAAAACTCATTCTGCAACATTAATACATACATTCTCGTAAACTATACCTCCCTGTACGGCCACTACAGCGCCATTGTTGTGTAGAAATCGCACCCACACACTCTCCTTTCATGTAGAAGTATTGAAATCAAAACAAAATTAGGAGCGGGTGGATTTATGTGGAAGTAATGATGGTGCCGGGTTCGACACGGAGTGGTGGAACAATGGCGGGAAGTTTTATGGACCCGACTGAAGTACTGAGACTTTCGTGAGGGCACTCGTAATGCCAGACAGAGACATGAGACAGGGGAGGCACGGAGCCTTCATATAAAAGTAAATGTCACTATTTTGTCTTCATTCTATTCTATTCTTTTCCTATTCTATTCTATCATATCCCATCCTATCCTATTCTATTCTATCATCTATTCCATTCCACTCCATGCTATTCTATTCCATTCTATTCTATTCTATTCTACTCTATCTTATTCTATCATATCCTATTCTGTTCCACTCCATTCTATTATATCGTATCCTCGTCTGTTTTATTCTATTCTGGTCTGTTCTATTCTATCAAATTCTAGTCAGTATGCATTAAAGATAATGTTTGATAATGCCACAGTATAATTTCGAACTTAGCTTAGTTGTCAAGTTAAGTTTATCTCTGTTATTTAAGAGCTGAATATCTATATCTTTAAATTTGTGTTTCTATGATTGCTAGTATGAGTCAAATTGAGCCATTCAATGCAGGGACTTTGTAGTTTACTTGTTTGATCCATGAGTCAAGTCCAGATGCTGCCCGGGGACTGTATGCTTTCAGACAATGTAATATTCAAGATCACTGTTTGGATGAATTTCTTAATTTTTTTGCGACTTGAGTTTTCAAAAATAAATATACGTAATCATTATCCAAAGACGATCTTGGATATAGTTGGAATATCCGTTTACAGCTTAAATCTTCGTATCTTTTCAATACCTGATTTTTCTCCTTAGAAATACATTACATTAGTGGCTGAGCTAGAATCATCAACATAAACGCGATGTACAAAGCCCCAGCGCTGCTCACGTCTTCAGCAGAGACAGAAGAAATGATCCCCCAGGAAAACTAGGACATCCCAGTGGGTAGGAGACATCTTTTGTCCTAAGGGTCAAAGGTCGTAGACAAGGACACCCCGTCCTCTGCACACCGCCCCTGTCAGAACAGACAGGGACACCCCACCATATGTGCAAAAGTCGTCCGAAAACCCAATGTCACGGGTACGCATAAAAGGGCGGTTTAAAATGTCAACCTTGATTTTTGACCTTTATTCTTTCGAATCGTGTTTGCAGACGTCACCTGAGAGGTTGCGAGGTCAGGGGTCGTGAGCAGAGAGAAGAAATTAGGTGTCGGGTGAAAGGTCAAGGTTTGATTATGCGCAGTGATGGCCAGTGGGGTGTGGGGACATTCGAGTGATTTAGAGCATGCGCAAATGGCTATTGTGCTCATGTCCGATCTAATTCAACGCTACAGCACAGTGATTTTTAAAGGACTTAATCGGATGAGGCTCCCGGTAGCGACTTTGATCATTTTCTAAGTTCAGAAATACAAAAAGACGTGCGCATTTTGCTTGGATTTCAAGAAAATCTGAAGTTTAAAAATGGCCATGAAAACTAGATTTCATAAATTAAGGGACGGATCGAGATGGCGAATGTTGGATTCTTGCAACCGCACAGATTCATCCTAGCGAGTGAGAATACAAGACCTAAGCATTGTGGATATTTTCTTTTTTACTTTGAGCAAATTTCAAAAGGGAAAACACAGATGTAGGCTAGGTGTATGTGACACATCAGTTCCTGTTTCTTCCTTACACCGTTTCCAGTGCGTCATCAATTTGCGAAAACTTTTCGTCATGAAAGCGTTGTCAAGATTATACATTTATGGACTACTTGGATAAGAGATAACTTCCTCTGGGTTGATAACAGGCACGAATACATGCGCATATGGGGTATTTCATATTATGTGACCCAATATACGTGACCAATGTACATTCACATACTATTGTGTCACACCGAAAACAGGTGACACAAAGAAGTCATACCTGTTGATTGATGGAGATACAGATCTTTCGAGACCGCTGCGTGTGTCCATCGCCAGTCCTTGACACAGTGTCAGTTTCTTCCATTCATACATGTATGTGTGACAAGGTATAACCAACTGTCACTACGTACCTGCTAAACTTTTGTGTTTCGCCTTAGTGTAGTTCTTTTACGTGATTGATGAAGATACGGATTTTTAGAGATCGCCGCTGCTGTCCTTCGCCATTCCTTGACACAGTCACAGCCTTTTTATTTCATTAACATGTGTGACATGGTATAACCAACTGCCACTACGTACCTGCTAAACTTTTGTGTTACGCCTTGGAGCAGTTCTCTACATATGTATGATTGGTGAAGATACGGATTTATAAAGATTGTCGCCGAGGATGTCCTTCGCCAGTCCTTGACACAGTTTCAATTTCAATCATATGTATGACATGGTATAACCAACCGCCACTAGTACCTGCCTAGTAAACGTTTGTGTTATGCCTTAGGGCAGTTTTCTACATGATTGATGAAGATGCGGATTTATAGAGAGGGTGAGGGTGTCCTTCGCCAGTCCTTGACACAGTTTTAGTTTCTGACCACACGTGCTCCCGGCGGCACTGCGGTTTAACGTTTGACATTTATGACAAATGACATGGTAATTAAGCCTCTGTCCTGGCCTAGATGTCCTAGATATCAACGATACAGCCACAGTATACTAAATATGTAGTATATATATTACTTTGTATGTATGGTTTTGTGGTAATGTTTTGTGTATGTATTTGATGATGTATGGTTTGGTACATGTATGTATTGATATTACGTGTTCCAGGGCCCACTGGAAAGTAGTGTCCTACCCTAAGATGGGCCACCTGGCTAAAGAAAACAGGAATAAATGAATAGATAGATAACCTGAAGCTTTCTTTAGTTCTGTAGTCTTATTGGAGGCAATAACAGAATCTCGGAGAAAGAAACAATTGCTTCATCGGGCATTTTAAACGTAAAAGAATGTAAAAACATTTAAACTTGCAAAAAGAACGATTGAAACAATCTTTAAACCATTTTGGCCACACATCGACATAAAATGACCGCATCAGCTTATATACACATATCCTTGACCGGGATAGTTCAGATAGCAGCACAAGGTTTAACAAAAGACCCGGAGATGTGAAGTGTTTTGGTCGAACGTCTGACCGCACGTTACACGGATTAGTGTGTTGTATTCAGCATACTTAGTAACGGGTAATTAGGCGGCCTTGAGCGGCAGACGACACTCATGCCTCTTGGTTTTATCTGTACCTTTTATCTATTGCTAATGATTGAGCCACAAGACAGTATCTTGTCGTTTTGACCTACTTCGCATTTTCTGATTAAGAAAGACACAGATGGAAAAAAATACTGCGTAAGATTTAGTGACATACCATCATTTGCACAAGTAGAAAGTGCATTGCAAAATTTTTGACACAGAAGGTAGAATAAAAATAATAAAATAAAATAAAATGCCGGGGAATTTTCAATGGATCTTCGCATTTTTTTTTCAAATTGGACAATGCGAAAGTTTTTTTTCTTCTTTATTTGCATATCAATTCGTAGTTCGTAGAATTTGACCCGCTGATCGACACATCTTGCTCAGTGTCACTGACGAAAATTAGTAGATGCTACTTGAAACGTCTGACCGTTTCCAAAAGTATATCCAGTTGCTTGAATAACTGTTACTGACAGATCTTCTTAAATGGTTATCATAACTTCTGTGCCTGTTACTACAGTAGCCTCCAGCAGGCCCTCCTACGGGCGTATGAATCTTAGAACTCGGTAGAAAAAGGAATAATTAGCCAGTAGAGTCAGTCCACGGTGAAGATCACATTTCGCCCTCGTAGCCTGCAAATGAAACCCTGGCAAATATTCTCCCCATAGCCGGCGTAGTTAGTCTGGTAGGGACTATTATTACAGTATGTTAAGTTTTGTCAGTCAACACTGTAATGTGTTGTCTTTAGGGGAGGATAAGAATTCCCTGGACAGGGAAGATACATTGCCTGTTGTTTGCACAAAACAGAGACATCAGGCTTCAGGCATTTCTCAGTCCATCATTGTCCTTCGGAGGGACATTAACCCCGTCACGTGTATGATGGAGATTCCTGCGTCAAACATCTAATCTCCATTCAGATCTTTCGATGACAGAAATTTGATGTAGACCGTACCAACAGTGGCCTCTGTACACTTTTTTTGGCCAACATAACGATTTCGTAATCGCGCGAGACCGGGAGATTATCTGAATGAATGAAGACCTTTATTGCACATTTCTGCCACACTTGGCTAAGTACAGGTCACAACAAAATATAATACAAGTACAGTACAGTTAGCGGATACAAAAGAATATGACTATCATTAAATAAATTCTACTTCTCCTCGCTTTTCGGTTATAGTAGATATAAAAGAACAGACGTGTTTTTCAATGGGAGGTTTGTCTAGTCGCATTAGAAATATGAATTATCAAACATCTGCACGTAAAAGAACACACCTATCGAGAAGAGTAGGGGTGACCTGGTACTCTTGGCCAAATTCTTTGGGATACTAAATGACCAGTGACCAAGGTGACATCAGCAACTGCCGGAGTAATCTTAATCCTAGGATATCGGAGTTTGCTAGTACACAAACATGTAATTTTACCTGATGCAAATGTTTCAATCATTCTGCATGACGAATGCAGTAGTCAGATTACGAAAACTTTGCAGATTACATAACTGTGTACAAGAAAACTAGTACTTATGCTCGAAATGTCCAAGACAAAGCCCCGAGAGTCTAGCGCGGTTAAGTCATACAGCTTGACGGTGGAAAGAAGAATTGTCCTTTCTTTTTTCGCGGTCAAATATCGCATAAAGCAGACCTCTACAGGTCGGCCTCAGTCTCACAGGAAATGTGAAGGAATTGTCACGGACTGCCACACCATACCGGGGGTGTCGTCCCGCTAAAATTTATCTCTCGGTCTCTTTTATTCAAAGTCGTTTATCTTCTGAGCTCTGTTTAGGCCACATGAAGTTAGTTAAATGGATGATACCGACTGGAGACAAAAAGTGTGGAGCGGGAAATTTCACGCAAACTGAGAGAGAAATTTGATGCTGAAAACCCGAGGTGTCGTAACGACCTGATAGTCATAAACTGTTTGTCAAGACATCGTTTTGAACCTCCGACTATGCGAGCATGCGGGAAACTAATGAATGGAAATAGTTTGAGCTCCCCAAAGAGCAAGATGTTTCTTTGAACAACAGGAATACTAATTTAAAAATGACGATGTAACACTGCGAAAGGGAATTTGAAAATGGCGAATGAAACAAATTATAACAGGACACAAAATAAGCAATAAAGGTTTTGAAAGGTATCATATCTTTCATTTCATTCATGAACAGCGAATTGTCAGGCTTTTTTTCTGATACTTGTTTCGTTAATGCGGCCACACATTTTTTGAATGTGTGCCTATCACATGTGATACACAGAACTATCTTAACGTAGCCCTACCAAAGATAGAAGAAAACTTCACAACAGTGAAGTAAGATTTGCAGCTCCGCTCCATACTCTGGTGCAGCCACCGCCGCGCCTTTGTACAGTAACAATAGCGTCAAATTGGTGTTACACATTCGAGCGACGTACCGTGTCAGAGGTCAAACCGAACCATTCACCCCTCCTGACAGCCCCTCAAGCGCCCAGACTGCATTCACGGACTCATTTGCATATTTCGTAGATCGGTTGACCGATTTTCTGTTCCGCACATGTTTCTTACTTCAACCTTTCCCGACACTTCTCCAAAAAGCCAACTAAGACACGGACTCCTTTATCTTAAGACAATCGCCGAACTCCTTCCGATGCGATCTTAAACAAAGACTGACGTCTTAAAGTGGATTTCTTGCCAAGACGTCAGATCTAAGTCCCGTCTGAAGGACTGACGTCTTTACTAACCACAAACCGATCCATCAGAGCCCTTCTACTTGATTTTCTGCCTCCTTGTGGAAAAACTGACAACAGAAAACAAGGAGTACAAAACCTGTATCTTTGCTCAGTAGAGCTTAAAACCTGCCCTTTTTGTGTGCGCAGCTTTGTCTAAAGGTGAATTTTCAAACTGAATTTTACGGCTCAATCGCAATGTTTCTAAAACTTGTTTTATCATCAGCATTACATTGACCATATCATTTCTTAGCTATTCTTTTGACATGTTGTGGTCTAAGAACTAAGATTGTTGGATTGCAAGCCAACAAGCAAGCCTCAAAATCAAATGGGAAGTTGTCTTCTCCTTCAAACTACGATCTCATAACCAGGAATATTGCTTATGTGATACATTAAAATGATATATCATTAAATGCCTCATTGAATACTGGTAGATAATTAATGAGCCAAGTCATACATTATGTACTGTGGCCGTCAGCTTTAAGGGGTGGGGTCAAATTTATAACGGCAACTGTCCGTCGTTGGGCAAGGCCAAAATAACATGCATTTAAGTTCGCGTAGTTTCAATTTCGCGGAAGGCAGAAAACTGAGTGTTCACGGTGGTTTTAATTAGCGTGTGAGACAATAGTAGACAAGGGCGTCGGAGGGCAAACAATTTTACGGTGGTTTTAAGCTCGCGGCAAAGAGCTTACCGCGAAAACCATGAACATTTCTGCATTTACGGTATGTAATATTTTGGATTGTAACAAGCCAAGGTTGTTTTTTTTTTTTTTTTTTTTCAAAGCTTACTTGGACAACCCGACATGACATGGCACAACACTTCGTGCACGGTACTCCCGGGAAAGCCACCTACATCAGCCACCCGACGGAAAGACCACACAAAAGATGTCCCGAAACAAGAAGCTCGTCCTGTGGCCATGTCAGTCACAGACCGACTTCGTACCACAGTAGTTCAGAATAAGGCTAGCTGTTACTTCTGCTGAGAAGGTTAGGTTTCTCGTTTTCTTTGTTTAACGCTTAACAATGATACCTACAGGAGTTTTGAATATGCTTATGATCCACTTTAAATTGACTAGGGGGTCTACTACACATAACTGTTCAAACTACGTCTTTTAGCTTCTTTTGTTTTAACTACACATGCTGATTTTACGAACATTTCAGTCGGTGTATCTGTATGGGCCGACTGGCTTTGTCGGTAGCGATGTAGAAAATGACGATTAAAATGCCACATACTAAGTGCAATTATAGCTCTTGAAGTTAAAGAGAAAACCCTTCAAACATGACAGAGACCAACGATTTCCCTTGTCTTCAAAGAGCAGATCCTTATCAGCGTACAAAGGATCATTGGCACCCAAGGACCTTGAAAATAACGGCTGAAGAGCTCCGCAAAATTCCAGACATGTAACAAGGCGAAGATGCCGACTGTCTGTTGACAAAAGAGACGGCAGGGACCATATGTCTTTCTGTGGGGTACGCCGCGACTCAGAACGGGGCACACATGCATGCAATATGTAAATTTTCTACATATGCATAAAATGTCAGATAAAGCAATCCTCACCTCAATATTATATCTATAACTCAGATGTTCTTTAGGCTATCATGAATGGAGTTTTTTTGTTCCGTTTTTGCCAACCTGAGCTAAATACAGGTCAAACAAAGACAAATTTACAAACATACACATGTTGGTACGAGTATCGTAGTCTAGTATGTTCTTGGGTAATGACGAAAATTTATGATTGTTTGCATTTAGCTTAAGTCGTTAATAAAAGTTCATTGAAATATCTTAACCAATTCTTTATTTTAACTGCCAATATTTCGTTAGCTTTTCTTGTACCTTCCGCGTGGCAATAATATCTGGTTCTACTTCGCACTGCAGCTAGGTAACACGTGAGAAACATTCGATAGTGATTAAAGAATTTCAATATATGATTTAGAAACTTAATGAAACGATTCACAATATTTCTTCTTTCTTACCGATACCCGGGTGTCTTGGGTCGTGTGGAGTAACGGCAGGGTGTTTGAACCAGAACACAGAGGTCCTGGGTTCGAATCCTGCCATGCCACCGATCTTGTGCCCCAGGGAAAGGCACTTTATAAGGCGTTCCTCACTACACCCCAGTGTCAAAATGAATACCTGACTTCTGTTGGGGAGTCAAGAGGGTTTGGCTCCGTCTTGAATACTGTGCCCTAGAGATAGTGGAGTATTATTAGAAAAAAAAGTCAACCCCAGAAGCGTCTACTAAATTGTATTTCGTAGCAGTTCTTAGAATAGTCACTTGTTCCACGTGTCATCATTGTTAACTTGCACTATCTATATACATTTCCTATGCTTTGTTTCATGTTGCAACTAGCCCTCGGGCAAGATCTTGCAAATGAAACTCGTTAACACCCCACTGCCTCGACGGCCTAAAAAGGTTATTGGACAGTTTCCTTTACCGATACCACTGTGGGGAGGCCTGGGTGCCATCCTATCACCGCCGAGGCTCCTACACTCGCTACCCTAAAAAATAGCGAGTGTAGGAGCGCCGGTAGAAATAGGATGGCACCCAGGCCTCCCCACAGTGGTATCGGTAAAGGAAACTGTCCAATAACAGCTGACTGCGTGGTGCTGTGGTGTGGAACACACGCCGGTGTAGGTGGCCTTGTGCAGAGAACGCACAGTCGATGGTGCACGTCTAATGATGTCATCCATCTCTCTTAGATATGTGTGCCCAACATCCGGAACGACGATAGGACAAAGTCAATATGGTAATCTTGTCAGCGTAGCTTCATTACGTTTGCAAGAAAATACATCGAAGACAAGAAGACTGTCTATTCATGTTTGTACAGTTGAATCTGCCTAGTTTTGTTGTATATTTAAAAAAATGCACCTGTTCTGTTTTCACTTGTTGTTTGATTATCTTTTTCTGTCATTAGAAAACTTTAACCGTTCTAGACATAAAGCTAGGGTCCTCATGAGCAATTATTGTTGTTTCCTAGTCCTCAGCCACTAAGAAGACAAAAAATGTAAGTTTATCTATCATAGTTTGATGTAAGTTCTTCTTGACTTGTGTATTTGCTTCTTGGTATAACAGTAACTGAGACTTTAACCACATGTCGAAAACGTACGGTCACAAGTCGTACTGTAAATATTTAGCTTTCAGAGGAACATTAGAGTTTCTAGTGCGCCGGAGAAGAACAATGGCGAGCCGGTTGTGTCAATTTTGCCACGCGACGGACCTTCACGCGTCTGTTTCCACCAAGCGAGGTTCCGAAAGGACGTCCTTCGTCACCTGACTTGTTGTGAGAAACACGGCTTGTTGTGAAAACCTCGGGACAGACAAAGATGGTTCGGAGATGCTCTCGCCACCGATGAGTCGAAGCCTTTGACAGGGCGGCTTAAGAATGTCAGGATTCTTGTCTGAAAGACTTGAGGTTTCGTCTGCTTTGAAGCTGTCCAACCGTCCGCTTCATAGTTGTGCGCCGGCAAAATATGAAGCGAAAACCAGTAAATAAACCTGATGTGGACCACTGGTGACCTTAGATAGAACACAGGTTCCAAATCGCGCGAATGGAACAAAGTTCGGGTTCGATATTCCCTCCGGGATCGAACAAAATCTGGGTTCGAAATCAGCAGAATCGAACAAATAAAGGTTCGACTTCGAAATGACCGGAATCGAACAACGTTCGGGTTCGAAATAGTCAGGCGTTTGACCAAATCTCACATTCCTTTCATAAAGACGTATCATGACGGGGGGATTTTTAGGGATGGGACTTGCCTTATCATGAAAAAATAAACTTTATCTGAAATAACGTATGCTTCTCTGCTTTGTCACCGTTAATTCTCGCTTAGCTATTATTACGCGGAAAGGGAGTAAACGAAAAAGGATAGGATTCTTTACACAAAGATATTACATATTGGTTTTTGTTTATTTTTATTCCCCTTTCTTTTAATGCTTTTCTGTTAAATTCAAGTCAGTGCAAAGGACTCTAACGAAATTATAAACGACAAAAATGCTTGCTCACATTTCAGGGTGGTCGCTGCTCTTTCTCTTTGCCAAATCCCTCCGCGTCCATTACCGCAGCACCCCCGTGTAGCCATGCGCGCGCAGCTCCTTACAAACATAGTCCCGCTCCATCAATTTTTACTCAGTACGTTTCACTTCATAAACGTAACGAGGCGTGAACCCTGAATACGCGCCCGGCTGTGTACGCCTCATAACGAACATATTAGTGGGTACATCAGGGACAAACGACATATTGCTACACGATTTGGGTCATTAGGTGCGTTAGGGTGTTGCGTTTTTGATGAAGATTTTATTGAGACAGATCTACAGCAAGGCCTTCATAGACGACGTCTTCTAAGAGAGTATGAAAGAGAGAGGAGAAGAGGGAGAGAGATATAAAAAGAGGAACAAAGAGAGAGAGGCACAAAGACAAAGAAATTAGAACAATATATATAGAGAGAGAGTAGAGGAGAGAGAGAGAGAAAGCGAGGAACAAAGAGAGAGAGCCAGAAAGACGAGGAGAGAATGAGTGACAGAAAGAGATATATAGAACGAGGGGGCGGGAGAGAGTGAGAGACACAGTGGGAAAGAGAGAGGCGCACAGAGAGCGTTAGAGAGAATCTGACGGTATCTAAGGCTTATAATGGCCGCATTAATTCATACTCTTGAGACAGCGAGCATATGTGCAACACGATCTGGGTCATTAAGTTACGCAACAAGACAAAAGGACATCCAGAACTTTATAGAGGTTTATCACGTTCTGTCATAAGACTTTTTAAAGCTCGGAAAAGCGATGAAAAGACTCAGCATAATCGTTGTCTACATAAAGTTGGTATCACATTAGAGAAAAGGACAGAAAAAGAGAGAGGGAGAGAGAGAGGGGGCATAATGATCAAAATCTGTTATCATCAAGTCCTCGCCTGGATGTAGTCTACAAGTAAATGTATAATTTCGTTTTGAGTCTGTGTACTACTGCAATAGTTTCGTACATACCCCCCTCCCCCTCAGCTATTATATGAAGGTCATAATGGACAACTTATAATATACGTACAAATTGAGCAAAAGGCGCAGGAGAAAGAAATTTTTTAAGATCTGCTTGGAGATCCGTCCAAACCCTGTAACATCATTTCTAGAGGCAAGATATTCGCTTGTCCCCTTTTCTGTCACGCTGTTCTATGTGTCAAATATATGGGTCAGCTTTTGAAACACATGATAATCTTCTCTCCTAATATCCGTTTTTACATCCATCCCCGCACACTCCAAACCGTACGGACCAGCGGGGTGTAAAAACTGCGGGTCTCTCCGACACAAAGCTCGGCCGACTCTCCTCTCTGATTGGGCACCTGTGGGTCAACAATGGCTCGTGCTTCCCTCCCGACACAAAGGCCGTCTCCCCGGGTTCCTAGACGATCGCTTACTGCCAGACCGCACTTGGGAGCGTGCGTCTAGCGAAGAGACACACACAACACACGCGCGCGGCGCGCCGCGAACTGTTAGGTTGGCAGAAGAAGGCTCTACACTTGAACCCTCATGCGAGACTTTGTCACAGCCTCGATGGAGTGCTGCAAGGAGAACGCGACTGCTAACGTCGGCTGCGACTTCAACCAGAGTTGTCTGTACGCAAAAGGACTGGAGGAGAAAGTACTCGCGAAACAGTGTTCGCAGGCTTTCGCGTTTTGCAACGGAGAGACCAAAACAGAGTGCGGTGTGACACTACAACAAGGCGGTAAAGAGTTCAGAACTGTCTTAACAGACTCCGAGACGGACTCGAGACTCGGATTCGGAGCGACACAGAAGCAGCCAAGGAAAATGTCGAGACGAAACGAGCGAGAACGCCAGCGGGTCCGAATGGTTAACATGGGGTTTGCAAACCTTCGGAACCTGGTCCCCGACGGAAGCACCAACAAGAAGATGTCGAAGGTAGAAACGCTTCGCTCGGCTATGGAGTACATCAGACAGTTGAAGGAGCTGGTGGAAGAGCACGATGCGGTAAACGCCGTGTTCACCAGCGCGTTCCCTCGGGCCCAGACGCACTTCCCCCCGCCCAGCTACAGCTACGAGTCCGATGGGTCCAGTAACCCCATGTCGCCCGAGGACGAGGAACTTCTGGACTTCTCCGCGTGGTTCTGAGGTGTCTTCCGTCGGTTCAGTGCCTTAAGGTATGTATATATCACCTTAAGAATTCTTGAATTAAACGTGGCTGACGTCTTGTCAAGAAAATGAAATGTAAATACAAGTATAACCTTTAGAAATAAGAGGTCTTTTTTTTTTTCAAAATTCAGCAATGAAAGTGTTACTCCAAAAAGGTAACATACTTGCGTTCTGGGCTATTTTTCCTGAGAA
This sequence comes from Branchiostoma lanceolatum, assembly GCF_035083965.1. Taxonomy (NCBI): domain Eukaryota; kingdom Metazoa; phylum Chordata; class Leptocardii; order Amphioxiformes; family Branchiostomatidae; genus Branchiostoma; species Branchiostoma lanceolatum. Next base: position 14,939,956 of record NC_089737.1, on the reverse strand, counting down.
TAAAACAGCCTTTTCGGTTAGATCATAGACATATATGTAATTTTATTGTACAGTTTTCTTTCTCAAAACAATAGTCCATGTTTAAGGAGAGCTACACGCCTCTTAAAGAACCTATCACTCTTCTTTGAAAGTTCCTTGCTTTGCAACTACAGAACTGTCGTATTTACTGCTATACGGCTATGTATAAACACGTGATTCTGATACGTATACTTTTTCATGTGTTTCTGTATTTGACTTATTCCTATATCATAGTATTTCTTTTACCATGCTTGATTTTCAATAATATCAACTTGTCTTTAACACACACATTTGCTCAATTACCTTGTCTAAACATATTGTCATATATCTGTACCGTCTCGCTATGGTAAACGTGACGTTACTTACAATCATCACATTAGCTCACGTCAGTTTGTTCATCTGTTTTCACAGATCTCAGAGGAAACTACAGCTACAGAAAGAACAACTTGGCTTCATGGAACCGGGAAACTCGACCTCAAGACATCACGTCATCTGTAGCCAATGGCAGCTCGGGAATTCCACACGAGGAGCCGACTGCGCATGTGCTGTATAGAATTCTGCGAGACGAACATACAAAGACTCTCCATGTTGCTGGTGATATGGAAAACATCGATTTCAAAACCGATGTAAAAAAAAGACTGTAAATACCGTTTATTTTCGCGAATATCGAGTCATATGATATATATTTGTACAGTACTTGTATCATGTTGTACATATATCCAAGATAATGATATTAACCAAAGGAAAAAGTAACCGTTGAATTGTAATTACGTTCATGTCACTGTCCTTGTGTGTATGGTATCGGTAGGCTCTTCTCAACAAGCCAAATCAATATAACAAGGAAAAGAAAACTTAAGTTAACACTTAAGTTAACACTTTATACCATTCCCAAATATTTGATTTTTGAACAGCAGTACGTGTATTTTCCGGAAAATACCAGAGAAAATATTGCGTTTCCTTGAAACGAAGTAGAGAGTCAAAATTAATGATATGTTAGCCATGGTTGCAAAAACAATATTGTAAGTTCTTTCACGAGGGCTAATTTTGTGTAACAGGATGAACACAAAGAATAAAAACAATGGCAAAGCAGACTTGCTTTTGTGGTTACTCGAGTTTTATATACTGGTTGTCTAAATCTACAATTCGCGGGGTTAAGCTTCCTTTTAGAAGCAGCGGAAAATCGTGTTTCTTGGTATCTGTCATTTTCTATACAAACATTTTCTTTTTAATTTTTAATTTTCTGAGTCATTGGACGTTTTGTTACTACAATTTTCAAAGATTGACTCCGTTCATGGTAACGTTTGCACGTGTAATTAAGATAGCGAGCTCTCCCCGGCACTTTGGTGGTCTGTGTCATTCTAGTTTTCATCGCAGCCCGAAGGATACTTCAAAACTTGGTTAGCCTTCAAAATGCCTCTGTTATTTTCTCGTTTTTTGTGATCAGAATTTGTACATTTAAAGAAACGCCGCTTGACAACCAGTGACTGTATAGACCAACAGTGTATTGTACAATGTCCTTACCTAATATATATTTATATATCAAAGAACTTTCTTTTAAAATAAACACAGTCTGTCTAAATTTGAGTTGAACTGTTGTTCGTATAATTCAGAAAACTTCACTTGACAACCAGTGACTGTTTAGAATAACATCCTAGTCGGCATCTAGTCATTTCCTATACATAAAAAAACCTTCCCTTTAGATAAATGCAGTTTTAAAGATATCTCATAGATATTCTGAACCTTATTGTTTTGCAACATTTGAATCGAACTGCTGTTCGTATAGCTCAGTAAACGTCGCTTGGCAATCAGTAATTATATAGAGCAACTTTCTATTGTGTTCCGTTCTTAGCTACATATATATATACAGAGAACCATATTCTTAAAATGAAGGCATTTTTAAAAATTATAATATAAAACGGATTTTTAAATTTGAGTTGAACTGTTGTTCGTATATCTCACAAAAAGTCGATTGACAACTAGCGACTGTATAGACCTAGTACGTTCTTTTGTGCTCCATGCATATTGTGGAGTTTTCAACTGAATAGCTCGGGGGTGAATACCCTGCTTTTTGCCCCAAGTCTTTGTCGAAACTTTTACCACAAATAAAGAAACCTCCGCTGTGATTAATGCCTCGGGGTCAATTCGATTCGCGCATGCGCCTAGGCGCCCCGGCGTGAGGTTCGAAACAATGGCGGCTGGACGGAAAGCGGTGAAAATCGCTTCTCCTCGCCCGCTAGATGTTTTCGCTTGGGTGGTTTTCTATGACCCGTACCTGAAAAGGAACGGAGGAGAAGAAAGCGGAGTAATAGACAAGGAGAGAACACTGGTTTGGCGGGCTGCCAAGATCTGACCTCTAGAATGAGCGATTTTAAACTTGGAGAAAATTTTCACAAACTGTACGCACAATTTTCATTTAAACATTACTACTATTATATAAATGTACAAGGAAGCAACATAAAGAGCAAAAGTGTAAGGAAAATATAAGAAATTGAAGTTTTAGGGAACTTTTTCGGTTTCTTTTTCTAAATCGTAGCGGTCATGTCTTTCAGGGTGACGCATGGAGAGATGGTCGTCCATGAATGCAGCAGAACGGGCAGCTTTGATTCGCATTCGCCACGGGCAATTCAAATGCATTCTACGTTCGTCTGCGGTTTTCAGACGATAATCCGGACCAGCAGCGTAACTCACCCTTGGCACAATGGCGGACAACAACGCAATGACACGGTCTCTCGGTCCCTCTTTCCTCCACAACTATCAAAAAAAGCTTCTTAAACCTGGCCGCTTGATTTTAACGATCTAGAAAACTAAGAATCACGTTTATGAGCAGAACCTACACAGTATACGCTTTGAATACGCACTTTAAAACCCGATCCGGTCACAAAGAAGAAAGTCAAAAGACCCGAAACAATTCCTGTTGTGTCCATTCGTTTTACCCGATAACAATACGTCGGCTGGATCACAGTCTCGACTAGTTTTCATAATGTTTCTTTAAAGTCACAGTTTCTTAAACGTTTTGAGATATCGTTTTTGGCAATATTTGTTGGTAGGGTTCGCCTATGTGCTTTTCATGAGTTACAGGTGGATGGAAGATGCAAAAGGCGCGAAAAGAAAGAAGTGAAAAAAACATCGACTGTCAGCAGGCGTGCGCTGATGTCTTCATTACCCCTGTCTATGTAGCGTTCGCGAAGGATCATGGTGTCTGAGAGAGAAAATGTGGTATTCGTGTTGACTATTTTAAAAGAAATATGTAGTATTTGTCAATATTTAAAGTTTTCGCACTGGCAAGTACAGGAGAGCGTATAAATAAAGTGCGATTCTTACAGAAAAAGATGGAATATAAATGTTTTTATTGTTTTGTCTGATGTTGATAGGCAATTATAGAAGATCAAAATTGTCCTAAGAAACTTTGTCATTCTTTTAATCTCTATGTTAATGAGAGCTAACGATCATGATAACCGAAGGTTAATAAGTGAAGATGTTATAAAAACGTGATAGTATCTATGAAATGTTTTGACCGCAACGTAAAGGCTCAACATTCATTGTTCTGCGTCAATTAGTAATCCTTGAAAATTCAAATCAAAAAGCGGAACCACACAGGATTAAAGGATTATGGCCCGCAGCACACAGCCTGGGTCGACGGAGACACCCGATTAGAAGTGATCCCCCTGTAATTATATTCCTCCGACATAATCCTTTTGTGGCAGAAAAATAGCAGAAATTAATCATTCAGAAACCAACAAAAGTCTTGTTACTGTAATCTGCCATTCACTGAATGCATCAAAGGCAAAGTTGCAACTTTAATCTGGTACACTAGTAGAGATCCGCCTTCTCTAAGTGACAGTGGATTAAGGTTAAAGTACGGTTTGATTTACATGTATTTTGACAATTGCCCCAGCAAACGGCGTATTAACCCTTTTTGTTTATTAAGCATAAAACTCTAAACCCGCGACATACTTTCCATTCATATCTATGATACATAATAGTATCTGTATATATGTGCTTATCTCGACGCCTTATAAAAGCAAAAAGATATTATTGCCTTCCCGTCTGTCTTGAGTTCGTGCAATCAGGCTGCCGCCGGTTCTGGTGGAAGAGAGCGTTATTCTCTTTGTGAGTCTCTGTTCTATAGGTAGATCATCACGATGTAAAGTGTACGTGAAGATTAGACTTCAATCATACGTGAATATTTTACACACACCCCTTTCTTCTAGAGGTTGCAATCACACTGGGACCATTGAGCAGGTCGCACAACGGATTTTACAGATAAAGAACGGGTTTTGAAAACGTTTCGTTTGTTTTGTTACTTTTTAAATCCCCCCTCTACATTTTGCATCATATCAAAGTTTATCGCAAATACATGCCCGAGGGCTAATTGCAATGACAAACAACACAAATATGATGAAAAATACAATTATATTAAGGGCCGCATCTAATGTTATGGTACATTCTAAAATGTACATGGTGCTTGTTTTTGACTTCTTCTTTTGAGGCAGTGGTAGACGAATGTGGTAGACGAATGTACCTACTTCTTTCACAATTTGTGGGGTCTTTTATCATTTTGCAGTGATGAAAGCGCACAAATCCGATTTTGGTCTCCGTACGGTCGCGATCGCTGTCTAGTGGAAAGAGGGTTTATGGAAAGGAGATAAAACAAAAAGATGGACACGGGGAAGGAGAAAACGCGGGAAATGTTTGGGCGATGGTCAGTGGTGATTTACGAGTCCCATTGTCCAGTTAAACCAAGGTTGTCCGGGGCACGGTAATTTGTCATCCCGGACAATAGCGGTCAGTGCCCAGACCACTTCTGAGGGTCTCACCTTTAACCTCTGACCTGACCTGGCGGTTTAAGGGACACCGCACTGTTTTGATATGATATTCCATTTGCAGACAGGGTTTACAAGTGTTTGTCTGCTATTGGAAGATAGATTGGAGAATAATTGAAGAGAAGGGTTTCGGTCTGAGGGTATTCTCCAAGCAGAGGTTAGTGGAGAAGATCGTGACCTTTTTATCCCCTGCCCCGTTTTTCGTCGGCCATCTGAAAACTGACGGGGCAGAGGATAAAGAGGTAACGATCTTATCCACTTACCTCTGCTTGGAGAGTAGTCTGAGTACTTACTGAGCTATATCTCTCAATGTTTAAGGAGAGCCACACCTAGTGAGAATCATACAAGAAGCACAACTTTACTTCAAGACGACTAAACACGATCCTCCAGATTTACTTCAAGTAAGACACTTGCAATCGAAAGATCGTATTTACTTTTATTCTTGGACTTAACATTGTTTTTGAGTGTAAAATATGCCGTTAAGTTATACACGGCAAACAGTACCACCCCCCTCCCTTCTAATATCATAAAGGTTTAACAGTTTTCTTTTGATGTTTCACACAACCAGGTGCACAGGTTTAAATACTGTTGGGTAACCAATGAGTGACCGAAAATTGCCATTGAGATCATTAAAAGACCAATAGAAGACTTTGGAGATCAGTGTACGCTCACTGAAAGACGTTTGAAAGATCTGTCAAATATAGACTCTCGCAAATCTAGCCTCTAGGTCTATAGTAAATGTTTTTCTGTTTTCTGCGACCACAGAAATAAACGTTATTGTCCAACCGCTCTAGGCTCGAGGCGTTTGGTTTCTGTGTGCTCATACCTACAGCATAAAGACTTTGGGAAACCGATGAGATAACTGAAAGATTATTGGAAGACCTTTAAGATGTTGAAGAGTCTGTCAAAATCTTGACTCACGCCAATCTTGTCTTTAGCTTAGTGGAGTTCCGACTCAAATAAAGTGTTCTCGTGTTCTCGCGACCACACAAATAAATGTTTTGTCCAACCGTTCTAAGCCCGGGGCTCTCGGTTTCTGTGTGGTCATCTCGTGTCCACTATAGAAGAGCGATGACCACTAGAACCGCCACCAGACAATTACCCTCCTGACTAATGTACTATGTAACTCTGCAGATGTGGGTCCGATGACATCATTTATTCTGTAGCCGAAGGGATCACAGTTTTCTACAGTCAGTAGCATTGTTTGGGGTATTAAGAGAAATGTACAAACACACAAAGGGTTATGTTCTTCTAAAGAAACGAAAAAGGAGAGAAATAAATGATTCAGAACAAAACAAACACTAGTCTTGTACTGCTTTCTCAAGTTAAGACAGTAGCTGAAATTTTCTGGTTTTGGGAGGATGGAATTAGTCCAACGATACAGATTTGAATGCTTGTTTGCGGTAAATGACGTCACAAGTAGTCGGACTTTTGATTCAACGTCCTGTACTTTGCGGATAGCGTTTAGCAGTCGGCTATCGAATTACATCGTGACGTAATGATGAGTGTAGGTTTGGTAACCTGACTCCTGTTCCGAAGTGAACGTAATTCTATTACTTACAGAAACTTTGTAACCGGAGACCGCCACACGTGCTGCTACTACTGTCTACCTTTTCCACATTTCGACATTTATGAATAGTTGATACTGCAACTACAATGTCTCTCGGCGAGCCAAAGGGTCGGGGTTCTATTCCCTTTTGATTATACTATGTGAACAAGGCTGGGTAGAAAGAGAAAGGCTTTTTGTTAGGTTTGGGAACGTATCTTTTCATTTGTTGCGCCGCTTTTGTCGTATAGCATGGCATAACACATGGGAAACGGTTCTCATACTTGGGTTTTATTCTGTCTTTGTTTCCGCTTTCTTTCTCTGATTCTTTATTGTCACCCTTGTTCGTTTCCCAACCCACACTTTAAAGTACTTTAAAGAAAGATAGCCTTAACGAAAATAGTTCCTTTCCTTCTTTACGTATCTGTATCAAAATATGAATTGAAGCAGACTTTTACAATTCAACATTTCAACAAAAGGTAATGCATTTCAGTCCGAAAGCATGTCGCTGAATGTCTCAACTTGTTGAGACAGATCGTATATAACGAAGGTACTTAATGCTATACATCAATGGAAAACTTAGAGTCTCTACTTTAGAATTTTTTTTTTGCAATTTGTACCTCAACTCATTGGTAATGATTTACAAGCATTAAAGGGTTACGTGGAAGAGAAGTAACTATAACGGAGCAAAGTAAAAGCAGTACCTTTCTTTCAAGAGGGTCTAAAATGCCCAGCACTAGGAGAATGCATGGTAAAAAAACAGCCAGCAGGACAAGTGTTTAAACGTTTGATAACATTTAATACGCTTTTTAAAAACGAATTCGAATAGAACGTGTTTGTATTTGAATTTTAAAGAACTGTTAAAAATGATGGCAAGAATTCGTCACGGTAAAATGAAGGGAACAAAACAAAGCACAACAAAGACAGCGGTAGCTTGATGGATGGAGGGAGGGATGGAGAGAATGACAGCTGGAATGATTGATGACGTCAAAGATCGTGATAATCGGTCCATATCGATCACGGCTGACACTTGTGTCGTCATCAATCAATCACTTGTTAACGATAAACCATTAATCAATCATTTGTGACGTCACCGCCAGGCCAGTGCAGCTGACTTTGTTCTTTCAGATAATAAGTAGTTTCGGCATCTTTTAGCTATGGAGGCAAAAACAGTTGTATCCAAAGACAGACCATATGCAACAGTTGCTACTCTGATGCAAACCAAATTAAGATGACGAAAGAGAATCGACAGCTGTTGTCCTTGTCTTACAATAGGTCTGGACACCACACTATATGCGCATTACGTTTTAGACCAGTGCGTCATATGCATAACTGCGAATCATGGTGAAAAGATAACAACTGATATTCCTGCAGTTTTGGATGACGCTGCCAGTCGGCGCTTCTAAGTAGCGGGCAATACTGAACTGTGCAGCAACGACATCTTGCGGATAAAGGATAAACGACATGTCCCACCTGTTGCTTATCAAACTTGAATCATGTACACACACAAGTCAGTTGTTTTCTCTAAAAGGACATTAATGGAGTAAGATAGGCAAGCTTAATAAGTGTTTATGAAGCCCGTGTGTTAAATGGAAGGGCTGTTATAACGAACAGATCGACTTCTCAGACCGTAGCTAGAGGAATTCGAGTGTCGATGTTTTCTCATTTTCTTTCACGTTGTGAAGATGGAGTAGCCATATCAACCTTTAGTGTACACTTGTTTCAATATTGCCAGATAAAACGTAACCAGCGACGACAAAGGCAGGATCTTAAGGTCTGCTCGACCCTCGTCCTTCAAAAAGTGGTACGTTCCATTTGCCCCATGTGACGACTTGAGACCCTGAATGTCCGGCGGACCGTATCACCGCCCGGTGGACCGTATCACAGCTGGATTCCTCCGCCACTCGGCAACGACGTCATTCCGCCAAGAGTCACCTTACGGGCGTCTCCGGTCTACTCAAGGAGCGGTAAGGAACCGTACTTCCTTAAGGTTTCTTAGGAGCTCAGCTCCTCCAAACGTCACGTATTTAAGACTCCTTGCGAGTCGTCTTCAAGCTCAGAATGTCTGAGAAGGTTCTCGCTATGTGAGGTGAATGCACAAGCCATCGTCGTCCTGGAAACGTAAGTATTCGCTTTGTCTTCGGCCTTTTCTTTATTTGACGTCGACAAATCGACGTTCTTTCACAGCTTCCTTACCGTAGTCTTGTACGGGTAGCAAATTTATAGCTCTTGCTAAGAACTTAAATGCACAACTGTTACAGTTTTACGTTCGTTAAGGTTTTAAGTTTAAAGTCCGGTTCTAGGCTTCCAAAAGAAGGATTATTGTGGATTTTCTATTGTGGTCGTAATTAGAAATAGTGGTGTTCGCCATGGACGAAAGAATATTTCTATTTCTGGTTCTCTGAGGCATGTTAAGTTGGTATCAGGAGTATATGACACACCAAGATAAGATGTTAAAGTCTAATAGAACTAGCAAAAAAGCAAACATTTATATAAAACTGTAGTTGTTTTCTTTGATAAAAATATAAGATATCTAAGCAACTTACAATAAGTCGGTTCGTGGATTGATATGTATATAGCCGCTTAACATAAAAGCTCTTTATTGATGCGACAAATGTAAATATCCTTCTGTTGATCTAGTATAATGCCACAATATCTAGGCAGCATATAGAGAATACTACAAGCTCGCCGTCAACCCAGACGCAACACAACACAGCATGGTTAAGGTATTATCGGATTTTAAGAATATGGAACGTAATGAGATCGTTACATCCCGTCTCCAAGCACAACAGAATACTGGACCGACTAGTTTAGCCAGGTTTAGGTATTATAAGATTTGGGTTCTTTGTTGATAATATGTATAGTAATTACAGATGATGACAAGCGGTCCTTTGTGGAGAGAATAAAGGACATATGCTAGACGGGAATTCAAAGGGGCAGCAAATTGGGACAAGGCTTTTTTTTTGCAGTAAATATTTGATAGTACAAGTAGGGATAAAAATAACAATTATGATTATAGTGGAAGCTCATCTGTGTTGGTAGTAATCATAATACAATGCTTAACTTTCTTCCAACACTAACGTATTCACGGATCGAATTTTCGACGACCACTGTCGCATTTCCAAGATCAATAATGCCCAATCACTGCCGAACGTTAAATACGGTGCTAAACTTTCTACCAACACTAAGGTATTCATGGATCAAAATTTCGACGGCAACTGTAGCCTTCTTCAGGATTGATAATGACCAATCACTTCTGAACGTAAATTTGATCCGTGAATACCTTAGTGTTGGAAGAAATTTAGCACAGTATTAACAATGATGACGGTGGTTGTGAGGAATAATGTTCCAGACCAATTATATAGTCTAGGTCCTACTTAAATTTTGTAGGGATTTCACATATGCCAATATTCAAAGTCGAATAGGTAGAAAAAAAGGCTTTTTGTCAAGACACTAAGTGTCGACAGTGTTACTTTTCCGTCGGACAACATTTCGTAAATTCACAAATTCGCTTGAAGCACGGCAAGTGCTGTAAGGAAACCCTCTATTTTCTTAGCACAAGTGGAGCGTCTTAACTAGGTGCACTTAAGGGTCGAAGGTTGCTCCTTAAAAATCCTTCAGAAGACTCAAGAGGAAATCAAAAGTCTAGCCAAGACGTCATAGTTACGCAATGAAATCTTTAAGTTACTGTAATTCTTGTTTCTTGCACTGTAACTTAATGTTTACTGTTTTCACAGTCACCTCTGTACCGTGAACTTCTCATCACCGTAAAAAAAACTGTGGTAGTTATCTAAGATTCGTTCACTTGCCTCCACCGTGATGTTAAAGTTCAGTGAATATGTCAATTTTCCTTACACTGTGAAATTTTGCTACCGTGAAGGTAAAGGGAATTACAGTATTGATCATTCAAATTCGAAGTCCCGACGACTAGTGATTTTACACCTCCTCTACGCTGCATGTGGTTTTTGTGCGCTTTGTTTCACTAGAGCCTTTGAGGCAGTTTGATTGACAGGTATTTGAAATTGTTCAGAATGTACGTCACTGGACCAAAGGGGGCATAAAAACTGTAGTATTGTATTACCGCCTCGGCGGCGGCTCTCTCAATGGACGGGCGTAACTTTAGAAGCTGTTGTTCTTTTCACTTTCATAGCAGGGGCTCGATTCTACGCGAGGGGTGAAAGTGTGTTAATCGGAGTAGAACATGGCAGTTAATGTAGCTTAGGGAAAACAAAATCACGCTGCCGGCAGCGTAGAATCTGCGCCAATTCATAGTCAGAAAAATGCCTCACTACCAGAACTTGAAACACAGTAGCCAAACTAACAGTATGGGAAAACTGTGACATACTGTGTTGTATAAAGAAAGCATTACTGGAACAATATTATTAAAACAAGTACAAAAGAGTCCATAGAAAAACGTTGTGTGCTTTTTCCTAAGGGGTGTGAGCTCACTCAAAGCATAAAAGTTAAAGTCCAAGAAGAATGTTACCATCGATATCACTTGTAAATATTGCAACTGTGGCACAGCGTCTAGTCTCTCTGGCCTTCTTATATTGCTGTGGCATCTGTACATGGGTTTGGGAGCAAATTTTGGGTGGTTTTAATCACGTAATTTACTAGAGAGGAACGATATTATCGAAACAAGTACAAACGAGTGCATAGAAAAACATTGCATACCGTTTTTATAAGAGATGTGAGCTTAGTAACAGGTGGACAGTTAACGTATAAGATTTCTACCATCATATATGCAATGAGGCACAATCTGTTGTTCTCTTTGTCGTTCGTTCTTCCTGATATTGTTGTGACATTTGTACATGTCGTGTCCTGGTTTCAGGAGCGAACCTCGGCCGGTTTTAATCACGGTACGTGTTGTTCCGGGCGAAGGTAAACACGTCAGGTTACGGCTTTGTGCATCAGAAACAAACACAGCACCAACTAATCGATGTGCGTTCAAACACAGGCAGCTTAAGGACCGGCTTTGTTAAAGATTTTTATCTCCAAGCAGATGTTTGACATGTGTTCGCTTCTGAACATCTTTTCCTCAGTTTTTACGTATTTTTACTTGTCCGATTTTGCCACTGATCGACCCACGGTTTCATAAAGACTTTTCTTCACTAAGATTAGAATTGACAAGAAACAACATCTACTGTCAACATAATCTTTAAGTAAATTTGTTGTTTCAGCTCGTTTTGTTGTCTATTTGTACTGGTTTATATGTGCTTATCTCAAGTGAGCTATGTTGTTTTCAAGATATCCCCAAAGTATCTACAAATGCTAGACCAAACCATACTGCTTGGAGAATAAACGTTGTATTTCATGCATGAACGTCAGAGGCTGAAAATAATACTTTCTTTAGACCGTGCAAACATAATATTGTCTACGTTGCTAAGTCTGTGCCATAGCTAAGACAGTTGTTGACGAACTTTTAATTCCGTCTGAAAGGCCCTTTGTAGCGCAGTCAAACAAAACGACCAACGGAGCTATGTTTCACACATTGTCACATGTACTTGTACCTGTCTTTGCTGTTTCTTATTAATTCCCTCTGCTACAAAGGCAGAGAAATATAAACCCTTAAGGTATTCGTGCAGATATGTCCGCACAGATTGATCCTTAATGCTTGATAACTCTTCAATGACTACTCTATTAAGGGGACTCTCACTTCAAGTGCTTCCAAACGTGGCGTATTGATCTGAAATTGAATGGAGGAAAGTAAACATTCCCCGGCGCCGGGATACGCTCGACTTGATGAGTACTAAGGCGGCAGCTATGCCTGATTGCGTGTATAAAGACCAGGTATAACATATCAGTAAGGTTAGACCGTCGGTTTTCTAAACAAACTGCGGCTGAATGTGTGTGGGGTAATGACATATGTCAGGGTATTATGAGTTAGTGTAGTGGGAGGCGCAGCAGTAGTTTAGAGTAGGATCAAGCAGCAACATTGGCGTGTGCGCTACATACAACATGTACAACGCCATCTGCTAACGGTTTGACGTCTAAAAGGTAACTGCCATTGCCTTTATGTTCTCTGTATGTTGTTCTGTGTATATATATATATATATCATATTTCGTATGCGTCGTCATAAGACTACAGTCAACACCAGTCAGGCAAATTGTTAGTACCATAGTTTAGAGTAGGGCCCAACAGTAACACTGGAGTGTGCGCTACAAACAACAACGTCACCTGTTAACGGTTTAACGTTCTGAAAGGTAAATGTTATTGTCTTTCTGCTATAGTCAATCCCAGTTTAAGACACAGGTCTAATATAAAGAGAAAGGCATAGCGGCAACATTGGCTTTATTTCGGACTATATAAAAGAATGCCATCTGTGAACGGTTTAACGTGTGACAGGTAAATGTTACTGTCTATATGAAACCCTAATAAGTATATGCTGCGCTGTGTTTTCCTATATACTTTTGTTAGAATACAGTCAACCCCAGTCTAAGGCAAAAGGCTAGTATAGAGTAGGGCCTAGCAGCAACATTGGCGTGTGCGCTACGTACAACATGTACAACGCCATCTGTTACCCCTTTAACGTCTGAAAGGTAAATGCTACTGTCTGTATGGTACTCCATGAAGTATATGCTGTGCAGTAAATGGTGTAATTCCTTATGGGTTATCGTAAGACTACAGTTAATCTCAGTTTTAAGGCAAAATGCCAAGTATGAAGTAGGGCTAAGAGGTAACATTGGCGTGTGCGCTGTTTTATTTGACTGAGCCTTAACCACTGTGTTAAGAATCCTGTTGTGTATCATACAGGCATCTGGGTCCTTCTTTATACATCTTATCCCTGCTGCCGCAGAGTATGTGATACCTGTTTTCCTTGTACACTGGATGTGATGTCGGTATGGTAGCAGTAGAATCCTCTCAACCACAGCTCTGTTTGACTGAACATGTCATTAGATATTTACCGCATTGTTTACCTTTAACATTTACCAAACCCCCCGGTCGTGAAGGTTTTTCAGATGCGTGGAGGTAAAACCTATCAGCCTGTCCATACCTCTGTTTGCGAATATCTTGCTTTGAAGGGGTTGCATTGTGAGTACATTTCATGTAGCTTTCCTGTCTTAATTATTAATATTGTTATCTGTATACATTTATATCTTAAGGCCACCAGACTTGATTTTATAGCGACACCCGCGTTCGCGTCAAGTCAGTGTGGATTTACTGTGAATTTGTTCGCAGTATGTAAAGAGTACAATTCTTTCAGCAAATCAACGGCTGCTTTATTGTGCTGTCACATTTGTAATATCTATAGTTGTCACATGTCTAACCTCTGTCTATTTCCTGGGTCCTCAGTGTAGTCACTATCATAGTCTGATAGAAAGGCTTGGCGGTACGCAAACATCGTAACATTTACTACCCCCTGCTCTCACAGTGTCTTTCACTTGTGAGTAAAAGTAATTTACCCTCTTTACTTTTACACACTCTTGGTTATGTTTGCGTGTCATCCTGTAGAATGAAGGGCCAGGGTTGTCATGACGAAACTTGGCAGCGTACTTCAGTGGCACACACATGTATGCAAGAAAGCGAAGAAACACATGCATTAGCGAGCTTTTACAACATTAATGATTCTGACCAATCTGACAAAAAGGATATGGTACGACTCCTTGTCGTTTAAAAATAGCTTTAAGGAGCTGCTTTAAGGAGGGTTGAAGCATGGACAAACATGCAAATTTAGTATTAAATGTTTCGATTCTTCCTTTTTTCAGACGAGATAAAACACCTAAAGAAGAAAATCTACAAGATGAGATCAGCGCCGAGCCCCGTGGGTGCCATCCGCGCGCCCTGCCCCACCCCTGCCACCCCCTACAGGATAGAGCGGCGAATGGAATCGTCCAAGTCTCGCGAGAGAATGTCTCGCACCCAGCGAGAGTTGAGCTCGGTGGAGATCATGGCCATCAGCGAGAGAGAAACGTTCGAGGGTCTTGTCGACATCAGCGGAAAGCAAATCCACGGGGAAAAACAGCAGAAGAAAGCAAAGGGACAAAACAGCCGAGGAACATTACTGGTCCTAAAGTTGCCTGCCGTTACCATGGTTTCAGACGACAATTCGAAACCGCTCATGATGGCAAAGAATGACGGGACGGAGGAAAAAGAGCGGTCATCTTTGCCGTATGTTCGTCACAGCGAGATCAAAGGAAACGTTCCAACGAAAGTTTCCAAGGCAATTCAAACCTTCACTCTACCGGATTTAGAAAACAGTAAGGAGAGAAACGACATGGCACAGTTGGGCCTTTTTGGCGACGGCAAAAAGCGAGCTGGAATTTCTGACTCTTCGGAAAAAGAGGTAGATCGCAAGAGAACCCAACCTGTTGGCAAAATCAGGTTGTGGAAAGAAGTGAAAAAGAAGGAGGAGACTCGACAACAGACGGAAAAAAAGCCCGGGAAACGATCTAAGGGTGACCAAAAATGGGAGTGGTCTCCGAGATCAGGGAGGGTGTTTCCCGAGATCCAACGCTCCGTGACGGTTGAAATGAACGGTCGGTTGAGTAGGATTAACATGGAGGAAACTTCGCACCAAACGGACGCCAAAACGAGTCACATGCGGCAAGGCGACAAAGCACAACTTAGCCCTGAGAGTTCTTTCGACGCCGGATCCGTGACAAATAAGTCAAGGAAAAGTTCCACAAAGTCTCAAAGAGAGGACACAGAGCCCAAGGCTAGCAGCAGCGGAGGTAGCAGTCCAAGAGTTGTGCTCCCGGAAATACCGCCTAAACTCGTCAGGGAGAAAACGCACGAAATCGAGCGAAAAACGAAGAAGCACAGGAGAAAGCAAAGCACAGATGACGCTAGTAGCAGTCACAGTGTCGTCCTCCGGACTAGCAGTGATAACGGACTTACTGTTGACGCCAAACATATCATGCCTTTGCCCAAGGTCACGGTTCCACAAACAAAGATGGCGACGCAAGGAGAACGAAAAACGTCTGACAAAGGAACAGAGTACGAGGAACCGGCCTACATCGCTAAGCTAAAAAGGCGCGAAAAGAGACGAAAAGAACTGTACGACCTTCTCAGATACCTGCCGCCTCTTTCCAAGGTCAGCAGAACGTACGCGGTCAATGTCATCTCCCTTGGAATAGACAAAGACAGTAAAACAGAGGTTGAAGGTGAAGGGTCAGAGGGCAGCAGTTCTCCAGGAGACACGCCGAGGTTTCCCCCCTGTACTTGCTCACACCGCACAGTAGCTCATCCGGGTATCAAAATTTCAAAAAGCGTTTCTCCCAGAAGTCCTTACCTGAGCAAGATGGCGGACGACCTTGACGAAGACAAAATGGCGGACCCCATGAAAACGCGTCGGACGGTCTCAGAGAGGACTAGCAAGCGCGCAAGAGAAGAAGAACTGTCGAAACGTACGGCACTTGGGATGTTTAGAACCATCCAGTTATTTGAGAACAGAAAGCGGGGTCCAGTTGACAAGAGATACAAAAACATTTACAGACTAGATCCGAGATATCTCAACAAACGGGCGTCAAGAGAAAAGGGCGGTTGAAAAGCACTGCTGTGATAACAAGGTCACATACCAGGGGGCTCAAAATCAACTTTGACCTTCGTCTTCCCAACACCTACGCACATACCAAATATCATCATAACCCATACAGAGGTTCTTGAGTTATACAACGGAATCACAGACAGACAGACCCAAAACAATATCACCATATTCAATGGAGATGAAAAGTCGACATATAGAAAGGTGTATTAAAACATCTATCAGTACTTTTTGTGGGAAACCATCTAGTGAGACAATGTCATTTTCAGTTGTTCCGAATCTATACTTTGAGTCTGATGGTTTTTTTTTCTGATTACTTTCAAATTAGTTCCATATTTGCAAATGTACACAAAATACGCCGTTGTTCTTTCTCTGTGAATGTTGCAAAACTTGCAATATGTTTATAATTATGACCATAAGACATAGCTACGTTTTTGTCAGAAAGTATCTATTAAGAGGTTTTTGATATGTTCAGACTGTATCTACATGCACTATGCATAATTAAAGCATCACGACATAGTCGTACGCTAGTCTAAGTTTAAGTTTGAGCTTACTCAGTATAAATACTCGATAACAGATGTTATGATTTTAATTCTAATGCAGATATTTATGGCAAAATCAACCTTAGTTTTATTGTGCCCAAAATATCTCCATGTGTGTAGTTTTACATTTTGTTTTAAGTCAGTTTGTTAGATTTGCAGTGTAATTATCAGTTACATGTACAGAACAAACGCTATTAGAAAAAATGTTGATTTACATAGCCGTTTTTGTTTTCATTCTGTATTGAACGATGAATGATCATAACAATAAAAATATATTCAAGTTTTCATTGTGCTGAAGTTTTTTTTGGTATGGTATCATCTACACAGGTCCTTAAATTTGGGACAGAAAGGGACACTTATGTCGTAGCACGCAGAATGAAAGATACAAAAATACTGTGAAAAGGATCTGTAACAAAATACGTCTGAGACAATGCATGCCTCAGTGTCATGACGGTGTGCATTGACAGGGATTGCAAGACTGTCAAGGACGCTGGGTGGCTTGGAACAAACGCCGCCTAGCGGCGATCTTTAAAATGACACCCAGCAGCAAAAGCGGAAGTGCTGGCCGAGAAGGATCATGGACTTATCTCCAACCAGATGTTAGAATGAAAAATCATGACGTTTCCTTGCTCCCTGTCTCTCTTACAATCAGAGAAGGGGGTCGTTTGTAACAGAGGTGACTAGCTAGCAAACTGTCACAATTTTACCCACATCTGCGTGCACTGTACATGTAAGTATAGGTTTTTGTCATGAGAAGAAAAGAATCCCCTCTTGATCCAATTTGCATTTTCTTACGCCTCTCGAAATCATCATCATCACGACTCTGCTCTTTCAACACACGTTCTTTGTCGCACAAGTGCAGGTAGACAAATCATTTACACAAGCGACCTCTGGTGATCAAGGACATAACTGCAAGCCCAGCGGACTGTGTAGATGCAATAATGAGCTTTAGTCGTCAGGTGTCGCTGCTGGTTTGCCAACTTAAGCTTGTACTACAATAAGGTAACATTTAGCTTCACAAACGCAAGATGAGAATTGACAAATAAATTCCCAGCAATTTCTTATCTTTAACTGCAGCATAAAAATTCGACACCACATATTGAGATGGGGGACACAAGAAACAATTACTCCTTATAGTCCCACCTATGTCTATGAATTCAAAGCGGCCTGTTGGTCGCTTTTTACTGCTTTATGCCTTTGCCATGTGAAAATGAACCACTTTTCCTGCGGCATATTTTCATGCCCACGCACCCCACACCCTTGCTTGACGTCCTTACAAGCCCAGAATAGCTATCCAATTCTTTTGCAATGTCAGTACAGGTGTCAACATACGTTATTTCATAGCTCTTAGATATGGTAACACTGCAGCTACCATGTGAAAATAAGCAGCCTTTCACAGCACCTTACTCTTTATTTTCTGTGATATTTTCCTCACACCCCACATTGTTCTACATCGCCCTTACAAAGCCTCCCATGCGTGGCCCGGTTTGTGTATCTACCGTGTACCTGTCGGCACTGGGTGCTAACCAGTGTTATAACAGCCTGTTTTCTCAACCTAACGGACAATAGCCGCGCTAACCACTTACCAGAGGGGCGAGGGGTCAAGCGTGCAGGTCAACTTCAAACAGGGCGATCGGAGGAGGCAGACGTCACCCTCTTATAGTCACACTGCCTTGTAACCCTTACGGTTCTTCGCACAAAAATAGCAGCACTTGATATGTAGGGCAATGCTGTACTGTGTATGTCCCTACTACTTGTACATCCTAGAAACCTCATAATTATCCACAGACAGACAGTCAGACAGACAGTCAGACAGTCAGACAGACAGACAGAAAGACAGAAAGACGGGCAGACAGACTGACGGATAGGTAGACAAGACAGACAGGCAGACAGACAGAAATATAGCCAGACAGACAGACAGACAGAGATAGGCAGACAGACAGACAGACAGACAGACAGTCAGACATACAGACAAAGATATGGCCAGACAGACAGACAAACAAGCAGGGAATTCCAAAAGAAGCTATATATGAGGACTAGCTTGGCTTAGCTTCGATTTGCAGCGTGGCAATGCCAGTATCGACCGTCTAGAAGATTCTTTTGATACATGTGTGACAGCCTTGTTCGTCATAAGACACCTGATCGTGAGGCTCCTGCGACCAAGGTACGACACACATCCACGGCTGTTATATCCAGCTGCTGCCACACCGCGTGCTTGCGAAGCTAGTGTGTAACGTTGAAGGACGGTTATCCAGGCTATATACTAGATACAGATACAGAAGCTGGTATGTTACTGTCAGGCCAAAGGGCGGTTGTACACCTTTATATACAGATACAGAATCTGGTGTGTAACACCAAAGGACGGTTAACTTATATCGGCTAAGCAGATACAGGGGCTGGTGTGTCACGCTAAAGGGCCGCGGCTTATACCGGCTATACAGATACAGTTCCTAAGTGCCCCCAAGCTGTGGTCGTAATCCTACCTCACGGTGAATGTGGCCGGGTCCTTATGTGTGTTATGTCAGCGTGCTTTCACAACCTAGCGAACAAAGGGTTCACGACCGATCCTGTTACCTGTGTCAAGTGCGCGGCGTGGTCTAGCGTGCCGAGTCAAATTAGAATAACCGAACCTCTGTTCGATGGCGGATTACATCCGGGACCTGTCTAATTGAAATGCAAGACTTGACGTTCATTGTTAAAATTCGGGTTGAAGAGTAGCGACTGAAGGGTGAACTTTGCGGACACATTTGACTTTATTACAACTAATTCACGTTTTTCTGATTTTTATGTTTCTACTTCCCTGCATTCAGTACTCATGCATTCTTTGTTTCTGTATCAAACGGTTAAGCGTAGCACACCAGCTTTGCAAGCATCGAACAACTTAACCTTGTTTGTACGTTAGCCACGTCTTGCTCAAAGCTTTGCTCAAACGTATCTTCAGCAGTGTCGTTCACCAATGGCCTTTGGTCAGTTGTGAAGTACGCGGGTGAAGGCACTTTTGAAGGTCAACTGGACAAATGTAAACAACACTTAGGTCGTTAAGTCACACTGATCGCACCAATTAGCGTGTAAACAACCTACTGACGACTCCGCAAGTTTTATTATGGGGGCAACCTTGAGCTTAGGCATGTTTATTGGGGGTCAATAAAGTTGGAGACGCCATTTGTACATATATGTACGGCATAAATCAGTTTGTAGTAGGGGCTACTCAATACTACCTAGTCCCTTGACCTCCGGGTCTAATTGACAAGCAACTGGATAAGTTTTCTTTTAACAAGTCAGACATGTCAGACAGTATCCCCTGTATTTAGTTTGTGACTGTCCACTGTCTTGCTGACCTTCATGAATAGTTAGTTTGTACACAACCAAGTGCAATGTGCTCCAGTCAGAATTGCGCCGAGGAAGGTGACAGACAGTCACCGAAACGTCGGTGGAATAAAACAAAGAGTCTTTTATCTAGTGTTTTTCTGACCGCCGCTTACAAACTTTTGCATTGATTACCTCTCTACCTGAATGTCCAACCTTCATTGTCGTAAGCTATTGTCGTAGTAGGGTTTACTTCTCGTGAGAAATCACGAGAGTAACGAGATTTCAGTGACTTGACAAAATGCAGTTACTGTTTCACCACAGGAATGTTCTCGCTGTCGTCCGCTGCCCCGGCAACGCCATGATCCGTGAGAAATTACCGGCAAATTAGTGGCAATTTCAAAAGTCCGTTATTATTCCTGGACAAAATCGATTCTGGACATATCACTATCATGTGTGTCCTGCATTTTGTGTCATAATGATTTGATTGCCTGGCTCATATTTTCTTTTGTGATGTTTTATGTGTATTTGATTTCATTGTTCCACATGTATCTGAATTTGTTTTGTTTTTCTTAGAGATAGTCTTATCTAATTTTTTTTTTTTTAAAGTACGGAATTTGAAATATATGATTCATGAGAGAAGACGGTTGCTTAAAAGATTTACATATTCATCAAAATGTTACGTTGGGCAGCCTATAATAGTAACAATAGCTAAACGAAACAATATTCATATCTATAGAATACAAACCTACGAGACTGTCCCTAAGGTAAAAAGCTTCTCCTATCGCTAGGCAACTGTTGCCCGGGGGACCACCTTACCCGATGATAACCCCTGATAATCAATAACCCCCAAATGACGCTGAAAACGGTTCCATATCAGCGCTTGAGATAAAAGTTACCCCCAGAGTGACGGGCGCTGATAATAACGATCTGCAGCTGAGTCAATACTGGTGGGGTAAATGGAAAATGTTCCTTAATATTTTTAAGTGTTGTACGTGATTTACGTGAAGTTAAAAACGTTCATGGCTACACCATTTCTGTTACTATTTTATGATTTTTCTTTAATTTCTTACAAAATCATTATTAAGGTGTCCATGGTAATTGGCAGATAATAGTTTTGCATTGTTACCAACACTTACGTCAAGAATTAGAATTAACCTTCAGCACTCTGAAGTAGCCGTTTGGCATCAAATTCCTATGAGTTACAGAGTTAGGCAGCATAACGTTTATCATAACAAAAAAATTATAATCTCGTGTGTTCTATCCTCATTTGTATCAAAGTTTATTAACAATAAATGCATTCGAAATGAGCGTTGAAAGATCTTCATATAGAAAGACCACAATGACCCTAAAATACATTTAACCCTTGTCAGATCGGTACAATCAAAACTACTCAATCAGTGATTGTTCAAAGTAGTTCTATATCAGCTGTTTGCGAGGTCAAAGACACTCTTAGGTGACCCCAAGCAACCATCGACTAGAAAATGTCGCCTGTCATCTACAAGTGTCAAGTTGTCATCCTGACAATAAAGAAGACGTCAAGACCACTGAGAGAGAACAATACACGAACTGAACACACGGAAGAGCTGACAAAAGGAGGGATCTAAATTTAGCCTGCTCTTAATGTGCTATGATTAATGTTTGGAAATACTTTATAAAGAAATGACGGGTTAGCTAATAGTTTTGTTACCGACATTAAACAACGGTGAATCGATTGCATGAGAATAAACTGATTCTGAAAATAGATTTTTCATTAAAATGAAGACGTATTGCATCATCAGATTAACAAAACAAATCTTACCAGAAAAAGTTCAAATCGAATAGTCCGGGCAATATTCAATTGTATATATAACTTTTGATGATATCTAGTATGCATTGAAATACTTGTTCGAGCGTTGTTATATACGCTACGGCTAGATATTGTATATCTATAAAAGGGTAACAATTTTTTTGGACACATATTCCACACAATCCCTCCCCCCCCCCCACACACACACACACACAAACACTGTATGCGGTAATACCCTAACTAAAAACTAAATCAAAACAACAGCAGCCTCTACCACGATATTACAGGAAGTCCACTTGCTTGTATTTCTTAACATATTTTAAAGGAAACTCCTTTGTAGAAACACATCCAGGTAACTCCACAGGTGTGCCTATTGTTCAGCTTACTCAGGTGAGAACAACCCTTAACAATACCTGAATAGATCCGTATCTCTGTCCATAGAAACGCGTGGAGAAGTAATGTAGTAGGAACAGGTGTTCGGGACTAGCGAGTTGATAATCCCTCCTAACTACGGAACAAATTCAAACAGCAAACATCGGGGATAAAAGGGAGGTACGAAAACATCTCATTACGGTACAATAACTGTGCCACGGGTTTCGTGTTTATATCAGTATTAGTCAACCGATATAAAACCACTTTTCAGTGTAACATACCAGCTTCACATGCACGCAGCGACGACCTCTTATTATAGTCTCTACCGTTACTGACTGACTATGCCGGCTATATATAGAATATTTGAGGGAAGTTCAAATTAGCCACCATAGGATTTTATTTGCAGGCGCAGTTTAATACCGTTGACTGACTCTCCTGACCAATCTTTTTATGTAGTCCGTACGGACTTTCTAGCGGTTTGTCTTTTCCTCAGTTCCTCTCGCGGAAGCAGTTTTATATACAGAACGCATGAAAAGCCCCAAAAGCGCCAAAGTAACAAGTTTTCCCACCTGAACTCTATCCAGCTATCTAATGAAAAGTTACTCTGCCGCATGAGATGACTAGGAATCGGAGCCGCACATCTGCTTAGAGGTCAAGGTTCAATGCTGACTGAAGGGTTTAATTAGTACCGTGGGTGCCGACTGGGCGACCCGGAATTTACCCATGTTTGCGGAGTTAATAGATACAGCAGACAGATTAAGCCTTCCTCACATACTGCCTGTGGTTAGGTGGTCGTACGGTTTTTGAATTCGGCTCGGCCGAGAGTCATGCTTGCGGACTTGATGTCATTGTCCGTGCGACGACATACTAAGTATACTTTTAAAGATGCGCCCGCTGCCGTCAGCCTATACAACGAGTGCCCGAATACAAGCCGACGATATGGCCGACGTAAAATAGGCCATCGATACACTGCACTGAGGTTTAACATCGACCGAAATAAATCTCTTGGTTGTGTAAAAAGAGTCTTTTTATTCAGTGACTTACCAACCTGATGAAACTATTCACAGAAAATTTACTGCTATAGAACATAGCCGTACAGTTTAAAACTTTTGTCGGCTTTGTAAGATTTTTCTCCACGCCAGACCTTGTATGTGCGACACCGAGGCCTGTAGTGTTTGCAGAGTTAATATGTACCCACCGCAGGTTAGCGGCCGGGCGGCCGGGTGTGTTTGCACATCGTTAACAAGGGACCGTGCGCTAATGTTAGAAAGTGGTCGCAAAACGTACAGTGATTTTTTTCTCCTAGGCTTAATCACCTTTCTTGGAGCAACATTTATTCCTGTACCAATGACATATGGAATATCAAATAACAGGAAAATATGATGCGAAACATTGTACAACTGAAATTTTAATGGAAGACAAAAAAGTAGAAAAACTAAATGATGATTAGCAATTGAGCATACTGAATGATTGAACATCAGTAAGTAGTAGACCATAGGCGTGTTCGTTATTACCTCTGTTAGAAGAGAGGTATTGCTTTACGTGTGTATGTGTGTTTGCTTGTTTTGGTGTGTGTCTGCAGTTTTTTTTTTAATACTATCGCATTGTAGAGTGTCAAGATGTAAGGCAAAAGATAGTGCAACCGGAGACTGGCAAGATGGGAAAGCTGTCTTGACCCGGGTCCGAAGTTGTATAGGGAGGAAAATGCTTAGACAGAATTAGCTAGAAGCTGAAAATATGAACAAAATAAACATATTTCACGGAGGTCTGAGATCTTGGATTTCTACTTCGTCTGTGTGATTTCATGCTTAAAAGTTTTATTGATTTTATTGACCCTTTCTCTTCTATTTGCTTGTTTAACAGACCCGTGCCTCAAGGGTTCAGCTGAACGGTTGCAGAATTGGGGTCAAAAAGACAAAACGAAAAAAGTAACGAGATAAACATTTCAATGTAGAAATCATTTCTCAATTCAGAGTTTAAAAAAAGTAAGCAAAACTTTGGTATAAAACCTTATTCACTGACGAAAGATAGCGGATGCTGTCTGAAACGTCTGACTGTTTTAGAATTTCATCTAGTTGTTTGAGTAATTATTTTCTTATTACCTGAATGTCTAATCTTCATCAACCTAACCAAAACTTTGTTGTAAAACTTGTTCATAGTCTCGAACAAATGTATACTGATCCTTACACCTTATAGAAGTTGTTAATTTGAGACGGGTTAATTCTAAGGTATCAACCGATCAGTCAATCAACAAATCAATTAGCCAATCACTTACAACAACAGAGTACAAGGTACAAAACAGAACACTACATGTCAATTAACGCCGGTCACTCTGAAAGGGTTTACTGAGGTTAAAGCGTACAACCTGGTAACCGATACGTCCGGTGTCTATTCTGTTCTATCCTCTGCAAAAACAAACGTTTTACAGTGCATTAGAATTCCATGGTTTCTTTAATTTAGATCTAATTTCTTTAATTTATTTGATTAAGTTGTTGCTGTACATTAATATTCCATTATTTGAGTGACACACGCGTGCATATATAGTTAGCATTCGTACCAGCGATTTGTTGAGACGTTAAGAAAACTACAGTACTGTTAACTACTAAAAAACTTTACCGATCTTTGATAGAGTGCACACGCCAGAAACCTATTATCTCTATGTCTAAAGTTTGCTTTCTCATTTTTTGTCCCATTACGATATCAGAGCATAGTTCCACCATCCAAACGTAAAGTCTGTCCTAGTATTTGGACCAGACGTGAGAAAAACAACTGTTTCAGCTCCGCCTCCTAACAACACTTTAAGTAAGTCCGGGTAATGTCTTTATCTCCTTAAGTAATGAAAGCGATCGGCTTAAGACAGAATGAGGCCGAGAAGTGCCCGGAGGGTCTTTACGTTTGCTTTGCTGATTGACCTGTTTGCTACTGAAGAGGTCCTTATTGCAATTACCCGGTCTTAAGACGCGGATTAAGACGTTTTGTGTCTTAAGTAGCGAAACCGATCTGCATACGGTGACATACTAAGAAGAAAATCCCTTATTAAAGGGAAAGTCTCAAAACTTTACTTAACTTTCATCAGTTATTATTTTTGTGAACTAAATCAATCCTTACTTTAATATAAATAAGTCATCGGATCAATAATGTACATATTTGTCATAGCTATCTGCTGATGTTAAGATATGTAACGCCAGAAGAGATCTGTACGTTTAGACTTTGTAGCTAAGTATCGTCAAGGAGAAGAAGAAATACATGGACGGTCCCTTATTTCGCTAAGGCGCATGTTGTTGCTAAGATATCCGCCTCCTTACACCCTTCAACGTCCCGTCATCCCAGCCCGGCCCATTGTCGAACCCCGGACCCTAAATTCCCATGTTTTGTTCCCGCTTGACGGCAAATGCATAATGCCGGTCCTTAGGGCGAGACGTACTGCGTGTTTCCCTCTCCGCGCTCCGCCGGAATGTTCGGCCTGAACTTTGTATCGCTGCGTTCCTCTGTGTTGTCATTATAAAGTAGGTCTTAATTCCACTACAAATGCCCGGCCCAATGGCGGCGGGGCCGTCGGGAGGTGAGGGCATTGTTCGGCGGTATGAGGACGCCTCGAGCGGGGACGAAAGCCCCTTGTGGGATTGTGAGAGCGAGTGGAGTGGAGGGGCACCGGTTAGATTCCCGATCCTCGCTGTCACGCGTCAGGAGCTCGCCATGGGTGACCAGCGGCGGTCTCTCTTTGAAGATTCAGGCGACTCCAAGCAGCAAGACCACGGTCAAGACATTTCGGAAGAACAAGACGACGTAACGGTCGCTAAGAGTAGCGTCGTGCGAGTCGAGCCGCCTAGCGCGGTGGAGCTAAGACACGCTTCGGTCGCGGAGAGCGGTACCTCCCGACCAACACGGCCCACGCCGCCCGGTAGCACACAAAGCAAACTGTCACAGGCCGCGAGCGTGGACATAACCAAGGAAACGTCTAGTACGTCTCAAGAAGGGGAGAGGATCTTAAGTTTTCCTAAGCAGGACATCAGCAAGGACGAGTCTTACGAGGAAGACCCGGATAGACTGAACCTTAAGAGTATCTTAAGAATGCTAGAGAAGCCACCAGGTATGGACGCGTACAAGCACAGGTGGCACATGGAACAGTCGTGTGACGTGTTTCACGGACGACAGCCCTTCTCGGCGGTGGAAATCGGTTTCAGGAGAGCGATGACAGCTAGGAACAACCAGGCGAAGGTTACCGTGGGGCCGTCGGGGTATTTCCTCGGGCAGAGGCCTCGCACCATGCCGATGGATTCCCTCCAGCGCACGGCGTTCCGCCCGCTCGAGGTTCTACGTCCCGTTTCCGTGTCAAAGTCTTTCGACGACCGAGGCCGTAGGCCGACCGCCCCTCCTCCTACGAGAGACTCGAACACCCCAAATCACCGACATTTTAACTTCCGAAACCTTGAACTTCAGAGCCCGCTCCGGGTCTCTCCGCTACACGAACGCTCGCGTTCCTTCCAAGCAGCGCCAAGGAAACTTAAACCGGTGGTGAAACCTTCAACAGCGAGGAGCTGGGACGGTTCGTACGACAGGACTATATCACCGACCTATTGTACCGACATCCTTCGGGCCAGCGCGCTAGCAAGCCCGAGGGACTCCGCTAAAGCTCTCGCTATCCACAGTCTGTCACGTAAAGGCAGGAGGAACGTACATAAAGAAGAGGCAGACGTATGGAAAGCACCTAGCCCGGTTGACAGTACAAAAATCACAAACGAGAGTGACGCGAAACAGACAGAGGTATTAAGAGTGCCTCAGCACGTCATGGAGTCTCAAGAAGAAAAACACGTAAAGTTCAGCATGAGAAAGGGAAAGTTAACGAGAGAAGACACTTTCCTTTCAGACATGGAACCGAGATACGTGGATTACGCCTTAAGACAACAGAACAAGATGTCAAGAGAGATGAACAAACTCTTAAAGAAGTCTCACAATCCGACGAGACCCCCTGCGAACACACCTGTACCTGTTACACCTGAGTACTAAGGAGACAGAACATGTGGAAATATCACAACTGGAGGTAGAGTACAAGAAACTATTATCTTAGACTTTGTAAAGGGATTTTCTTATATATGAGGGTAAGTAAAAAAAAGAAACGCCTTTAGTATCATAGCAGGCTTGTTTTTGTATGGAATGAGTTGAAATTTGGCACAAATGTAAAAGAACATCTCTTCTTGAGACTGAAATACCTCAATATGTTGTTCAGATGTTTACGACCGACTGAGTTGAGTCAAGATGACCACATCCCATGGAAGCTTGTCAGAGGCAAACAACAGTTGAAGGGAGGTTCAATTAGTAGTAAAGGGGAAATTTCAACTCATCTCATACAAAAACGAACCTGCTATGATACTAAAGGCGTTTCGTTCTGACTTATCTAAAGAACACCATGTTAAAAGTGTTACATTCTTCTTATATCTGAAGAAGATATGTATTGACAAAGTATCAAAGAAAGTAGGCCAGCTTTAAGCACTCAAGTACCGACATACATCAAATTGACGCGAACCAGATGTTTTACCTATTGTGTAGCATGTACGATTGACACCTGCAAGTGTAGCTATTGTATCTATTGTAGCTTTTGTATGTACATGACTAGTACAGATTGTGTACTAACGCTGGGACTGCAGTCATATATACAGGACAGTGCTCCGGTTGCAATGTTCATCATCAGAAAAAATACAAAACGATTTTGTGAGGATTCTGCATTGTTGTACATCAAGCAATAAGAAAAATGGTAAGGGCTTCCAGCATGATAATATTGACATTTGGAAAACGTCTTTCTTCAATTCATTCAAATTAACGCGTGTTCAATTCCAAATGAATTGCATTGTCGAAGCTCAACTCAATGGAACTCCGTCGTTTAGGTGGACTTTTCCTCCAGTATTAGACTACAATGCAGCACAGTCCTCAATCAAACTGGGCTTAGGGATCTCAACCGGCGAGCGTCTCTAAAACAACATGTCTGCTGACCAAATCATTTGTGATGATATGCTACCTTCCAGCCACCTGCGTCTAAAAGCACAATTCATCGCCAATTGCTCGACCATATAGAACAAAAGACGCACGCCGGCATCAAAGACTGCTGTTTGCGGCTATGACATGACATGTGGCGATATAAATAACTTTCTGCTTCTGATCACTAAACTTCACGTAAATGTAAATACATTTCCTACCTGTCCAAAGAATGCAAAATTGCTGCAACTTATGTTTTTATAGACTCATAAAGTAATTTCAAAAGGCTGCCATTATAAACGCCTCAGTGCTAATAGCATCATTAAGTTATCAGGCGATTAAATGTGGTGAATATTTATGGCTTGGACATTTCAGAATGTTTCCAACCTTTTAGAAGCTCAGATGGCAATGATGTATTGCCTATGTTATTACATGCAATAAATTGAATAATGGGTATCATGCCATCGTGTACGGAAGCGTTTAACGCTTGTACCATTAGTTTATTTGAGTGATCTGCTTTGCTCAACCTCCGAACTGTTACTTAATAACTGTTGGATGTTAACAGGCCGCTTTTGTGGCTCATGAACTTTTATATGCGTATAACGTAACAGTTACACGTGGCTGTTTAAAGTACAAACATGGTCGTCACTGTTATAATATAAGTTATTAAGAAATGTTATGACGAAGAGAAGAAAATAGTTTCGAAAAGAAACATATAGAGTCGATTCCACATTACCGAGAGGGTGTTTGTTGCCTTTTGTTCTAACATTTGCAAAACCTTTGTAACAATCTAAGGGAGATAAGTGACTGTTTAGAACAATTTCCAACATTCATTTGATGTTCTAAATAGTTTTTGCTGTGTTCAAACATGTTAGACAAATTTCTAACATTACAGATGTTATTTGTATTATTTTCGAAACTGTTGGAAAATAGGTTGATCATTTATTCCTATATGTTCCAACATTATAACAACATGGTATAACTGGGTCAGTGGGATGGGAACAGGGCAATTCACACATCCCTTCAAAGTATAGGGGATTAGGCCTGGGTGCCATGCATAGACGCCTCAAGACAAAGGTCTAGACGTGAAATCTAAAAATATACAGAGGCAGACAATAGAGTGCGATTAGCACCTACTTTTATGGGGGCAATAACCCAAATCTACCATTTGAAAAATGATGCAAATTGTTCCAACATGTTCAAACAGTGAAACAATCACATAGATGTTTGAAAATTGTTCTAAATAAAGAGATATTTGTGCAATTACTTTCCAAATAGTTCCAACATATATTTATAAGTTCAAACATGTTCAAACTTTCATTCTTGATTGTTTGAACAATTTAGAACATTTTGACTGGAATAGTCTTTTACCTAAAATTGTTTGAACTCACTAGCAATATTATCTGAAAACCCTCTCGGTGACATGGAATTGACTCTATTATAAGTCAATTTACCGGAACAGTTCAGTGTGTTTTGTGTTGTTATTTCCGGGTTGTTGTTTTCTTGCAATGGCCGAGTATTATAATCAGTTCATGGCATACTTTTTTTAAGCAGATTGTGGGAAGAAATGTCATAAACTTAAGCTTGTTCTT
Organism: Branchiostoma lanceolatum; assembly: GCF_035083965.1. Taxonomy (NCBI): domain Eukaryota; kingdom Metazoa; phylum Chordata; class Leptocardii; order Amphioxiformes; family Branchiostomatidae; genus Branchiostoma; species Branchiostoma lanceolatum. The sequence continues at coordinate 14,910,513 of NC_089737.1, read as the reverse complement.
ATATCAGGACGTTTCGGTGTAGCCGAGGGGCGCCCTCCCAATATATATGCCGCCGTTATAGGAAGCCTGCACAGGAGGCTAGTTTCGGTGTGTTATTGTCGATACTCTCTACTACAGGACAACGACACTAGCACAGCTCCGACAAAAGCAACCTTGTTCTGGACTTGTGAAGACAGACCGCTTTTCTACAGATTCAGAAACATGTTGCGAGGGACAACGTCTCAAGGGACAACCGTTGCCTGGCAACCGCCTTAACGCTCCACGGATGTTGGCAGGCAACTGATACAGTCTAGGATACCTTGTTCCTATTCTAAGAAATAGATAGTCATCTCAGCATGCCATTAGAACCCTTAAACTAAGGGAATCTTTCTTCTATTCATTTCCGCACACTTCCTACCTAAGGAATGTCCCCGCAAGTTGCCGAGCAGCCGTGACTTTGCCGGGAACCCCGCAGGACAAGCCAATAAAGTTAATCCTCGGGACAACACAGAAGTTCTTTACGTTCCCCGCCGCCGGGTTTGTGCGCTGTGAGATAAGATCTAACCGGCCTGACCGGGGGAGACTGGACATTGTGTTACTCACATCAACAACACTAAAGCCCCCCTCTCACCGGACCCGCGGCACGGGAAATTGCCCAACACTAGAGATAGTTATCAAAACGTTGAAAATGCCCAAAAAACAAGCAAAACCTGCACATCTGCTTGGAGATTATCAACGCAGGAATAAGAAAGCTGAATCTCAGCCTCCTAGTTTCTTACTGCTGCCCAGAAGTTTGTATTTCATCAGCGTACATTGGTTTGTAAATAGAACTAAATCATCCATGTAGGTTAATCCTTCAGACTGAGGGACTTCAATTTGCAAAGATCTGTATCTAGAATCTTCTATAGACATTTCCATCTATTCGTATCACTGTACAAGTTTTTCGTAGTAAAAAGACCCATCGTCTTTCTTTCAAACTGAACAAAATAAGATGAAACCAATATGACCACGTCACTAAGGGTCTCAAGTTATTGAGGATCTTGGCAAAAGGTTGCCCTTGGATTTGCAAGTTTGGTTCGTGATTCTGAATCAGCCCTGCATTTAGTTGGCAAATTAGGAGGATAATCTCTGAAATAAAACGTGTTATTGTGAGTTTTGTATGTTTACAGGTAATCATTCAGTAAGACAGACCTGTCACGTTAAGTTTGTTCCACTACCTGCCGACATGTTACACAAACACGTCCGACCTCATCCTTCATTTCAAGTGCTTTCACAGCAAACCCGCATGTTTTCTATGTCACCTATCTGGATCAAGGCAGACTTCACACCCATCACCCGTACCTGCTTTGAGAACAGGTCAGGACAGTTTCGAATACACACGCACACACAAACACACATATATATTACAAAATGCAATTATCATTTTGCAGAAAAGGAAGGGACAACATTCATGAAGATGCGCAAGTGACGTTGGCATGGATCATAAAGGTGAAGATACAAAATGTGTGAAAGTTGTTCACAATATTTGTCTTTACTGTTCTAAGTCCGCATTTGGGTCAACAACTGTTGGTATATCCAAAGCAAAAGTTGTCTTTTACTCTCACATAGGTGGACGCGGATCCTAATGCGTTTTGAAAGGAAAGCAAAAAAAAACCTCTTGAGTTCAAAAACAACCCAGAACCTGGAATCCGTTTTCGATAAGATGTTGTTTTATAACCCTCACCTGTTCTATTGGAACCCTCTAAACGCAAAGCCTTGTGTCAACAACGTACTAGAAAGTCCTTGACGATGCTAATCCGGTGAACATGAGGTATTCGAAAGTTAAATCCTTGTTGGCCTTGGCCATGATGGTACTGAAAAGCTTTTCTCAGATTCAGTTTTATTTCATTCGTAACGGTATATGTTATTTACAAAATTGGGGAATTTGCTAACTGTGCCATTAAGATTGTATCCTTGAAACATTATGGAAAAACAGCACAAATTGACGTAGAATTAGTCGGAGTTTGTAGTCTGACTCTTTATGCCATTGAGTATGATACTATCGTAGTTTCTTCACTGTATATTTCAAGCGGATTTTCCCTGTTCTGAAGTGCTTGTCCTCTTTAACAAGACGTTTTCAATCTTGAGCCAAACCTCAAACCTGTTCAATGTCGTATCTACTAGTAGATTCGAAGCAATCATGTCCTTGAAAACGTCAGTATGCCAATTTCTTCATGTTCAAAGCTGCCTTTTGGTCAATCTTATATCAATGCCGCTTTTTCTTCTTGTCCAAAATGTGTGTCGATAAGACATAGCCACAATACGACTTTTCAAAACCTTAATACGAAACCCAAACTTGCCCAATGTCTTAGCTACTAGTCAGTCTTAAGCAATTATTTCCTCAAGAACGTCAGTATGTCAGTTCTACACGTTCAAATTTGCATTTAGTCAATCCTTGTTCAAAGCCGCCTTTTCTTCTTGTCCAAAATGTGTGTCGAAAAGACATAGCCACAATACGACTTTTAAGATCTTAATACGAAACCCAAACTTGCTCAATGTCTTAACTACTACTAAATCCTCAGCAGTGACCTGAACTAATGTCTGCAAACGACGCCAACGCCACGGTCGGCGGGAAACAACGGAACGTCCTTAGCAACGACCTTTGACCCGTCTCCGGGCGCCATGATGTGTCTATTAACACCTCTTCTATCCGTGGGTTTACAGCGGAGAGGGAACACGTTTTGGGTAAACACGCCATTGTATGGACGTCAACTTGGAGTTAGTGTAAACAACGTGTCAGCACCGGCTGTACTGCTATATATATATGACCGGTAAACGTTTAAAGACTAGTTCATCAAGAAATATAGGGTTACAAGTTTTTGAAACTGTTAACGTTAAAGTTGACACGTTTAGGATAAACACGCCATTGTATGGACGTCAACTTGGACTGAGTGTACACAACTTGTCAGTATCGGCTGTAGCACAATATATCATTTATCAAGAAATATAGTATTACAGGTTTTCTAAAACTACTAAGTTGTATCATGTTTGGAATAAACAAGCAATTATAGGCAAGTCAACTTGAACTATGTGTAAACAACCTGCCAACATCGGCAGTAGCGCAATACATCAGATCGTTAATCGGTTAAAGACTTATTCTTCAGAAGATGTTGGATTGTACCTACCTACCTACCTACCTTGTCCCTTGACCTCCGGGTCGTTGAGGAGACAATGTAGTAGTGATTGTAAGTCCTCCAAAACTGTCAAGGTTATAAAACTAGATAGAAATAAAGTAACATGTTTGGGATAAACAACCCATTATATGGACATCAACTCCTACAAAGTGCACACAACCTGCTAACACTAGCTGTGGTAAGATATATCAAACCTCTAGTCGGTTAACAACAAATTCTTCAATTAGGCATTAGATGGCTAGATATATAAAACTATCAAAGTCATCTAACCCATCGAAATGAAATATCATGTTTGGTATAAACAGACATTTAGATGGACGACCTGAACGAAGTGTACACACTGCCCGTAGCTCCGTATATCAGGCCGATAACTGCGGTTTATCAACGAGTTCGCCAAGCAGGTGTTGGGTTGGTAAATTCTCTTAAACTATTAATCTTACATAATAGATCGGAAAAGAGTAACATGTTTGGTATAAACAGCCCATTACATGGAATCAACGTGAACTAACTGCACACAGCTTGCCATTACTGACTGTATTACCGTCCATTAGTGCCATAACTGCTGACAACAAGTGGATAAAAGGGCACACGAACTGGACTTTATCAAGGAGTCAAGTCAAATCAAAGCCTATATTAAGGAGGTTAAACATATTTAATTGAAGACTCCTTAATAATGACTATTTCACATTGAAGGAGAAAATTAATTCATGCTACTATAGGTTTGACCATAATGCTATATTTTACAATTCGTTCAACATAGCTATGGTCTAAAGTTGATGTTGTTCAAACAAATCTCTATTGTGTTGCTGAAAGACTATCTTGAATTATACAAAGATTTCGTTACGGTTAGAAAAAGTTAAAAACCTTTACAATAGTACCAACACAAATATTTCTCTTTTAATTCGGATATCATCATCATCTTCTTTATTTAGTATTTGTGTTGCCGTGTTCATGTCATTTATTTTAATGAATGGGCCGCACAAATATGAGAACGAATTCTAATCAACCTAAATGTTCACCTCATGCAGTTAGGTCTTGCCCCGCTAGATGACGCTAATGATGCTTAAATGCACCGTCTGGAGTGTGTTTGAATTGATGGAAGAAAAATGGTTTAATGGGCTTCGAAAGAATAACTCAACCCCAACAAAACTAGCTCGATGTATATTTCAGAAGGTAGTTTAACAAATGAAGTAGTTTTTAGCATCATTGAATCTATCATTCTCACATCCATGTTACAATGACTTGAAATTAGCTCTCGGACATTGATAAGTGACATGCTGTTGCAGCAAAACAATTTGGAGCTTGTAAACTAATTTTCAGACATCTCAACATGCGTGTCGTCATTATAAGAAAGAAAAGTAGCAGAATTATCTTAAAGATACCGTTTCTTAAAGAAGCCTTCACCCCTTAAACGGAGGGACAAAATTCCCTAGGCTCTGCGAAAGTATTATCAGATCAACTAAATCAGATTTCATCATAACCTCGGCAGCCCTGAAGCCAAAATAGAAGACTAATCTACTTTATCCAGCGAATCAATGACAAACTTGTTATAAGCAGCGCGGGTTTGTTTTTTTGATCGGGCGTATTTGATATTTACGCGCAGTGAGATATAAATGGAGTAAGAATTGGTGCGACTAAAACTATAATGGCAGGTCTGTAATCAGGTTTACATTTCTGGCAGAGTGACTTCGGGATTCAAAACGGTGATCAATCTGGAACCAGCTGGGTATAGAGATGACAGAAAGGGACTGGGATGTGTAGACCGTAAGAGTAAGGGGAAAGATAGAGGGAGAGAGAGAAAGCCATGTATTTGTGTGTGTACGTGTGTACGTGTGTGTGTGTGTGTGTGTGTGTGCGTGTGTGTGTGCGTGTGTGTGTGTGTGAGAGAGAGAGAGAGAGAGAGAGAGTGTGTGTTTGTGCGCGCGTGTGTGTGTGTGTGTGTGTGTGTGTGTGTGTGTGTGTGTGTGTGTGTGTGTGTGTGCGCGCGCGTGTGTGTGTGTGTGTGTATGAAGTTAAATCAATGATTATCATAATTTGGTTCCAAACCGAAGAAGCCAAACAGCTCATACAGAAGTCTTCCTTCTTAAAAGAGACATGTTTGTTTGTTTGTTTGTTTGTTTGTACAGAAACTTTAGTTTTAAGATTATTGAATTGACTTGTAAACTTTATTATTATCATTATCGTTATTGTTTGTTCCCCCAAACGAAGGAGTCAAACAGCTCCAGACTCTTCATAAAAGAGACATAATTAAGAGGCCGATGACCAGGAGTTGATGTTTCTGCTCCAAGACACCGAAGGCCATCAGATAGCGACGCGGCCCCGGCGTCAGACCGGGTCGTAATACCGGATGCACTTGTACCTTTTAACGACGTGATCTGATTATAACCCATTACATGCCCTTCTGGGGCCGTTTGAAACCCAATAACCTCCCTACCAACTTTTACAAGGGACAGCTTGTCCAGCTATAATATAATAACGGTCTTGGAAGGTCAAAATATGAAAAGGAAAACGGAATAAGACTGGTAAATTGGGCAACGAATCTGATCAGCAATTCCAACCTACATGTACCAGAAAAAGCACTAAAAAAGAACTCAAATATTTCCACCAAATGCGAACTAGTAGCTTACCCAATCCATGATATCATAGATTGATATTTTGTCCGGAAAACAAGGAATTTCCTCTGACTGGCCGGAATACTTTTATGTAGTCTACATGAGAGAACTGGGATGACAAATTCAGTTACAATCATATTTTGTCTTTGCGTTTAAAGTACACATGTGACTTTCTTTATAATCTAAACCATCTACGATTAAGAATCTTGTTACAAATTGCTTGCTGGCAGCTGTATTTGCCATTAAGTCATAGCTTGAAATAAAAAAAGAAGAACTGGGATTTACAAAAACGCAGTTACAATCAGGTTTTGTCTTTGCGTTCAAAGCACATACACTACTGCCTTTAATTCAAACCATCTACTGTTGTAGTGTTGAGAAATTTGTTACAGATTGCTCGCTGGCAACTGTATTTGACATTGACTCTTTTTTTTTCAAAATAAAAGAGAGAGCTGGGATGGAAAAACGCAGTTACAAATTACAATCATGGTTTTGTCTTTGCGTTCAAAGCACAAAGACTTTCTTTAATCTGAACCATCTACGGTTGAGAATCTTGTCACAGATAGCTTGCTGTCAGCTATAATTGCCATTGTCTTATAACTCATTTCGTAATGATAGAGAAACCGTCGATAATAAAACGCATTTGTCTTTGCGTTTAAAACACACAAGTGGCTTTCTTTATAATCTAAACCATCTACGGTTGAGAATCTCGTTACAAATAGCTTGCTGGTATCTAAAGTTGCTATTGACTCATTTTTCAAGATAAAAGAGCGGACTAGAATGAGAAAAACGCAGTTACAAATTACAATCAAGTTTTGTCTTTGCGTTTAAAGCACAAAGACTTTCTTTAATCTGAACCATCTACGGTTGAGAATCTTGTCACAGATAGCTTGCTGTCAGCTATAATTGCCATTGTCTTATAACTCATTTCATAATGATAGAGAAACCGTCGATGATAAAACGCATTTGTCTTTGCGTTTAAAACACACAAGTGGCTTTCTTTATAATCTAAACCATCTACGGTTGGGAATCTCGTTACAAATTGCTCGCTGGCAGCTATATTTGACATTAACTCATTTTTGAAAATATAATAAAAGAGAGAGCTGGAATGGAAAAAACGCAGTTAAAATCATATCTTGTCTTTGCGTGCAAAACACACACACTACTGCCTTTAATCTAAACCATCTACGGTTGAGAAACTTGTTACATATTGCTCGCTGGCAGCTATATTTGACATTGCCTCATTTTTTAAATAAAACAGAAACCTTGGATGATAAAACGCATTTGTCTTTGCGCTTAAAACACACTTGTGGCTTTCCTTAATAATCTAAACCATCTACGGTTGAGAATCTCGTTACAAATTGGTTGCTGGCAGCTATATTTGACATTATATCATTTTTCAAAATAAAACAGAGCTGGCCATGGGATGAGAAAAACGCAGTTAAAATCATATTCTGTCTTTGCGTTCAAAGCGCATACACTACTGCCTTTAATCTAAGCCATCTACGGTTGAGCATCTTGTTACAGATTGCTCGCTGGCAGCAATATTTGACATTGACTCATTTTTCAAAATAAAAGAGAGAGCCGGGATGAGAGAAACGCAGTTGCAATCATGTTTCGGCAGTGATTAGTTACGCCCTGAGGCCGCACTCTGACATCCCGGCTATCACACTAATATCGAACACTAGCTCTTTCATCGCTCTCGGTACAAAAGACATAACTAAAGCTATCAGCACGGATGAGATTTTCATCTATTGGGCTACGCTGGAGAAAATTGCTCTCAAGTCGTGGATTTCATCTTTCTAACTTCAAAGAATATCATCGTCCGCCCTCTAAGTATGGACCATGTCACCATGAAGACAAATTTCTTAGTACAAATACAAAACTCAAGCTATTGGTATGGATGACACTGTAAGATAAGAGGCTACGACAAGACAAAATTGTTCTCTAGGATTGTATTTGTCAAAACATACCGTCTCTCGTCTTGGAGGATTTAAAACAACTTTTATCGTTTTTGATACAAAAGACGTAACTCAAGCTATTGACACAGATGACACTTTCATCTATTGGGCTAGGCTATCGAGAGAAAAAATTGCTCCCAACTCGTGGACAACTTCGGTCAACTTCAAAGAATACTAGTTTAATCTTAGTTAATGATTCAAAGAATACTGTCTGTACTCTGGGAAGATGCAAAACTACAACCATCATGAAGGTACCTGTCCTACTACAAAATATATAACTCAAGCTATCAGCACATGTGAAACTTTCATCTATTGGGCTATCGAAAGAAAGACTGCTCTCGTCTCGTGGACACCAACGTCAAATTTCAAAGAATATCATCGTCCGCCCTCTAAGTTTGCACCATATGTCACCATATGATCCAGTGGTTAGTGATCCTGCCTCTGGAACTAGAAGCCCCGGGTTCGATCCCGGCTGTGTCGCTCACCCGACATGCACGCTACCGGAAAAGATCGCAGTCCTTAGGACGTTATGCCGTGGTCTATTTGTTCATTGTGCTATTCGAAAAGAGCTAGGGGAATTTCCCCGGTACAATGAACCTGTAAATACTGTACATAGCGTCTGTCTTCTTCTTTGTCACGACCAGTGGAAGATTAGCTCTTCAGTGAGCTAAAACTGGATCGAGATTACTTTCCTTTCCTTTTTACCATGAAGACGAATGTCTTAGCACAAATACATAACTCAGGCTAATGGCACGGATGGCACTCTAGGATATGAAGCTAGGAGAAGACGAAATTGCTCTCTCGGATTGACTCGGTCAAAACATGTCTCTCATTTAAAACAACTTTTATCGCTCTTAGTACAAAAGGCATAACTCAAGCTATCGACACAGATGACACTTTCATCCGTTAGGCCGCCGCGAGAGAAGATTGCTCTCAACTCGTGGACAAACTTCAAAGAATACAGTCTGCCCTCTAGGAAAATACAAAACAAGTATCATCATAAAGGTATCTGTCGTACTATAAAAACCTATAACTCATACTATCGGAACAGATTACCTGTTATCTATAGGACTACGGCAAGGAAAAATTGCGCTCAGTGTACATCGTGCTGAGATGCAGAATGAGTACCCAATCCTTTATGTCATCTTAAGGCAACATACCGTTCTCGCTACAAAAGACAAGCTATTGGCATAGATGGCACCTTTACCGGGGGAGAAAAATGCTCTTTTGGATTGCATCGGTCAAAATATAGTCTGTCTGTTAGAGGATCGCCAGGTGTGGAAGACTTATGTTGAACGTTGGCCAGAAACCCAGAGGTCATGGGTTAGAATCCTGTCATGTCACCTATAGTTATATCGTGTCCTTGGGAAAGGCACTTTATACGACATTACTACACTCAGGTGTGAAAATGGGTACCTGACTTCGGTTGGGGAGGTAAAGGCGGTGGAATGAGAGGGATGGGCTACGCCTTTTTATACCATGCCCTACAGAGAAAAAGACATATTGGAAAGCAATCTCTTTGCCCCTACGTCCTCAAAAAGACTACGGGGCCACCTTCACCTTTCCCTCTTCACAATTCCTCTGAGATATGGATACCCCCAAATTAATTCCATCTCTCTGCAGTTTCATACTCCTTCTCCCTGCGGGATATTAGTTAAAATCCTCCTACACCATAATTGATGTATAGGGCGGTGCCCATCTCCGTTTCATAGCCCTGGGGCCACACTGTGGTGCAATCACTGCAGCAGGGGGCTAGTCCACTGGCAGTGGAGTGTGTTTAACTTCCATACTGTTTCATAAGTATGTACCAAGTCTTTGGTATGACTCAATGCGCCTCTTGTCCAGAGGTGCCCTACGTGGGGCTTGAACCCCAGTCCTTCTGGTCCAAGTAATTTGAACCAGATGTGGCAGAGTAGCAGAGGCGCAGACCACTACACCACAGGGACACCCCCCCTGCGGGATATTATTACTATCAAATGACGAGCTGCTCTCTCCGCCCGACCTAATCTCGCGTTTGAGCCGGTAGTCAATGAGTCGGGACATCTATTGTGTTCGAGGCGCTCTCTTACTGACTGGGACGGATCCATCTTGCAGAGTAACGATGACGTTACGTAATGATGTCAGCCGACCCCCATAAGTCAGAGAACCCATTCAGTCTGGTTTCGCAATTTCGCAAACTTAGTTATGTGTTTGACTCTTGCCAGGTGAAATTGAGATGTTTCGACATACTCAAGTGACCCACTTAGATTCCAATATTGGAACTTTTGATAGCTAATTTGCATCAACGGTACAGAATATTTCAAAGTAAAAACTATGTGTTTCTGGGGATGAGGTGTGGTGGGCGTAGGTTAGTGGAAGGTCTGATGTTCGTAGTAATGTCAGCTTAATTCATTCGGTCAGGTTGTTGGACTCTATCATTCTTTTCCTACTGACTGGGGCGAATTTATCTTACTGAGTAACGATGACGTTACGTAATGATGTCAGCCGACCCCGATACGTCAGAGAGCCCATTCTGTCCACTGATACGTTCGCAAACTCCTTTATGTGTTTGACTCTTGCCAGATGAAATTGTCACTTTTCGTCATATGCATACTTTACTGGCCCACTTGGATCTCAAGATTGCAACTTTTAGTAGTTAATTTGCATCAACGTCATATAATTTTCCATAGTAAATTGTGGGTGTGGGGTGTTGTGGGTAGAGATGGGGGAGATCTGATGTTCGTAGTAATGTCAGCTAAATTCGTTCAGTCAAGTTGTTGGACTCTATCATTCTTTTCCGACTGACTGGGGCGATTTTATCTTACTGAGTCACGATGACGTTACGTAATGATGTCAACCGACCCCGATTCGTCAGAGAGCCCACTCTATCTACTGATACGTTCGCAAACTCCTTTATGTGTTTGACTCTTGCCAGGTGAAATTGAGACGTTTCGACAAACTCAAGTGACCCACTTAGATTCCAATATTGGAACTTTTGATAGCTAATTTACACCAACGGTACAGAATTTTTCAAAGTAAAAACTATGTGTTTCTGGGGATGAGGTGTGGTGGGCGTAGGTTAGGGGAAGGTCTGATGTTCGTAGTAATGTCAGCTAAATTCGTTCGGTCAGGTTGTTGGACTCTATCATTCTTTTCCGACTGACTGGGACGGATCCATCTTACTGAGTAACGATGACGTTACGTAATGATGTCAGCCGACCCCATATGTCAGGAAACCCACTCCGTCTAGTGATACGTTTGCAAACTCCTTTATGTGTTAGAAGAACCCGTTCTGTCTGCATGATGACTAAACTTTTTTCTACGTGTTTGACTCTTTTTAACATAGTCTTCTTACTAAGTTCTTAGGTACACATATTTCTCTCTGCCGACATTTCGTGTCATCCCTTTTGCCTCCCAATATCTTTCTGAGATAAGAATGATATATTCCATGCAGCACTTACAAACTCAACGCTGTAATAATATTTCATTTCGGAGATTGATATGTTTTCGGGGGCGTTTGTTTGTAGCATCATTGTAATCTCCAAGGTGGCTATAAAAACTTTTGCCAGTTGGATACGGTCTTTGCCACCGTTACATCTGCTTGGAGAAAAGCATTATTGTTGATGGACAGCCTACATGTATCTCAAGAGGATATGTTATTTTGCAACGATTTTGCCACACATTATCTGCTTGGAGATGAAGATGAAGTTCTTCTACGCAGTTCTTGGTGTCGCGCCAAATTCTGGCCTCTAATAATTCCCAAACGACTTACTGCGCCTGCGTGAAGGTAGGGTTAGTCTCCACAGCCTAACAAAATCCGCCCAGACTTCTGCTGAATTGAAATTTACTACGCCACGTGAAACGTGCCCTTTTCTTCTTACTTATACTGGAAACCTCCCAAATAGTGTCGGGGCAATCATTTGGCAGGCTAGGCGGCAATTACTTTGCGCGACACCGGCACCATAGCCTCTACCAGGCTCCATAGGTCGCTGTAAAAATCATAGAAATTGACCAAATAGACGGATAACATGCCGGAGAAGTTAGTCCGGTATAGAAGTTATAGTTTGCGACTTCGTACAAGTAAGTGGATGGCATATTGGACCCTCTCTCCGCACCGACTCCCTTAACATACCATCCACTCTATTTGGCCAATTTCTACTATTTTTCCAGCCATCCGCGGGGCCTGGTAGAGGCTACCGGCACTTCTCTCCAAGCAGAGGAGGGGTTCCGGCTGATTTTGTATGTGTTTTTAGGCGTTTTCGTCATCTAATGGTCCTCGGGGAAGAACACTACCACCTCTCTTCAATGGAAATAAATAGGTTTGCCCCGCCTGGGTTCAGTGCCGGCAGAGGTGGGATTTATAGGGCGAAAAAAAAAAAAAACATGACAAAGCCCGACAAAAGCGCCTTAAAACAGCCGGAACCATTCCTTTGCTTGGAGAGGCTACCGGCCCCAGTCAACCAAGCCAGCCTGACATAACGCAGTAATATCGCGGCCTGGTGAATATTTCATGAGCGCGCGACTCCCCCACCCAATGCCGCGATATTGATAGTAAAAATAACTTAATTTCGCGTCGCCGGTTCCGTCAGGGATCGATCACAATGCGATTGGGCGCTCCCCCGGGACCGGTAGTCGGGCAGAGCGCCGCTTATTAGACGTTAGGCCTTGTTAATTCCATTGTAGGGATGACATCCACGCGCGCATTAATTTTTGTCCGTTTCCAAAAAGAAAGAAAAAAGGTTTTCGGCCATACCGTTAATCATAGAAAGCAGCTGCAAAATTAGAAAATGTCTGTTGTAGAATATTTCGGAAAACGGATACTAATCTCTTAGAGTGCAAAAGTCAATTCGAAAGTCAAAGTCGGCTGGCCATGTTGGTTCCATTACATGGATGGCATCCTCTGGGAACCCCAAAACTGATGCGAGCGCGCGAATAAAAAACGAGTAACCGCCCCCACCCCTAGCCCTCTCCCCCCAAAAAAACAAGGTTGGCTTTTTGAGGCCTTGTTGAGTCCATTTAACCCAATATATGGGACCGGTAGTCGGGCAGTGCGCCGCTTATTAGACGTTAGGCCTTGTTGGTTCCATTGTAGGGATGCCATCCGCTGGGAACCCCCAAAAATGATGCTAGCGTGCGAATAAGAAGGAAGTTAATTGTACATTGTATATCTACAATTTGTTGAACTATATTAGTTGGGTCACCTAGGCTGAAATTCTTTCTTTTTTTCAATTTGTAATTTGTGAATAGGCTAGCTGTAACAAATTTGATGTCGTTTATACGCCAGTTGTATGTGGTTTGTTTTTACTCAAGGAAGGCTATCTACTTACTGATTGTATGATAGCTAATAGAGTGAATAAACTCTCCATGTATTCAAATATCCAATACCTACCTACCAAACTTTTTTTTCGAGACCATGATCAGAAACATAACAATACTTTTCCTTGGCCTTATCCCCGTATTCCCAAATTTGATGTCGTTTATATACCAGTTGTATTTGTTAAAAGTCTAGCTACTTATAGCTATAGATTGCATGATAGCTAGTGAAGCGAATTGACTATCCGAGTATCCAAATATCCAATACCTAGCTAGCTACCAACCCATTTTTTCGCGACCTTGATCAGAAACATAACATTTATTTTACTAGGCCTTCTCCCCGCATTCCCGCGGTACTAGAGTCGTGCTGCCAATAACAAACCATGCGTGCTGCACGCCACACACGGTTAGAAACGCCGCAGTGCTGCAAGAAGCAGACGACGGCATCCTGGGATCTATGAAGACAGGTCGACTGCTATAAGACGTCGTAACAACCAGCTTTGCAGGTATTCCATGACGTGTTACAAGAGCCACGAGCCTGTATAGTAAACAACATCGCACATATATTCAAGGACTGGACGAGGACTGGACGACTGTTATAACACGGCGTAAAGTGAGTAGCGGAGGGCAACCTACAGTAGCCGGTGGACTGTATCAAGGTTGGTTGGACGATGTGACCACGTTTTGACGTAAAACTCTAGCATGGAAGGGAATTTCTGAAATAGTTGGAGAGCTGTATGATGACCGGTCAACTGGAATAATACGGCGTAACACACCTCTAAACCTAGTCATGAGCATACTATTTCAGGGCAACCTACTATTTGGTGAACTGCATGAAGTTTGGTTGGACAGTGCAACCACGCTTTAACGTAAAATTCACGCTTGGAAGGCACGCAGCAGCAGCTATATAACATGGAGTGATCATTAGACGCTGCAATCCTAAGCAACATATACACATTCTACAGCTGGAGGACTGTACTGGTCAACTCCTGTAACACGGCGTAATGTTGACAATGGTTTGCACGTACTACATCAAAGGACGTTGGACACAGCAAGACTCCAGAGCCTGACCGACAAACCACCCGACGAACCCAAGAGGGCTGTATCTGCACTACTCAACCGGGGCAAATGATCTTCAGTGTACCTCAGATACATACTTCGAATCCTAGGAACCAAGCAAATAATATTCCACAAAAGTAGCAGGCCTGTAACTGTGCTATTCAGCCAGTTGAACTGCTCTTCAGTGTGACACACAGGCAGGCATACGGACACATTCGCTATATATACCACATCTAGTTACGTGTCTCACCTAAGCCTGTATATATAACTCCAGTCATTGTGTGAAGCTATTAAATGAAGAGGAATCATCTCCGCTTTACGCCAACGTGCTCCAGCCCACACTAAGAGCATGCAGAGGAGAGTGGTCGTCCGGTTCGCCCTGGCTCTGGCCGTGGTGCTGACCATCGGGCTGTTGGAAGTCTCCATCGTTCAGGACACGGAAGACGCGAAGGAGTCGCTGGACATGGCCAGGTAGGTTTTCTCTGTTGTGTTTCTGTTTGATTATTACCGTCACTAAGACGGTCAGCTTCACTTCAATTGAGGATGACTGCTTTACCTTTATAAGAAGGTCATGTTTTGGTAGCGTTTATATGTATGGTTGTATATATGTATGTGGATGAACAGCATAACTCGAGAAGGCCTGGGCGGACTGTCTTGATATGTAGTATGTGGTAAGGTTTCAAAATGATGAGATTTTTTATCATTCTTGGTTTCGCTGAGACACAAGTACAAGCCAGGGCTGCCCAACTTGTGGGTAGATATTGCCAAGGGCTAACCTTGGGGGAAATATAACAATGTGATTTAGTGTTAGGTGAATCAGAGCTATGGTTTCATATCAGAGCGATGAGAGCTTTTGTTGTAATAGGCTCTACCAACGGACAGGCACAAACTTTATGTGTTTTTTTTTGTGTGACAATGTCTGTTAAAGGATTCCACACAAGTTGGGACTTTAATCCTGTGATGTGTATTTTTGCATCTTCTCGTCTGACCATTACCCCATTCCTCCTGACCTCAACGAAAAGCGACCTACACGCCGATTCGAGCTTCTCATGCAAAAAGAAAGATTCAAATAACAACAAAACACAAACAAACGGGCAGACAAGCCTATAGCATTATTAGCTTATCGGTAGTGTCTGAAGCACAAGAGTGACCGAGTTCTCTATGGACACAGCTCCGTGAGAGCTTATCGGCTGTCATTCGGGGCGAGATAATACCATAATCATAGCGATTAAGGGATCCAATGAGAACATCTTTGTATAGATAATACAACCGCAACGCTTAGTGAGCACGCCAGTGGTGTTCAGGTAGCCTCTATCAGGCTCTGTTGATCACAGTGGAAATTGGCTAAATAAAGTGAATAGTATGCTAAGGGAGTCGGCTTTGTAGAGATCCAATAGGCCACTAACGTCTATCCGCAGCCGACTCCCTTAGCATACTATTCACTCCATTTGGCCAAATTCTACTATTTGTCCAGCGATCCACGGTGCTGGTAAAGGGTAGCATTCAGGACATAGACAAGACCATTTATTCACTTCACACGGTCCGATGGGCGTTTATCTGGTGTCATTTGTGGCGAGATAGTCATAATCGCTATGATAGTCATACTGGTATTGTACTGATAAATGTTAAACAAGATAACACAACCGCAATACCTAATGTACTTACGTTAGTCTTCATGATTCGTTCTAAATGGCCCGGATGGTTTCCAGTGTTGCTTTTCTCATCACATCTTAAGGTAAACCGGTATAACCAATATCAACGGTTGGTCCCTCTCTCCGTAGCAGACTATTCACTCTATTTGCCCAAAATTTCTATTATTTTCCCAGCGATTCACGGAGCCTGGTAGAGACTAGTAAGGTATGGCTAACACTTTAGACAAGACACTTTTTCACATTTAGAAGGAAAGACTTTTATCTATATCAAGAGGAACCAAAAGTATTGCGAGCACAGTTTTCATAGACGACAGCTCTTGAGAAAACGATCGAGTGTGTACTTTTGCCTAGTCGTAACTTAAGTCACTCTGTACTCATATTAGCAGTGTGATACATCGAGCGTTAAGTGCCTTACATTACGCTTGTTTTGTTTTATTGGATCGGCTGAAAGGCAGCCAAAACTGTCCAACCAGTCGAGGGCAATAACCTAGAGATGTGAATTTGGTATCGATAGACATTATTAAGAACCTTATGGTGTGCTTTAGCCCGTTGAGATGTATTGACTTTGCCCTATATTTTGTTTAATCTTCATAGTTGAATAAAGTTCATGGACTTAAAGAGAACCTGCATGTTTTATCGACTTATACAATAGGCCGTATCTCGATTTAGAGACTAATCATCATCTTGTCGTGAGACTGTACCGGATGGACATCACCCTCCTCCTCCAGTCCTCCCAGTCCTCCATTACTCTTGGTAGTTCTTCTAGCCTGCATCCTCACACAGCTGCTGTATGTAGGTTGTGTGAGGTCTGCCTACACTTGCATGTCCATGTCTTAGTGCCCACAAAAGACTAATAACACCTATGTATCAACATCGTATGTCTAGAGAGTAAAGTTAACAGCTCGGTCTACTTTGTGTCTGTGGCAGATGCCAGCGTATTTGGCCTTCTTTCATCGTTAAAAAAGCAGAGATGTTTTCAATAGCTTGTAGACTCCGTTGACTTGAAAAATGCTTTACGTGACTTGATCTTTTGAAAATATTTGCCATTTTGACTAAATACCAAGGGTTGGAGCTTCCCTCATGCTCACGGCACAATCCAAACTGGGTAATCAGGCGTAAAACGGTATAGTTCATCATCATTTATATCCATTCCAAACTTAGTAGAAACAATGGTCGTTTCCAGATGATTAATGTGTTCAAGGAGGTTGCATTTAATAATGTATGCAGAAAAACATGTACGGATTGTCAATACATCTTCTAGAGCTATTCTAAGCCTTTAAAAGGGCGTGATAATGCCAACCGTGATGTTTATGGTCTTGTTATGACAAGGAAACGCATTCGTTCTCTGTGACACGGAACGGTAGATTTCACCTCTTGCAGTCAGTTGAGAGACATTATCGCATTTTTCTAAATATCACCGTTGTTGATTGCTCCCATTACGAGTTTCGTTCTGACATCAAGTCGCACTTATGTCATGATTCAGTGGGTTTGATCTTTAGCGTGGTCTTTTAGGGATAAGTTTAATATCAAAATGTTAATGGTTCATATTATAGAAATCGTTAGAGGAGCTATAGACATATTCTATGGGGAGATTGCACGTTTCTGCCTCATTAACGGGCTTGATGGTTATATTTTTCATCATCATCGTATTCAGGAAGCCGTAGCAATAGCATAGTTTTGTGTGTGTTTGTATTGCATACTCGTTAAACATTCTAATGGAGTTACATACCAGGCTGTACTCAACATACATCGTTGTGAACCAATTTTTCT
Source organism: Branchiostoma lanceolatum (assembly GCF_035083965.1). Classification (NCBI taxonomy): domain Eukaryota; kingdom Metazoa; phylum Chordata; class Leptocardii; order Amphioxiformes; family Branchiostomatidae; genus Branchiostoma; species Branchiostoma lanceolatum. The sequence goes on along the minus strand of NC_089737.1, from coordinate 14,893,018 downwards.
AGAACATATCTTTCAAACAGCCTCATTTCCCGAATTGGCCAATATGGATTTCTTAAGCAGATGTTGGTCAATGGGGGTGAGCTATTACGAAGCCTCGAACATCCCTCCCTACATCTGCTTGGAGTATATAAATGATGTGGTTCTATCCAGTACAAGAGATGGATAAGCGGAGTAATGCCATGTGACGTAACCCCCGGGTGTGACGTCACACTGGTTTAACCCCAGCCGGGCCCTGTCACAATAATTTCACCCCCCACGCGTGGAGGGGTCGCCGCGGAAATGAAACGACAAGCTCGGGCCTAGCTGTTGTTTGAACCCTGCTTTATTTATCATAATGTAGTTTCTTTGTTACACAACTAAATGGATGAGCCTGCCACGGTTTTATTGCTTATAGGTTAGTTATAGGTATGATGTATATTTATAAATGTTAATTGGCACTGTTAAAAGACGTCGCGCAACTTGATTGCAGTGTCATTTTGCCTCCATTTGACTAATATATTATGTTGGATAATAAAATAACATAATTTACGAAGGGATTCAGTTGTCCTTCTGCTACGTATACCTTCCTGTCGCTGTGGTGAGTGGAATACGATACAAACATTACCAAACGTTCATTTCAACACAAAATCCATTTGTTTGACACTTTTCCTGTATCATCTCTAAATAGGAAATCTACTGTAAAGACCATGAAAAGAATGTATTGCTTGATTTTTATCTTCGCCGAGAAGATTATGTTTTCGGTTACTCCAGCTGTTGGGTGGGTCTGTATGTATGTCAAGAGCATAACTTCAGAAAACTTTTATGGATCTTCAGGATTTTCGGTAGATGTGTAGTGGTTGTGGAAAGGAAGGTCAAGTTCGAAATTCAAATTCACCTGGCGTTTTCCAACAGTACTGCAGCGGACTTTGCATTTTATGTTCAAATCTTAATTCCACATTGATAACGTATCATCCTTGAAAACTGTCAAGGTTGTAACAGCCACCATCTTGTAGTCCTGCATGCATGTCATTAACAGCCAAAAACAAGCAAATAAGATGCCACCAAAGGTTTTAAAACGTCATCGAAGGTGTGCATTCCTACATGTGTGTCCTTGCTATTGGCTGATTGTCAGCCTTGAAAAATCCAACTTGTACAGCTTGTTGCAACTGCCAACAAAAACTACACACACGTCCCGTGCAATAACGGAGCTCACCCTACTACAAGGTTATATGATATAGATAATAACTGTATTTGGACGGGGAATGAAGCCAATTGAACGAGTAGCATTGACTGCACGCCAGCATTAACATTAGGCCACGCCAATTTCATTTGTTGCTTTACGGATTTTTACGGAAAAAATATCAGGCGACAGGGCGAATGAAAAAGAATTTGGCAAAAACATCAAGAATAATATGATTATCAAAGTTTCAGCTTGAAAAAAAAACACATCCAGCTAACCCCGGTACTCCCGTTATACAGTAGATGCACCATTTTATTGAAAATTATCAACGTAACATTTTCATATACTTCTGTCATTCATTAAAAAAAGTTGCATTAAAAAATGGCACGCAAAAAATAAATCTAGGGCATTTTGCTATACTGAAAAATTGCTGAATGACTTCAAGCCGCTTTTTACTGAGTAACAATTTAATTTTTTTTTTTTTTTTTGATTTGGGGAAAATTGAAGAGGTAAATCCGAGAACCAACAAATTCTATTGGTGCGGCCTTAGTATTAGGAACATCAGTTTTCAGCCTAGTGGAAAATCCCAATACAATTCCGCTTCGCTAGTGGGGCGGGGTCCTTTACGCTTGTGTGGTCGTCTTTTTGTTCCTGACAATAAGGTGTCTTCATTTATAATCTAAAGACTGGCAGACGGGCCAAATTGTCCCGTCAAACTTCGCGGAGTTCTAAAGTCACGTAATCAGCAGGGTGAAGCCTCCAACATGGGTATTAGTCCTACAATATGTCGGTTTTAGGGGACATATGCTGGGTTGATCAACCGAATGTATGTCTAGTCTGCGATTAGGCTGCTTTTTATCTATTATTCTTACCTGGGGTCGGATATTCTTTCCCTAAACCAACCAACCAATCATGAGACAAATGAACAAACAAACAGAGTACTGGAGGAGCATCCTCACTTTATAGCTTTAAAAAACGGTTGCAGTCAGATATGCAAATACTAGGTGTAACAGACCGTTCGGTGTAATATTACCAGCTGCAGTCGCGCCGCGTGCCTGCAAAGCTGGTGTGTTACGCCTAATAGCGGTTTACGGCTATATAGATACAGAAACAAACAATAATCATCCACCAAAAAAAACAACTACTAATCAAACAGACAAACAAACGTCCATTCTACTATGGCTCTCGGAAAACACATAACATGGCACCTGGTGTGTGCGTGATAAGAGGCGATCTAGCCGGACAAAGACCGCTGAGTTTATAAATGAGACGCGACTGCTGACACGTCTGGAATCGAAGGTGCGGCCTGACCCGAAATGCCGCCTGTCACATTCGGTCTAGTCAACTGGGCGTCTGGCGATGCGTTAGGAAAGGCTCTCAATAAGCATTTTATATTAACTTGGGGCCTCTCTATCAATACAGTCTTAGTTTAACGTGTAGCTACTCTTGAATAAATTGTAGGGAAATGTTCTCTATTCGACAAGTACGTCTACCTGAAAAGCCGGTTGTCACATACGATCTCATTATATGCGTGTAGAAAGGTTGTCGATACAGTTTTAGTTTGCCGTAAAGCTACTCTTCCGCACATTGTAGTGAAATGAAGGTAGGTCTACCTAAACTGCCGGTTGTAACACACAGTCTAGTCAACTGGGTGTCTGGCGATGCGTTAGGAAAGGTTCTCAATACAGTTTTAGCTTATAGTAAAGCTACTGTTCTATGCATTGTTGTGAAATGAAGGTGTGTATACCCGAAACGCCGGTTGTCACATTCGGTCTAGTCAACTGGGCGTCAGGCGATGCGTTAGGAAAGGCTCGCAATAAGCATTTTATATTAACTTGGGGCCTCTCTATCAATGCAGTCTTAGTTTAACGTGTAGCTACTCTTGAATAAATTGTAGGGAAGTGTTCTCTATTCGACAAGTACGTCTACCCGAAAAGCCGGTTGTCACATACGATCTCGTTATATGCGTGTAGAAAGGTTCTCGATACAGTTTTAGTTTGCCGTAAAGCTACTCTTCCGCACATTGTAGTGAAATGAAGGTACGTCTACCTAAACTGCCGGTTGTAACGCACGGTCTAGTCAACTGGGCGTCTGGCGATGCGTTAGGAAAGGTTCTCAATATAGTTTTAGTTTATAGTAAAGCTACTGTTCTATGAATTGTTGTGAAACGAAGGTGCGTATACCCGAAACGCCGGTTGTCACATTCGGTCTCGTCATGCTGCGTCTGGCGATGCGTTCAGAAATGTTCTCAATACAGTTTTAGGTTTGCCGTTTACTCTTCCATATATTGTAGTGAAATTTTAGGTACGTCTACCGCCATGGTTGCGTCTGTTTGAATCTTAAATGTTGGTTCCGTTCGTTAAATAAAACTATTACGGTTTGTTGTAATCAGGAAAGTTTAGATTTAGGTGTCATCTGTGCCATCAGCACCGAAACAGGTCCATCAGGACTCTCCATAGTGAGTACATGTTATTATTCGGATGACGTAATTCAGCAGAAAATCGTTCACGTCATCAAAACGTTGGCGTGTCTGGCGCATGGAAATGTCAAAAGTAATTATAACAGACGAAGAACAGAACATTTGATGTCTACTTCAATTTGTGTCATCCTTTGTATAAAACACATTGCGTATAAATCGATGACTAAATGTTAGTAGTATTTCAAGATTGGGTACAACGATCTCATAAGTTGTATATCAAAATTTATAAAGAATAGAAGCTATGACAAAATTGGTTATATTCAATGCAATGATCTCCATTTGGCGTGCAAGTCGGATGAGCGGCAAGATTTGTTGACCGGAACTGTTGTCAGGGTCTCTAACTAAGGCAACACGAAGTCGATATCATGGTTGCTATCCATCTAATGTTCATCCGTATCTAAAATAAATACATTTATGTCATACCTGGGCCGCGAAAACGTTCGATATGGGTGTCCCGGACCGGGTGATAACATAACTTGGGGGTTCACGCGGGCTTCCATAGAATATTTAGAATGGATTTCGAGAGCCATTTCGAGTGCGCCGCTGTCGAACATTCGAATACTGGATTCGGACGTTGGAATGTGCGGCTGTTGCACTATTTGCTTCAAGAACACTAACATTTCTCAACTCCTGGCGCGTTTCGCATCGAAATGTGTGTTTTCTCGGGGGGGGGGGGGGGGTCACGGTGTATTCCGCATCACCCGAGGTGCCAGCCCGACCGCGGGTAGGATCGCCCGACGGCCATCCTAAGGGGCTATGGGCAGATGGCAAAAATAATGAGAATGATTGGCCAGGGAAGTGAGTCCGCGCTGACAAAGGGTGACAGTGTAATGGCCAGCGGCACTATCTATACTGCACAACCCGTGAAGTTCAATGAACTTGGCGCTAGATCGAACTTGAACTTGGCAGTAAGGCCAACCCGTTCCGGTCCTGTACTGTCTTTATTACCTTTGACATGGGGTCATCTTTCTACCCGTAGATGGGGATGTTGTCAATCGGTAAAGAAAGTGGCAATACGTTAAGGCAGATAGAGTGGGGCTATGCTTGGACTTCGCAATGCAAGTCTTTGGCATGAGAATGCATTCGACGCAGTGTAACAGAATGTGTGTCTATTGCCTGCGAAGCTGTGTATCATGTTCAAAGAGCTTTGTATCAATGTACTGACGCAAAAATAATACATATTTGACTACAAGTTTTAGTCGTATCAATTATAGACTTGGTGTTTTAAATAATATATCATGATAGCTATCGTAGAATGGATCTTAAATCTTTTTGAAACTTTTCCTGAGTTTCACATTTTTTTAACATTGTCATTAAATATAAAGAAAGCCTGATCTTGGATAAGGAAGAAACAGCACTGTAAGGTTTTCTTCCTTCACCAAAGCCCAGCTGTCATCACCGATGCCGGCCACTACTACCTACCAATCTCTTCCATACTCAAGGTTACATGTTTCTGATCCTTTATTATCTTCGCCGAGTACTATAGTACTCGGGGTAGATTATGTTTTCGGTTGAGCCAGCTGTTTGGTGGGTCTGTATGTATGTCAAGAGCATAACTCAAGAAACCTTTGATGAATCTTTATGATTTTTGGTAGGTGTGTAGTGGTTGTGCAAAGGAAGGTCAAGTTCAAAAATGGTTTGCCTTGCGTTTTTCAACAGTACTGCAGCGGACTTTTAATTTTTTTGTATGTAGGCGAAAAAAGTGACGGAAACGTTGATGGATCTTCATGATATTTTGCAGGTGTGTAGATGTTGTGGAAACAGAGATCAAGTTCAAAAATGGCTCTCCTGGCATTTTCCGTCGGTACTGCAGCGGGCTTTGTGTGGATGTGTAATTGTTGTGGACAACATAACTCAAAAAGCTGTTGATGGATCTGTATGATATTTTTTTTAGGATAGGGGTTGCACTATTAGTTATTCCCGAGGTTAGTTGTACGGATACAGAGATCCCCTGTGATGAGATATAACCGCAGAGAAGACCTCCTGTCAAAGTTGTCAATAATCTCGTGCCCAGGTCCATCCGTCATCAATAATCTCGTGCCCGGGTCCATCCGTCTTCGTCGCGGTCAGTCCTGTCAAGTATCCATCAAGCAACGCCGACACACGTTACAAAACCTGCCGAAGTAGCATAGCTACTCCCGGTATAAAAACGTGTTTTGAAAGGAAAGGAACTCAGACCGACGTACTAGTTAGCAAGGTGGTCAGGTCGTTCCCAAGTGAAAACCCGAAATCTCTTTGTGTCAAGTAGCCGACAAACAAGCTGTAAAACGGGGGTGTGAGGATCATATCGTGTAGCGATGAATGGTTAACACCCTTGGGTGGTCTCATCGCCACAACCCCCAGACCTCTATCTAAATCATTCCTAGCGCACAGCTCGCCGCGGAAGCACATCAATCTTTTGCTCCGATCTTTTGCTACCAATCTTTGCTCCGACCAAGGACATTATACCAATCTTTGCTCCGACGTTTTTAGTGAAAGCACACCAATCTTTTGCTTCGAAGTTTAATCAGAACTCTCGGCACCAACTTTTGCTCCGAAGTTCCTTGCATTGTAAAACAAGTTTGCCACGGAAACCTGACGTGGCAAATTGTATGTTCGTTTTAGATGCCTTCCTAGAGCACTTTGCCAGAACGTAATGCGTATACGGCAATTAGCCTGCTATTCAAACCTGCCGAATATATAAACATTATACATATACATATTAGCATTATAACTGCCGAATCGCTTTTGTTCTCTTTGGTCAACGTTGCATCGGAGTAACAGCCGTTGCATAAGATCATGTCTTTGGACACCACTAAATGAACCTGTATGCGAGATATTAACCTTAACTACGCGAACACGACCTTACACGCAAGTTCTTGCTTACGTTCCGGTGACGTGCTCTCTGCCAAAGTAGCATAGCTAGTCCCGGTATACATTTTATGTTCCAGTTTGATTGGTGCGTCTTTTTGTCGTTTTAAATGCCTATTTTTGCTCAACCTTGCCAGAAAAAACGTACAAAACGTCCCAAAAAGATATATTAAATCACGTTCCATTCCTGGACACAAAACGTTCCCGGAAATTCCGTTTCCTGACACAGAACATTCCAGGACATGCCGCGCCGTTCCCGAAAACAAAACATTCCTGGAAATTCTGTTTTTTGGACATAGAACATTCCGAACATTCCGTTCCCGGACACAGAACATTCATTCCCAAACATTCTTTTCCTGGGCGCAAACATTCCCGGACATTTTGTTCCCGGATGCAGAATTGTCACTGGCAGCACGATGTACCATTAATAAAAGAAAGGAGGGAGAGTTGTTGGAATGGTTTATTTATTGCTGTTGGCACGAAAATCGCCGCGTTGTGCCCGATATTGAACGGCGGGAGACGGCCTGTGTGATTACCGCTGGATTTACCGCCAGAAGGCTGATAGGAAGCCAGCAAGCAACATAACTCACAAGCTGTCAATGGGTTTTTATGATTTTTTATTTCTTTTGGTATGTAACGTAGTGTGTTGTGTATGTGTCTATTATGATTACGTTACTGGGCATTTGGATTTTTGTTTTTCTTGCTTTTTGTTTGTTATCAAGTATTCTTTGATTTGGATCATTTCAATCTTTATAACGTACAAGCTGCATAGACATAGTGCTATGCATAAAAGGCTGAGAGATTTCCATGGATCTTTGCAATGTTGTTTTCTTATGGTGTCAAAGCGTTAGCCAAAGTTTTCAACTAAGTCAAATTACATGTTTCTTACTCCCCCCAATCACACTGTGTTTGTGTTTGCACTGCACGAAATGGCCTCGAATCCTGTCCTTTTCCTGCAAGGAGGAACGGGATCCGGAACCTCAGATCCGCAAGAATCCGGACGGATACGGGGGCCGTATTGTACTAAAACATCTCAAATTTACCTGCATTAACCTAGGTTCCGGATCCCGTTTCTTCTGTCCGAATACGCCAGGATCCGAGGCCATTCCGTGTAGTGTTGATAAATGTTTTAGCTCTAATCACGACATTGAAGGACGTTCAACGATAGAGGTTTATCGTAATGAAGTTGATACCTGAAAGCTTAGACCCTCCCGTAGCTCGCCTAAAAGGTTCCGTCGTAACAAAGTGGCCCATCGCACGCCACAGTAAGGTCAGCCCTTATGTCAAGGCCGTGTTGCTGTGAGTTGACGATCTATAGTGAGAACCAGTCACGCCATCGTGATAGTTCTCTTGTTTGTTAAGACTCGAGTAAGCCTAATTAAGACCTGAAATAGAGTGAACGGCAGGGTGGATAAAAACCGCCATATCTCCAGTGCCGTAAGGCCAATGCAATAAGTTTGAAAGTTTGGAGGCAACTTTGCCTTGGTACAGTAGAAACCGCTTATTTGCAATGCCTATCTGTCAGCGCAATTTTCCCTATTACCCGGCTTTGCCGATTATGAGGTGTTAGCTCAAACTGACCCGATTGAATCTATGGGACAGTAAATCGCACGCAATGACACAAAAATACAAACATGGTCATATTTAACCATTAATAACAAAACTTTGTACCACTCCTTCCAACTATGAATAAGATACTGGAAATAGACTCATGGTATTTTCATAATTCATAGATATAGGATTGATATCATTTTTACAATAATTGATCTAACAAAGAATGCAAAATAAAGGAGGGGCAGTGGGAGGTGCAACCAGAGCAATTATCACCCAATTATAGCCTTTCCACTCGCACCTTAGCTCATTTCAATGTCATTATGATATTATAATCAGTCTTTCGTAGTCTTAACATACCTGAGTTTGACTGATTTCTCAGTTTACCAGCAGGCAGCTTAACAACCCTCTCACTCTAGGCTACGGCCGATGAGCGTCTGAAGATTTCACACCTACATGTAGCTAAACGAACTTAATTGCTAAAAGCATTCGTAACGCTTAGTGTGTTTTGTGTTAAATCATAATTTACACATTGAATATCTTGCCAGTGGAGTCTTCACCAACTTATCTGAACATGAGAGCCACATGTACATGCCAAGAAGCCCTCTCGTCAGTCTCAACGTAAGCTTGTATCTTTTAACGTAGTCTGCTCTTAGATCAACGAGCTTAACGGCAATCATAAACCTACCATTTCAAATAGAAAGGGCGCCAAACTAATCTTCGCCCCATATAACCTAGCAAACAAGAAACAGCATAGAACTAGGCTTGATGAATTCAGCTGAATCTTACATACTGTACATATTCTTACGCGACTTACTATCTTTCAATTGCAGGGTTTCGTGAGGGAAACATTTTCGTTCGGTCTGTGCCCTTGCCCATTCTCCCGCCCGGACCTACCCCCAGCTGATTGCCTGGCATTTGTACGGGGTAATAGACCTACAGACCCGCCCCCATGGACCGTACTGCGCTCCGATGATCGTCTGGCATTTGTACGGCTAATTGACCCAGGCTCTGCGACATGATATGTTACGTTTAGTAATTGACAAGGACCTTTCCGGGAATAGATTATGCATACGTCCTTACCTCTATATGTACTCTACATGGCCATACTAATCAATGTTGTGTAGTCTTTACCAAACTAACTTCGCTGGATAATATTTGCCAGGGGAGTGTGGCCACCATAGGGTTTCATCTGTGGATGCAAGGGGGAAGATTATGGTATTAATCTTACCATAAACTTACTCTGCTGGTCAATTTTACCTTTTTTTTGCCGAATTCTACGATACATACCCCCGTAGGAAGACCCAGCGGAGGCTAGATGTTGTGGTTAATGTCATCTAGATCCAAATTAGGTAAAACCGTGCAAAGTTTTTTTAAAAAGTGAAATAGCTCCGAAACGCGCCTAAATCTCAACGAACATATTTAAAGAACCACTAGATTAAACTTGAGTTCTCGAGAGATTTGTATTCCATCTAATGGAATCGGTAGTATTTGCAAGATAAGACAAGCAATATCTGATACGACATATCTAAATAACAAGGCTCGCGCAATAAGTGTCACTATCTGATATGTTTATTTTTGCTGAGGATATAATCTATTGCTTGTTTATTTATTTGGTTGTTAACATACAGAATTCAGCCAATACAACGTTCAAGTTATCTATCGCGCACAAACCACTTTCACAAAACTTCACTTTGAATCACTCGTCATATTTTCTCTTTCCTCAGGGTACAGCAGCAAGAAAATAAACGATCCGGCTTTATATTACAGTATTACTGTTTATGCACTTCAGGGCAAAAACGTTATTACGTTTATGATAGTGCCGGCAAAACCGTCGAGATGCACAGATTGGGTATTTACTTTCTGTAGCTTGAGGGGTTTGATTTCCTGTTCAAAGCTCTTCTCCCGAGGGTTCGTTCTGTGATCGGTATTAATCAACTCACGAACATGCTGATGACGTCATTTGCGAGGGCTAGTTATCCGATAAAAGGTTTGGAAGGTGTCGTGGGAAATAGAATGATATAACCCAGGGACCTGGTTGTTTAAGCCCCCCTCTCACTGGACCCGCGGCACACTGGTGGCGTCGCTACGTCCTAAACTGGATTTGTGTTACCATTAACTTCATAACGGGAATACCATTCAATACAAGCAAGTATGACCAAAAAGACAACAAAACACACAAACCTGTATTAAAAAGATTCGTTTTTGTTGTCGACGAAATCAGTTGAAGTGCTTTCTCCATTCGATCGGCCACAAGAACGCCGCCAGCGTGCCGTGGGTCCAGTAAGAGGGGGCTTAAGGTAGACAAGTCATGCTGAAATCGTCACCATCGCTACTGACGATTTCACGCGATTGCAGATTCCATTAATCTCAGCAGAACTAGATTGAAAGCCTGCTTTAAATGTTAAGAACCTTCATACGAAAAAAGCCAGTGAAAAAAATAGTGTAAATCGAGGGTTTGAATTCTTTCAATCCACTATAATCATCTCTCTCCTGTGATATATAACATTTTCTACTAACTCTTCTTACCGATTCTAGTTATCAGTAAATGCCAGTAGCCTCCACCAGGCCCTCTAACGGGCGTATGAATCGTAGAATTCGGCAGAAAAAGGAATACTTAGCCAGTAGAGTCAGTCCACAGTGAAGATCACATTTTGCCCGTTAACGGAGCCTGCGAGTGAAACCCTGGCGTAGTTAGTCTGGTAGAGACTAAAATGCCAGGGCTAAATCAAAACCAACTTCAAAGATGGAGAAGTTTCTAGAGAAAATACATAGCGTAGATCGAGACACTGCACCAAATTGGGTATTTAAGCATGCTTAATGAGATTCGTAAATGAAGCTTAAACATTGGAAGAAGATTAAGCAACATTTAAGCAACAATTAAGACGTATTAAATGCCACAACTATGGGTCCATCTTTACACTATCTTTACGAACAGCGTAAAGTCAACTTAAAAATGTCTATATCTTTACATAATCGTAAATGTCGCTTAAGTATGCATTAAATATAATGTTCCATAGTATGCGCACAGCAAACATGCCAACAGATTTGAAAATGCGGTGGTGTCGCTTTGGCAAAAGTGAACAACAATTTCGTCGACTAATGCAACACATCACACTTTCAAAAACCTCCGTGTACTACGGGTTATTTCTCAAGGTCTCTCTGGTGTACTTTGAAAGGTTTAAACGCAAGCACTTTTTCCCGCGAGCCGTGTGCACTCGATCACCGCTTGTTTTCAGGGAGACAAAATTCTTGCACCAACAGTTCCCGTGTTCTTACAAACATTGCGCCCGTTCTGTAAGAACCCTAAATCTAAGTCTTATAACCTAACGTTACATTCATTTTGTCTTAACATTGCCAATCTGCTAAAGCGTGTGTGGTTTATTTAACTCAAGATAGGAACACGCAACCATCGAATTGTGTACAACTATCACATAAAAGTTCCTCTGAACGCGCACAGCATGCTTACCAACGCGTTTGAAAATGCGGCGGTGTCGTTTTGGCAAATGTGAACAATTTAGTCCACAAATCTAACACATTAAACTTTCAAAAACCTCAGTATACTACGGGTTATTTTTCAAGATCTCTCTGGTGTACTTTGAAAGGTTTAAACGCAAGCACTTTATCCCGCGAGCCGTGTGCACTCGATCACCGCTTGTTTTCAGTGAGACAAACTTCTTGCACAAACAGTTCCCGTGTTATTACAAACATTGTGCCCGCTTTGTTAAAACCCTAAACCTGAGTCTTATATCCTAACGTAACATTCATTTTGTCTTAACATCGCCAATCTGCTAAAGCGTGTGTGGTTAATTTAACTCGAGATAGGAACAAGCAACCATCGAATTGTGTACAAGTATCCGGCACAAAAGTTTCTCTGAACGCGCACAGCATGCATACCAACGCGTTTGAAAATGTGGCGGTGTCGTTTTGGCAAATGTGAACAACGATTCAGTCAACAAATGTAACACATCACACTTTCAAAACCTCAGTATACTACGGGTTATTTTTCAAGGTCTCCCTCAGTCCCTGGTGTACTTTGAAAGGTTTAAACGCAAGCACTTTTCCCGCGAGCCGTGTGCACTCGATCACCGCTTATTTTCAGTGAGACAAACTTCTTGCACCAACAGTTCCCGTGTTCTTACAAACATTGCGTCCGCTCTGTAAGAACCCTAAATCTAAGTCTTATATCCTAACGTAACATTCATTTAGTCTTAACATTGCCAATCTGCTAAAGCGTGTGTGGTTTATTTAACTCGAGATAGGAACACGCAACCATCGAATTGTGTACAACTATCGCACAAAAGTTCCTCTGAACGCGCACAGCATGCATACCAACGCGTTTGAAAATGTGGCGGTGTCGTTTTGGCAAATGTGAACAATTTAGTCCATAATCTAACACATCACACTTTCAAAAACCTCAGTATACTACGGGTTATTTTTCAAGGTCTCTCTGGTGTACTTTGAAAGGTTTAAACGCAAGCACTTTTTTCACGCGAGCCGTGTGCACTCGATCACCGCTTGTTTTCAGTGAGACAAACTTCTTGCACCAACAGTTCCCGTGTTCTTACAAACATTGCGCTCGCTTTGTTAAAACCCTTAACCTAAGTCTTATATCCTAACGTAACATTCATTTTGTCTTAACATTGCCAATCTGCTAAAGCGTATGTGGTAAATTTAACTCGAGATAGGAACAAGCAACCATCAAATTTTGTACAAGTATCGCACAACATACATGCCAATGGATTTGAAAATGCGGCAGTGTCGTTTGGAAATGTGAACAACAATCTAGTCAACAAATGTAACATATCACAATTTCAAAAACCTCAGTGTACTACGGGTTATTTTCAAGGTCCCCCTGTGTACTTTAAAAGGTTAAATCCTAACGTAACATTCATTTTGTCTTAACATTGCCAATCTGGCAAAGCGTGTGTGGTTTATTTAACTCGAGATAGGAACACGCAACCATCGAACTGTGTACAACTATCGCACAAAAGTTCCTCTGAACGCGCACAGCATGCATACCAACGCGTTTGAAAAAGTGGCGGTGTCGTTTTGGCAAATGTGAACAATTTAGTCCACAAATCTAACACATCACACTTTCAAAAACCTCAGTATACTACGGGTTATTTTTCAAGGTCTCTCTGGTGTACTTTGAAAGGTTTAAACGCAAGCACTTTTTTCACGCGAGCCGTGTGCACTCGATCACCGCTTGTTTTCAGTGAGACAAACTTCTTGCACCAACAGTTCCCGTGTTCTTACAAACATTGCGCTCGCTTTGTTAAAACCCTTAACCTAAGTCTTATATCCTAACGTAACATTCATTTTGTCTTAACATTGCCAATCTGCTAAAGCGTATGTGGTAAATTTAACTCGAGATAGGAACAAGCAACCATCAAATTTTGTACAAGTATCGCACAAAAGTTCGTCTAAACGCGCACAACATACATGCCAATGGATTTGAAAATGCGGCAGTGTCGTTTGGAAATGTGAACAACAATCTAGTCAACAAATGTAACATATCACAATTTCAAAAACCTCAGTGTACTACGGGTTATTTTCAAGGTCCCCCTGTGTACTTTAAAAGGTTAAATCCTAACGTAACATTCATTTTGTCTTAACATTGCCAATCTGGCAAAGCGTGTGTGGTTTATTTAACTCGAGATAGGAACACGCAACCATCGAACTGTGTACAACTATCGCACAAAAGTTCCTCTGAACGCGCACAGCATGCATACCAACGCGTTTGAAAATGTGGCGGTGTCGTTTTGGCAAATGTGAACAATTTAGTCCACAAATCTAACACATCACACTTTCAAAAACCTCAGTATACTACGGGTTATTTTTCAAGGTCTCTCTGGTGTACTTTGAAAGGTTTAAACGCAAGCACTTTTTTCCCGCGAGCCGTGTGCACTCGATCACCGCTTGTTTTCAGTGAGACAAACTTCTTGCACCGACAGTTCCCGTGTTCTTACAAACATTGCGCTCGCTTTGTTAAAACCCTAAACCTAAGTCTTATATCCTAACGTAACATTCATTTTGTCTTAACATTGCCAATCTGCTAAAGCGTATGTGGTAAATTTAACTCGAGATAGGAACAAGCAACCATCAAATTTTGTACAAGTATCGCACAAAAGTTCGTCTAAACGCGCACAACATACATGCCAATGGATTTGAAAATGCGGCAGTGTCGTTTGGAAATGTGAACAACAATCTAGTCAACAAATGTAACATGTCACAATTTCAAAAAACTCAGTGTACTACGGGTTATTTTCAAGGTCCCCCTGTGTACTTTAAAAGGTTAAAACGCAAGCACTTTTTCCCGCGAGCCGTGTGCCTTCGATCACCGCTTGTTTTCAGGGAGACAAAATTCTTGCACGAACAGTTTCCGTTTTCTTATAAACATTGCACCCGCTCTGTAAGAACCCTAAACCTGAGTCATATATCCTAACGTTACATTTATTTTGTTTTAACATTGCCAATTTGGTTAAGCGTGTGTGATTTATTTAACTCAAGATAGGAACAAGCAACCATCAAATTGTGTACAACTATCGCACAAAAGTTCCTCTGAACGTGCACAGCGTGCATACCAACGCGTTTGAAAATGCGGCGGTGTTGTTTTGGCAAATGTGAACAATTTACTCCACAAATCTAACACATTAAACTTTCAAAAACCTCAGTATACTACGGGTTATTTTTCAAGGTCTCCCTGGTGTACTTTGAAAGGTTTAAACGCAAGCACTTTTTCCTGCGAGCCGTGTGCACTCGATCACCGCTTATTTTCAGTGAGACAAACTTCTTGCACCAACAGTTCCCGTGTTCTTACAAACATTGCGCCCGCTTTGTTAAAACCCTAAACCTGAGTCTTATATCCTAACGTAACATTCATTTTGTCTTAACATTGCCAATCTGGTAAAGCGTGTGTGGTTTATTTAACTCGAGATAGGAACAAGCAACCATCGAATTGTGTACAAGTATCGCACAAAGGTTCCTCTGAACGCGCACAGCATGCATACTAAAGGATTTGAAAATGAGGCGGTGTCGTTCCTTGTTTCGGCCAAAGTAAACAACAGTTTAGTCGACAAATGTAACACACCACACTTTAAAAAAACCTCAGTATTATTTCTGCAGGTCTAGACAATCTTTCTGCTAATTCTGGTGTACTTTGAAAGGTTTAAACGCAAGCACTTTTTCCCGCGAGCCGTGTGCACTTGCCGCTTGCAATAGTTTTCAGTTATAACATTTAAGCCCGCGTAATTATTACGTTAAATGACTTTAAGAGTGCCAAAACGGAATACTTAAGCATGCTTTAAGAGTGCTTAAAGAGCCTATTTTGTGCAGTGAAGAGTTCCCGTGCTCTTATAACCATTCTATCTGCTCTGTAATAAATACCCTAAACTAAAAGCTATCAAATTTCGTGCAAAAAAGCGTCTCACTTGATTTCCCCTGCATCCGAACACAGGATATTCGTCTAAAGATTTTGAAATGCGGCGTTGTTTTGGCAAGTCTGAACAACATTTTACAGTCGGCAATTGGTTAATTTGAAAGTCCGTCTTTGTGTCTGACTTTACGCTGTTTTATTTTTCTAGATGATAGCAAAACGACAATTTCTGGCAAGTTTGTTTTCAAGCTATACGTGGACGATTACTGATAAACAATTTAAACCTTTTTTGGACTGTAGAAACATCCATTGTCCAATTGTTGAAATGCCCAGGAAGACCGTCTCCGAATAACAATAGATATAAAAAAGGCCATTGTTACAGTGTCTGCTAGCTATGCAAATCATGGTCACAAATACACACTACTCGCGAATTGAACCAATCAACACTCA
This sequence comes from Branchiostoma lanceolatum, assembly GCF_035083965.1. Lineage (NCBI taxonomy): Eukaryota > Metazoa > Chordata > Leptocardii > Amphioxiformes > Branchiostomatidae > Branchiostoma > Branchiostoma lanceolatum. Next base: position 14,877,151 of record NC_089737.1, on the reverse strand, counting down.
TGCCGATATTCAAATTCTTTTTCCGTTGGAAATTCAAATTTAATTTCTCATTTGGTGGCCAAGCTTGGTAGTGTATGGACCTGTATGTTCTTGCTGCAGCGTTATCGTCTTACTCACTCGGGGACGGACAGTTTGACGGAACCCGAGTGTGCTTCGCCATGATTCTAAAACCAGACTGAGGAAAACTGCGCGATCAGTTGAAAATAGTCTTTACTACAACTTCCTGAACCCAGCCAGCAATAAGGAATACCTCGGCGAGTGGACTCTAATGCTGCATGGATTTGGATGTTCCCCCCCCCCCCCTTATAGCGGGACTTACAACTGTATATCAAGGAATAGCGGTGGTTTTGTCAACTCGGAAGGCAGGCGGTGCCCAGGGACAGGCGAAAGAGCTGGCTGCTGGGATGGTATGCCCGAAGGAAACTACGTCGTTGCCCATTACAACCCCCCTCCCACCCTTCTGAAGAGGGCTACGGGGCCTGAGACTTTTGAAGGGATGAGGGCTGAGTGAGGAATGCAGATCTCAAGATAAAACAGAGGCGTGTTGAGTGGACCTGGAGACCTAGAAGCTGAAGACGGAGCTAAAATAGGACTGACTCAGCAGCTGGCGTTGGAATAAAATACACAAATTGAAATGATACCTGAAATGCTGAACATTAAAGACCCAAGCACAGACACATACATGTAGCACACACAACAGAATTAAAGGGAACTTAACTGAGCTTAAATAAAGCTTAAAAATAGATTTTTACAACAGATTTACGACGACCAAAAAATTGGTTTTAAGCTGATTTTACCGTGCTTAAACATCGCTTAAATGAGTGCCACTACGTACGGTTTACGGAGGCTTAAATGCGGCGTATGTCTCTAGATTTAAGTAAAGATTACGATGCTTAATCGTAGCGTAAAAGTTAAGATTTAAGCTAAGTTTACATTGCTTAAACGGTTGCTTAAATGGTCCCACTAAGCACGTTTAAGCACATACCTAAAGATAGCGTAAATATAACATTTAAGCCCGCGTAAGTATTACGTAAAGTGACGTAAAGAGTGCCAAAACGGATTCTTTAAGCATGCTTTAAGAGTGCTAAAAGAGCTGTTTTCGTCCAGTGAGAGTTGGTATTGTTCTCAATCCAATACAATCTTCACTCTCTGCATCATACACATTTACACCACCACCAACGCTACTTACCGATTCCCAGTAAATTCCTGGGCCAAATTGAAAACCTACTTTAGAGGTGAAAACCATCATAAGTAAAATTTCAAGAGAAAATACATTGTGTGTATCGAGAGCTGGTCATCTTCACTCTTCCGAGCCATATCCCAGTTAATACCAGGGCTAGATTGGAAACCTACTTTAAAGGTGAATAACCTTCATAAGAAAATTGTCAAGAGAAAATACACTGTGTAAATCGAGGGGTGGTCACCTTCAATCTTCCGTGCCATATTCCAGTTAATACCAGGAATAGATTGAAAACCTAGTACTTTAAAGATGAAAAACCGTCATGAGAAAAATGTCCCGAGCAAATACATAGTGTAAATTGGTGGTTGTTATTCTTATCAATCCACAACAATCTTTATTACTTTTCCAGACCTAGATTGGAAACCTTAAGTTTAAAGGTGAAGAATCTTCATAAGAAAAGGGTCTGGAGAAAATACCACTCGTCCTTCACATTTCACGCGCCTTCTCTCCTGTAGATTTCCCCGGTGGCTCTTTGAGGGATCTCGAGGTTCTGACCCGAATCAACTGCCAGACCAGACGGAACGTTATCTGCATTAATCATGAACCGTACGATAGTGTACGTGGTGGTCAAGCTGTCAGTAAGCCTGCTTCTGAATAAGAACTTATAGCGTTCAAGTCTCAGATTCTATATGATGAAAGTAATGTGAAGAAGGTTGATAGGTTCTGTAGAGATCTTTGTGCTCTGACCAGAATCAACCGCTATAAGCGAGTTGCTTCTAGATCAGAACTCAAAATTCCGTTTGGTTCTCACTGTTGTTGTTTCCTGTGGAAAATTGAAGTATGTCAAGAAATTTTAATGGTTAATTGGTTATTTAGAGATCTGTTGGCACTGATCTGATACAAACGCCAGACCAGATAGACTTACTTAGACTTAGATCCTCCCGTGCCAAGTGGCACATCGGGCAGCAAGCATCCTCCATTCTGTGCGATTTTCGGCCATGTCTTCTGCTCCTTGCAAGGTAATCCCCCAGTTCGTCAAGGTCCTTCTGAAGCATGTGCCTCCATGTGAGTTTGGGTCTTCCCCGTTTTCTTTTCCCTTTGTCGGGTTTCCATTTGAGCGCTGTTTTTGCGTGTCGCTCCACAGGCATTCTAAACAAGATAGACCAAATACATGTAGAACGCTGTCTGTATTCATCTTTAATTTTAACGTACATGTACGGAATGTACATGGGCAAGCTGTCAGCAAGCCTGCTTCTGAATAAGAACTTACAGGGTTCAAATCCCGTTGGTCATACAGATTGTTTCATAAAATAAAAATATGTTTTGCAGGTTTATTGGTTCTTTACAGATCTGTAAGTACTGATCTGAATCAACGGCCATATCGGAAAGAACTTTGATATATCTGCATTCATCATCAACTTAACCCTAGCGTACGTGGTCAAGCTGTCAGCAAATCTGCTTCTGGATAATAAGTTACAGGGTTCAAATCCCCTTTTTCTGCTTACCTGCCTAAAATGGCTGCGGTTCACACTTTGTTGCCAGAAAGTGCGAATGGATTTTTCTAAAACAGTTTAACTAATACGACAGCTTCTATAGGTGCTATAATATACTTTTAATGAAGAAAAGGTTAATGCTTCATTCAATCCAAAGAGACCCTTATACGTACCGCTGCCTACCGATCTTAACGGTCGTCATTATTCGACGCAACCAACAAAAGAAATCCTTTCAACGGTGGCCAATGTCCCAATGTGTTCGTCACAGCATAAAACAGACGTGATTGAATCCCCCCCCCCCCACAGGCACAGTTTGGAGGTAAAGGGGTGCACTATACTGGGGGACGTTGGGTTGGAGGTCTGTTTAAACGTATCTTTTAAAGGTGGCGGAATCACATGTATCTACCATGAGGGAATTATATCGGAAGATTCTACCTACTTACCTAGTTTTAATTAAGGCCATTCCGATACTCTTTTTATTAGCTCAACCCAACCTAAGGCTTGTCATGCCTCTGCCTAGCGTATGCCTTATGGGACCATTACCCGATATAACCTCCTAAAGAAACCAGTTCAAAGGATCCTGCAGCATTCGCCGGGACGGCTCCGACAGAACTATCTCCACAAGTCAGCTTGCAAGCTCCTTCAATAAGGTCTGATGATAAGTGGACTCATTGATGTGTGGCGGCGGAAGACATTCAGTATGACAGGAGTAATCCGTCATGACGAGTTACGGTCATTAACTCTGGCGGAAATGTGTATCAATGCCCGCTCAGGACCGGCCATATTACAAGACAAATGTCACTCGGAACAAGTTAGAGCTAAGTGGCCGCAACATTTCTCATTGGTCTTAGAAATTTTGAAAATTATCCTCGTGCTCCATAGTAACACGGCTGATATTAGTAACTAGATGCCATTATACTAATTTTGAAAGTGATTCAAGTTTAATTTGTGGAGGTGCATTCAAAAACTGCTCAGCTACTTCAACCGATTCATCAGGGCTTTAGAATAAGATAAAATATCGTGAATATGTTACTATCATGAGGTGACTCTATGGAGAGGAAAATTGGTACTAAAGGTTTTCATAATCTAGATAATACGAGATCTTGACGTGGCGTCGTGTGACGACCAGAGAAAGTGACAGACATGTGTATCAATGCCTGCACTGGGCCACTCATATTACAACTTGAAGACAGATGGTGTTTGGAGAAAAAAAGTCAGAAGAAAGACGCAGAAGTTTTCTAGCAGCTATCTAAGAAATCATGGAAGTGTTCAATTCTTCCTCTGTGGCGTGACAAGTATGACGGAAAAAGCGGTAAATCGCCTTTTGAGAGTGCCATAGCATCATGCATATGGTGGATATGAAGATATGAAGATATGACGATAAGTAAAAATTTGTGCAAAGGCGATACAAATATATATGGCTCTAGCATCATGAACACATTATTTTTCATTGTCGTATTTATCATGTCTAGAGTGAAGTTCATTTTTTACTTCTCCTGGCAATAATTCATCCAAAGCAATCCGAGTGGCAGCGTATCTCTGTTTGCTATGACAAAGGCATAATGCACACAAAAAAACTAGCACAGTATCTGTAGAAGGTATAATGAACATAGTCGTGGCAATATTTCCGTAGATCGAAGACAGTAGAAAAGTTGTGTTGGTTGCGGTGTGGTGTAAGGTCAATGATGATTAACTTTGGACAGTTTGTTGAACAGAATGACTTTGGAATTCAATACATCATCCTAATTACTTCATCCGTAACTCATTAAAAGTTGCCGTTGCCTTTTCGGACACGGTTTTAATTGGAACAGGAACAATGTAGATTGATACTTTAATCACTAGCAGACATAAATTGGTAGTTAAGCGCGCGAGGAGCAGTGATGAGCATGTTTCATTACCGTTGTTATTACTGACTGATTGGACCGTGAGTACAAAGAGACGGGTCGTCTTTCTTTACCATCAAATTGGTCTTATGGGTTGGTCCACTTCTGAGCCTCGTGAAGGGGTGGTTTTAAACATTTCCGTGCACATTTCTTATAATTCTCCATCGTTAAATGGATCTAGAAGTGCGTCGACAATAAACATAGATACACGAAGCCACACACACGCACACACAGACACACACCCGCCTCCACATACACACAGACAAATACACACATGCGCGTATGTATGTGTGTGTGTGTGTGTGTACTTCTGTGAATGTGTGTGCGCGCGTGTGTGTATGTGGAGGCGGGTGTATGTATATATATATATATATGTGTGTGTGTGTGTGTGTGTGTTTGTGTGTTTGTGTGTGTGTGTGCGCGTGCGTTTGGGATTTTAAAAACGAAAACGTATCAGACCTCTCCCTGTACCATGTTTACGTTGGGATAGTCCTAATATAAAACCAGGATATAACACAAATTAGTTTGACTTTTACAAAAGGTCAATTGGCCTACAAACGAGATTTCCTCTGAGTACGTACCTTTACAAGTTTTTAATTTCCAATCGCGGTCTCCCAGCGGAATAATAGGCCTCAGGAGAGTAGGAAACTACAGGAAGTAATTCATTAGCATGTAATGGATGGTTTCGCTTCTTTGATGAAGAATATGGCACAGACATTTGCTGCCGTGTTTTTGTCCTTTTATTACATCTGGTTTTCCAGCGGTATTTTTCGAAGCCCACTATTTTTTTGTAAACCTTCCTTTATTTGATATGAGAAGCTTGAATCGGCCATTCAGTTTCCATTGAGGCCATGATGGTCAGACAATATGTTGCAAAGATATACAAATTACATCATTTAAGTTCTGATCTATAAACATAGTACATATAAATGGTAATTACCAAAAGTCAGTACGTCGGTCAAATCACAAAACTTTTCCTTCTAACTTATTCCGTCATTGCCAAGTAAAAAGTACATTTTTTTTTTCTAAATATCTTCAGAACGACAAGCACTAGGGATTATAAATAACATACAATTTCGTCATTGACGGTAACGGTCCTGCCCTTGGTGCTGAATATCTGGTTATTACATGGAACCAACCTGAATTACCGGTTGTGTAAAAAGAATATCTAATATTCCAATCTAGACCACTGATCCGCTCGTTGGAATCTCAAATCACATTTTTCTTGAAATGGATTTCAATGTGGAGATACTAACATCCTTGTATCCACTTTTGAACGTTTTTAAGTTTTTTATCTCATTAGAATTGCAACATAGCAACCTAGTGAAATAACTGTGTATGCTAGCGTATATCGCTTTTCTTCTTACCAAGATATTGTTAGGAAGAAAGCTGATCAACCATCACTAACCGGGGCGGGGGGTGATATAGACTTTCAGACACCTCTAACCCAATCATTACTGACGTCACGTGTCCGTAGGGTCACGTGTCACAAGTTGGAGAGTCATCAGGCCTGACGGAGGCCATACAGTAGTCAAAAAGTCAAACTTCCTTCCCGCACCGATGGTGCATAGGGCAGCGCCAATCTCCGTTTCAGTAGCCCTTGGTCACAAAACTTTTGTGCAATCACTACAGCAGGGTGCTAGTCCACTGGTAGTGGTGTGTGATTAACATACAGTAGTACTCGACCAAAAATTTGTGACGTCACAGTTTTTACTCGTTATGAGTTGAATGTTTAAACCTGTGAATTATATTCCTATTGTCTACAGGTCAGTCCCACACGAGGAGAGGTTCGACAAAGCGTCCAGCTCCCTACAACCGGTGAACCCTGACCTGCACAGGACCCGGCGAGCCAGCCGGAAGTGTCGTCGCCGGAAACACGTCGTCCTGGCAAAGACTCACAAGACCGGAAGTTCTTCCATTCAGAACATCCTCTTCCGGTATGGAGACAGCTATAATCTGACGTTCGTTTTACCGAAATCGGGTCACTATTTATCGTACCCCTCACCGTTTAACCGAAAATCTGTCTTACAAGAACAAAGTGCTGCCGCAAAGTCCATGGAGTATGACATTCTATGTCATCACACGAGATTTGACTACACCAACATCCGGGAACTCATGCCAAACGACACCATCTACGTCACAGTCCTTCGAGACCCCGTGACCATGTACGAGTCCACATTTACATATTTCCGCTTGGACAGAACTTACAACATCACGGGGCCCAACCCATTCAAAACCTTCCTAGATTCCCCTGAAAAATTCACCAGCAAAAAAATCAAGAAGAGGGGCGTGAACCACCACGTGAGGAACCCCATGTTCTTTGACCTTGGCTGGAACTCGGATGACCTTCAAACAGACGATGACGTATGGCGAGCGATACGTCACCTAGACAAGATATTCCACTTCGTGGTGATCGCCGAGTATTTCCACGAATCGATGGTTCTATTAAGAGATCTTCTCTGTTGGGACACCGATGACGTCACAGCGTTCAAGGTCAACGCCCGCAGCGAGTGGTCCGTGAATGACGTGACCAGTGACATGGTCCCGAAGGTTCTCGCGTGGAACCGCGCGGACGCCATGTTGTACGACCACTTCAACAAGACACTGTGGAAGAAAATCCACGACTTCAGAGGAAACATCAAAGAAGAAGCCGCTTTCTTGAGACTTAGAAATAAGGAACTGGAAGATACGTGTCTTGAGGAAGACACTAAGGATGGAAAGAAGAAGGACTATAAGGTGTGGAAGCCGCCAGGAGTAGACATTAAGGGTTTTGTGCTCAAGAAAGAGGCGACCAACGACCGTATGTGCCAGGGAATGATCCGACCGGAAATCAGATACACGTACTATCTTCGTAAGAAGGAAATTAAGAAACCGTAAAAAGGAGCCTTAATGTGTGATAACAGTTACTAGAATATTCTTCAATCAGTGACTTTTAAAAGGTAACAAAACACGTACCTCTAAGTTTCGACGTCCACGGAGTGATCTAGTCTCGCGAGGTACGTGTTTTGTTACCTTTTTGAAGTCACTAATTGAAGAATATTCTAGCGACTGTAATCACAAGTGACTCATGAATCTCTTCAACGACTTAAGTTGTTATAACACATGTCAAATGTATCACTGTATCAGTCACAGAAGTACACTATCATTACATCGTTCTAGCATTGTAGAGTTACAGCAAAACTATGTCAGTACGGTGTGTTCTCTACTATAATCCGATTCCACTGCACGAAATAGACAGGAAAAACGGGATCCGGAACCTCATATCCGTAAGAATCCGGACAGATACGAGGCCGTATTGTACTGAAATAACTAACATTTATTCACATTATAACCTGCATGTTCAAGTGGTACCCTGATGTGGTATACCACTTGAACATGCTAGTTAATTCAGGTAAATTTGAGTTATTTAAGTACAATACGGCCCCCGTATCCGTCCGGATTCTTACGGATATGAGGTTCCGGATCCCGTTTTTCCTGTCCGGATATGTCAGGATCCGAGGCCACTTTGTGCAATTCGTTTCATACTTCCAAAACTGTAACAGCTTCTGTATTGTTCACGCGTTTCTTGATTGTACACGTAGATTCTCGTGATTAGTCGTGCACCAACTTGTCTTGTTGATGTTTACTTTTCCGTCATCCATCATTTACTTTTATTAATGTTAAATTGTATTTCTACTTTACGTTCCCGTAGATTATCTATATTTTTGAGGAGAGTGCTTCTCATCAGCACTAAAATTCTTGCCCGATCCTGTGATCAGAATAAAGTGAAAATATCACAAAATTTTCACCAAAACATCATAAGAAAACGGAATCACAAATTTCTTCCGCGTCCGCTATAAGAATGTTTGTTCAACAGAATACTCTAGTGAAATCTATCGTTATCATCCCTCGCACTTAGACTATACCGAGACATCGTCGCCATTGTCTGTGAGGTTGCCTTTAAAAATTAGACCCGTCTGCTGTCTTGTGCAGTCATGCCTTCTAGCGATATCTAGCGTAACTGCATCTGGAAATTGGGTGCGTTGCTTGTGGTAAGCAAAACCGCGAGTACATGTAGAACGTAGTGCCTTATATGGAATCGTGTTGCATTTTATGTTCAGTTTCATGAAGATTCAAATGTATCTACGTTGACCAATAAACATGCTGGTAACACTGTATGTTTTTGTATTGGATTTCCGAAATAGAGAATTAAGGTTCACTTTCATGTCCCCGTGGTGCAAGGGGTAACACAACCCCACTGCTTTGCCATCTGGATCGAATTCCGTGGATCCTTGGGCCCGCGTTCGATCCTAGGGGTCGACTCGACATGTTGTAAGGGGTTGCATTCGTCATTTCGGATGGTGACGTAAAGCCACCAAATTCCATTGTGCAAAATTCAATGCACGATTCAGTCTTTTTCTAATGGAAACACCAACAGTATTTAGTTGTATTCCAAGTGTATTACCATTGCACGCCTTCAAATATACAAACCTTCTGATCCCAGATTTTACATTACATGTATTACCAATCATATTTACACCAAAGGAAGAATACAACAAACTTTAAATTCTTACTTACTTACAAACTATTAATGCCACCGAATTTAAAAATAACACTTGATATTTATAATAATTCATCAAATGATGAAACACCACCCATATAACATATAACATTGAATACACCTAAAATCTTCTTGGATATTACGAATTGAAATGGCTAATAGCGATTATACTTTACAACGTCAGAAAAAATTTTCTAGTTTCCATATATAACTTTTGCTTGAATTTTGTGTCTTTTGTTCAAGTCTTAACTATGTTTCTTAATTTGCAACCATATTCCTATCCTCATAATACCTACTTGTTGCCTCCGAATGTTTCCTTGAGGTTTTTGATTCTGATTTTCAACAGTTAAATCAAAAGCACTCATTTACTATCCGGTTTATTATCCATTTTCCCGTCTTGTAATTACTCTCCAAGCAGAGGTTGGACACTGGCTGGTTTTTGACGTGTTTTTAGGCGCTTTTGTCAGGCTTTCTATCTTGTTCCGTTTTCTTTATGTCACCAGCTAGTGTGATAGAGCTTTATTTTGAACTGGGAACAGGCTTAAATTCCCCAGCTATTTTTCATCATGCATGCTTCAAATGTGGGTGCACCCACCACAGCTACAGGTTCGTTCCAAAGTTAGGACATTGCTGAAGTTTCAGACAAAATCATCATACAAGATTCCCTAAGTGTTTTGTGGAATACTGCAGAATGTAGTATACACATAGTCAACTTCCTATTTTTCAGCAAGTTGGTGAAGATTTGGTTCACCCTTAGGAGGTCAAGGGTTAAATTCCCCAGCTATTTTTCAGGATGTTGGCAAAGTCGTCGTCCCGAGACACGTCGATGCTCATGCCCTCGTAGTACTCTTCAAACTCGACATACTGGACGTTTCTGTGGTCCTGGCAGTGGGAGAAACTGTCCAGGAAACTGTTCAGCATTTCCTCTTCACTGGCCTCACCTGTAGTATAAATATAACTGTGATAATGATATATATATATTAATAAATATCAGTGATGATGATAACCCTAAATGATACTGCACGTTTGCAGGTTACTGGCAGTGGGAAAAACTGTCCAGGAAACTGTTCAACATCTCCTCTTCACTAGCCTGTAGTATAAATATAGCAGTGATAAACATCAGTGATGATATCGCTGATAAATATCAGGGATAATGTTAACCATTCACAGATACTGCACATTTCTGGCAGTGGGAGAAACTGTCCAGGAAACTGTTCAGCATCTCCTCTTCACTGGCATCACCTGTAGTATAAATATAACAGTGATAAACATCAGTGATGATATCGCCGATAAATATCAGTGATAATATTAACCATTCACAGATACTGCACATTTCTGGCAGTGGGCAAAACTGTCCAGGAAACTGTTCAACATTTCCTCTTCGCTGGCCTTACCTGTAATATAACAGTAATGATAATAAAAAAATTCAGCGATAATGATAACTCTAACTGACACCAAGCAGTTGGGAGAAACTGTCCAGGAAACTGTTCTGCTTTGCTGGCCTCACCTGTAAATATAACAGTAATGATGATAAATATCAGCGATAATGATAACCCCAACTGATACTGTCAAGGAAACCGAGGTTAAAGTTTCTCACCTGACAAGACTTTAGGATGTTTGCGTGCGTTGTAGAACTTTCTCATGTCGCTCAGTTTGATGCTTCCGGTTCTGTTTGGGTCTAACTTGTCGTAGGCCTGGGGAAAGATAGGGGGAAGAGTGTTTATTTTATCACAATGCATCTTATAATAATAATGATTATAATGGTTTATTGGTCAGAAATTACCCGTGCAATGGCAGCCAGTGCTGAATTGCTGCAGGGTTTACAATTACATAATACACATTCAAGAGATACATATTTGCTCCACACTTGCACTTTGTGGAACTGTCGCAAGGGTCCGGGGCCACACTGTGGTGCAATCACTGCAGCAGGGGGCTAGTCCACTGGCAGTGGAGTGTGTTTAACTTCCATACTGTTTCAGAAGTATGTATCATTTTTAAAGAGTCTTTGATATGATTCAATGCGCATCATGTCCAGACGTGTCCTACCCGGGCACAAACTCAGGCCTAATTTGAACCATAATTTGAAGGATGTGGTAAGTGACAGAAGCACAGACCACTGCACCACAGAGACACTCCCTCTATGAAATTAAAAATCAATGAAATAATTAAAGCAACGAACCTTTCTAACGAGAGCTTTCCTGTACTCGCTCATCTCTCCGATGAAGGTTCTCATGAACTCTCCGTAATCCAACACCCCGTCCTCGTTCTGGTCCAGGATTCGCCACACACTCTCAAATTGCTGCCGACAAAATTTAAGAAAGTTTGGAATTGAAGGAAAGTTTACTTTGACTTTAATTGGATTGTGACAATACAATGTGGAGCACCAGAAAACCATTGCTGGTATTGTGCACCATATATTACAAAACATATTTGAAAGAACACTGTCTAACGAAATTTGTTTTTCTGAATGCTACAAACTTTAAGTATGCTTCAAATAAGTATTAGAAAATTAATTTTTAACTAATATCAAACTCGAAAATTGAAATCCAAAGTTCAAGAGTATCCCTGGGACAAGGAGGAAAAGCTGGTGCAAAAAGTGATTGCATGGGATTTAGACTGTATTTAAACAGCCCTTTTGTTGTAAAATGTAAAATGTAAGAAAGATAATCTTTCACTTCCATTTTGGATAAAGTTAACATCACATTCCACAAATTCTGTCTTCTGCCAGGGTTCAGAGAAGAAGTAGAAAAAAAAAAACACTTTTAAGCAACAAATAAAAAAATAAACAAACAAACAGACCTGAGGAGAGACGTCCATCTTGTTGCCCTTGAGAGCGTCCTTGAGCTCAGCCTTGCTCAGAGCCCCGTCTCCTGATTTGTCGATCTTACGGAAGTGGTGCCCGAGACTCGTCACCGACCGCACCCCCCGCTTTCTTAACCGCTCCTGGAGGGCTCCTGGCAAGCAACGTAACAAAGATGCATGCAAAACTACAGACTGAAGAAACCTTCTTATTAGACTGAGGTAGGTATCAAATAAACAAGACAGTGTGACATTTTCAAGCAAATATGTTTTCCTTTATATGACAGGAGGCAGATAGACACTCTGCAAATGATCTACTACTAATCAAGTCTCATGTTCTATCTGCGTAACGTAATGTCACAGAATTCAAGTGGAAATTTTTGTTTATCTAAATTAAACCTGGTCCATCTTATAACAATTCACAATACATACATGTAGAAGATAAGAAGAAGTTGTATTCATGACATGCCGACATCTACCAGTCAGCATTCAAGTGAAAATTCTTGTGTATCTATACATGTAAGTAAATCAAATCTCACTACATTACAAAGTTTATAAGAGAAGAAGTTATATATGCCATGCCGACCTTGAACTTCCCTGAAGACCTTGAGGTCCTGGATCTCCTGGTTGGTGAAGGCGTGGTCGGCCTGGGCGGAGAGGTGCATGTCCTCCCTGGGGAAGGTTAAGAAATGTCAAACTTCAATTTTATATAACAAAGGAACCACCCTGCAGTAGGTTAAGAAAGGTCAAACGTCATATTTACATGACAAACATCATATTTACAGTCCTGTAAGAAGGAGGAAAGAACTAAAGTTGCATGTCTTCCTTGGGGAAGGTTTACTTGAGAAATGTCAAACTTCAATCTTCATTGCTCCAGTTAGAGTTGCGTCAGGCGTACCACAGGGAACTGTTCTGGGACTGTTACTCTTCCTCCTGTACATAAATGACTTACCAGACCAGCTTGATTCAAATGTTAGGTTATTTGCCGATGACTGCCTGTTATATATAGAGTTGTCCACACAGAGTGATTCACAGCTTTTGCAAGAAGATTTGAACACACTCGAAGAATGGCAAAGCAGATGGCTAATGCAGTTTAATCCGGAAAAATGTTACATCATGCATATAACAAACAAACGAAACCCAATTGTAACCACCTACCAGTTCTGTGGACAGGCTCTAGCAACAGCAAAGAGCCACCCGTACCTAGGCGTTACATTAACAACGGGGCTAAAGTGGAACACCCATATCAACAAAGTAACAACTAAGGCTAAACAGACATTGGGAGTGATCAAACGTAATTTGTGGGCATGCCCAGCAAAGGTAAAATCACTTGCATACACGTCTCTAGTAAGACCAAACCTTGAATATGCTGCAACAGTTTGGGATCCATACACAAAGAAGGATATAGATAAACTCGAGAGGGTGCAGAACCAAGCTGCCAGATTCTGCACGAACAACTATGAAAGGGGCGCCAGTGTAACAAAAATGAAAGCAGACCTGCAATGGATGTCACTTGAGGACAGGAGAACAATGTCCAGACTTTGCATGATGTACAAGATGACTAATAAACTTGTGGACGTACCGACTGATAAGTATCTAATGCCAGCTCAGAAGAGGACCAGAAATAGTCATGCTTTTAAGTACCAGAGTTATCAGCCAAGGATTGACGTGTTCAAAAATTCGTATTTCCCGAGAACCATAGTAGAATGGAACTCGTTGTCATCAAGTACTGTAGGAGCTTCATCACTAAGTAGCTTTAAAGAACGGTTGCAGTCAGATATGCAAAGACTAGGTGTAACAGACCGTTCGGTGTAATATGACCAGCTGCTGCCGTGCCGCGTGCCTGCGAAGCTGGTGTGTTACGCCTGATGGCGGTTATACCGGCTATATAGATACAGATACAGATACATATCATAAAGGAACCACCTGTAAGAAGGAGGAAAGAACAGCAGGTGCATGTCTTCCTTGGGGAAGGTTTACTTGAGAAATGTCAAACTTCAATCTTTAAATCATAAAGGAACCACCTGTAAGAAGGAGGAAAGAACAATAGGTGCATGTCCTCCCTGGAACAAGTAGAGATTACAAACACGCATGAAATGTTTATCCAGACCTATACAAAGCCCCACAAAACCACACATGGATGGGAAGAGGAGAAATCTAGGGCAAGAAGAAGATGAGATGGAAGATAAAGGAAATGCAGAATAAGTAAGATAGGGAAGCAAAGAATAAATCAAAAGGCAAAAAATGACAGAAGGAATGGAGAGGTGCATGTCTTCCCTGGAACATGTGGAATTAAACACTGTCATTAAATGTTTATCCAGACCCACAAAGCCCCACAAAAACACAAATGGGTAGGAAGAGGGGAAATTTAGAGCAAGAAGAAGATTTTGATAGAAAAAAACTTGATTTGAAGAAAATACAGAATAAGTTGAAGGAAAAAGAAGAATAAATAAAGGAAAGGGATAAAGACTGTAAAACAATAAAAGAAAGTGTAAGACTAAGACAAAAAGAATTTCAAAGTAAATTCTAAAGTTAAGCAGAAAATTCAAGAGAGTGACAGAGGATTCATCTAGTACATAATAGTAGACACAAACATTTACAGTCAGTCATGAAATTACATGTTCAAAAAGCTGTCAGCTCAAGTAAACCTTTGACCTACATGAGGATGTCTTTGGCGTTGTGGTCAAGGTCAGTGACCCTGAGGACCACGGAGGGTTTCTGCCTGATGGAGTCAGGTAAGGACGGCTGGACCTTGGTGTCAAAACTCAGGTTCTGGCCCTGGGGACAAGATTCAACAAAGGGGATGGTAAAACATCTGTCTTCCAGAAATTATCTATTAATCTACAGAGGCATGGAAGGAACTATTGAAGGTGCTAAGGTAAGTACAAATGTAAGGATGGCTGAGCCTTGGTGTGAAAACTCAGGTTCTGACCCTACGGACAAGATTAAAGAATTAGGGCACAGTAAAACATCTGACTTTTTTTTTTTCTTCCAGAAATTATCTATTTCTACCTAGGTATGGGAGGAACTAATTAATTAAAAGTGCTATTGAAGTAAGAAAAGAGAAACATGCCAGGACTCGAAAGTCATTTTGGGGAATAGGTGAACCCCCTGGACAGAGCCGCTTGGAACCATGCAAGGTGTGAAGACTGCTGCCCACCCCTGTGTCAGGGACCCCAGCAGCAGTATAATCAAATAATG
Source organism: Branchiostoma lanceolatum (assembly GCF_035083965.1). Classification (NCBI taxonomy): domain Eukaryota; kingdom Metazoa; phylum Chordata; class Leptocardii; order Amphioxiformes; family Branchiostomatidae; genus Branchiostoma; species Branchiostoma lanceolatum. Next base: position 14,862,055 of record NC_089737.1, on the reverse strand, counting down.
GATACTACTGACTACTACTACTACTATAGGTGCTTTGGTGCACCTAACCTAAAAAAATTGAGGTGCACAGGAAGAATTTTGGGTGCACAACATAAGTAGGCAAAACATTATTACCAACCCTACGGACCAGTATCTAACACAAACTTGAAATATCCTAAAATTTGACGACAGTTTCAGACTCACGATTGCCAGGTCTTTGATGGTGATTTTCCTTCCCTTCCGGCGACTGATGTGATGATAGTAAATCCCCCTCTGGATAATGGGCAGTGCCTGGGCTCTGAAAGATACATTATTGATAGAAAATTGATTGAGAAACATGAATAAGAAACATCATGATCATACATACAACCTATAGGCAAGCCTATTCTTTCAATATGTGAAACTTCATAATGATAGGTGAATTATATGTCCTTAAAATTATCATGGGTTACACATAGCAGGCTTTAGAAAATCATTTAATGAAAATATTATGTCATACACATGTACATGTTGGCAGCAAATGTCAAATATTCTTTAATAAACATACATTAGCATATAGTCTGTGAGAGCTTTAAGTTTAAGGCTCCGCGATCCTCACATGATCCAAATGAAATTTGAAATGAGAATAACCAAGGCTTATTTTAACCTCCTTGGAATAACATAGTAGTTGATACACAAGTCATTTACTACATACCTCTTGCCAAACTGTTTGAACTCGTAGACAGTGAGGGAATGGTCGACTGCAAAGTAAAAGCCGTGAAGCTCACGTAGGGCATCTCTGCCATTCCTGGGGGAAAATACTCCTGTTAGGCTATACAAAATAAATCTATACATTCTTCTTCTATACATGTATACATTGTAAGAAGAAGATTATGTGCACAAAATCTCTACCTATATGTAGGCAGCATACATACAATGGAGCTATTCACAGAGGTGAAATGGAATTTAGACTGTAAAGTCTGCACTAACCTTGTGAGGAACCTGGCTCCAAATCTCAGTCTCCTGGACAGCAATTCCTCTGTTTCAGATGTTGTTGTCTTAACCCTACATAGAAAAGATTGTAGGTATTTACATTTTGTATATGGTTTCTTCGAGGGGCTCCCATGAAAAACACTTTTCAAAACCAAATTAAACTTGATTGTCTTAATATGAAACATTTTGTAAAGGAACAAAAAAATAGACAGCACTATTCATTTAGCCTCTATCAGGCTCCGCGAATCGCTGGGAAAATAGTCGAAATCTGCCAAATAGAGTGAATAGTATGACAAGGGTAACCCGCTATACAGGGAAGCTCAATAGGCGAACCACGAGCCACGCCTATTGAGCTTCCCTGTATAGCGGAGTTAGCCTCTACCAGGCTTCGTCCTATCGCTGGGAAAATAGTAGATATACAGCGTAGTCCGCTATACAGTGAAGCGCCATTATCGATGGACATCGATAATGGCGCTTCACTGTATAGTGGACTACCCTGTATAGCAGACTACCTCAGCCGATTTCTACTATTTTCCCAGCGTAGGACGGAGCCTGGTAGAGGCTACCCTTGGCATACTATTCACTCTATTTGTCTACTATTTTCTCAGCGATCCGCGGAGCCTGGTAGACACCACTATTCATTGACCAATGAACTTTATTGTAACAGTTACTATAACAGACTAAATTTTGGTGTTTAAATGAACAGAAATCAAACCATTGTGAACCCCTTAACAAGGACTTAAACCTGTACTTTTGGCGTGCATGAATTAGGAGTGGTCTGGTGTATATTGCTAGATATTCCATTCTGAGCCATCAAGGATTTGTAAAACAGTGCTTTTTTCAAAGTACATGACATTGTAATAAATGATTGTATACATGACTCACTTAGTATTGTGCAGGTCCCTTCTGTGCTGCCGGTTGCTTGTGTAGTTTCCTGGCCCAAAGCCGAAGGGCGAGGGAGGGGGGTGGTCGGGGGTGGCTTCTCTCCTATCCTGCTCAGGATCGCTGATCACTGCTCTGGACAACATGTCCACCATAACCTGTTCAACGATCATTTGCTTTCTTCTGTCTTCTCGTAAGTCTTCCTGCAAGGAACAAATGAAGAAAGGAATGAGTTAGAGAAAGAGGAGAGTAATATGGAGTTGCTGATGACGGCCGTGGACAACATGTCCACCATCACCTGTTCTACAATCATCTGTTTCCTTCTGTCTTCTCGCAAGTCTTCCTGAAAAGAGAGAATGAAGGAAGGAGTGAGTCAGTGAGGAAGGGGAGTAGTCTTGAGTCACTGATGACAGCCCTGGACAACATGTCTACCATAACCTGTTCTACGATCATCTGTTTCCTTCTGTCTTCTCGCAAGTCTTCCTATAAGGAAGAAATGTAGGAAAGAAAAGAATGAGTGAGAGAGAAGGGACAACATGTACACCATAACTTGCTCTACAATCATCATTCTGTTTTCTTCTGTCTTCTCGTAAGCCTTCCTGTGGAAAGGAGAGAAGGAGAGAGAGAGAGAGAGAGAGAGAGGGAGAGAGACAGAGACAGAGAGAGACAGAGACAGAGAGAGACAGAGACAGAGAGAAAGAGAGACAAAGAGAAATAGCAAGGGGAGTAGTCTCGGTTATTGATCACTGCCAAGTCTCCCAGTGTGTGAGTGAAAGAATGCAGGAATGATTGAAATGAGGCAAAAAAGAAACTTTACGATTGAGTAAGTTAAAAGTAATGTAATCTGTATCTTTGTTAATTTTGTGTGACCATTACTCCCTCATGACCTCAATGAAAAGCGGCCAGTAGGCCAATTCAAGCTTCTCAATATATGAATAAATAAAATGTTAGGTCAATGACAAAGGAACGAACGGATGAATGACTCACAGCGTCCATTTTATTCTGTCAGTGACAATGAATCAATGAATAAGTGCATTGAATGACTCACGGCATCCATTTTCCTCTGCTGGTGTCTGTGGCTGTACGGCTGTCGTGTGAAGGTCAGCTGCATGGCCTCCACCTGGTCAAGGGTCGCCTCGCTGGACTCCTGATCCACAAGGTCAAGTCTGGGGGAGGGGGGGAGAAAAAAGAACACTTTAAATGTCGTGTGAAGGTCAGCTGCATGGCCTCCACCTGGTCAAGGGTCGCCTCGCTGGACTCCTGATCCACAAGGTCAAGTCTGGGGGGGGGGGGGGAGAGAAAAGAACACTTTAAAGGTCGAGTGAAGGTCAGCTGCATGGCCTCCACCTGGTCAAGGGTCGCCTCGCTGGACTCCTGATCCGCAAGGTCAAGTCTGGGGGGGGGGGGAGGGGAGAGAAAAGAACACTTTAAAGGTCGAGTGAAGGTCAGCTGCATGGCCTCCACCTGGTCAAGGGTCGCCTCGCTGGACTCCTGATCCGCAAGGTCAAGTCTGGGGGGGGGGGGAGGGGAGAGAAAAGAACACTTTAAAGGTCGAGTGAAGGTCAGCTGCATGGCCTCCCCCTGGTCAAGGGTCGCCTCGCTGGACTCCTGATCCACAAGGTCAAGTCTGGGGGGGGGGGGAGGGGAGAGAAAAGAACACTTTAAAGGTCGAGTGAAGGTCAGCTGCATGGCCTCCACCTGGTCAAGGGTCGCCTCGCTGGACTCCTGATCCGCAAGGTCAAGTCTGGGAGGGTGGGGGAGAAAAAAAAGAACACTTTTTCTGACCCTTGGCTCTTCCCTCATGACTTAACGGCCTGTAGGCTGATTTGCATTTTTCATGGACAAAGTCTCAAACAAAAATAGTTATATCAAGCTGAGCTCATAAATACCTTCATGATACTATAGCACTTGGTACTCTTTCAAACTAGACTCTTGTTTGCATTTCAGCATTTCCGTTTCTTTCCAATGATGCTGTATATTCTATGAAATCTTTTTTCTTTCTTCCATTGAAGCAACTACAAAATTAAACAAAAACTCATCAGCATAAAAATCAAAATTGAAATGAAGCCTTTTATAGTCTGAGAGTGTGTCTTTTAGACTGTAACTCACTTAATGTCTACGTTTGCAGGTGCCTTAGGAGAGTGTTTGGGTTCTGGCTGGGCATCCCCCCCGCCGTGGAGTGGTACGTTCCCCTGCACCTGTTGCTGCCTCTCCTGCTGGTACTGTCGGTACTGGGCCTTATACTTCTCACCGGGGGAGGGCAGGTTATCTGGCACTGGGGGGTCGTCCCACGCCGTCTGTGGGGAAAAGAAGGAAAGAAAAAAGCATATAATTTTTAAAACAATATTAGCAAGGAGAGAGGTAAAAACATGATGGGCCAGGTTGTTGTGTGTCCAACACTGTCTGTGGGGAAAGATTGTTCTAACTGACTAGTTAAAATTTACTTTTTCCTTGAACCTACTTTGTAAAAAACTTGAGCGGTCATCAATCGTCAAGGGAGTTCCACATGGAGGATTATTTGATCAGGCTATGCCTATGATATGATCATGCACTTTATCTTTCTGCAAAGTTTAAGTAGAATGAAATCGTCTTATTCATAAGAACAAGCAACACAAAGAATATGTTTCTTTTCAAAGGGAAATATAACATAAAAGTACTTTCTAAGTACTTTTCTTATATCCAGACCTTTTGCTTGGGTTCCTCCTTCACCCGCCCTGATGCAGGTTTCCCATAGGCTCCCTGGAAGGGGAAAGGAATTAATGAATGAATGACAAACAACAACAAATAAAACCTGTTCACTTTTATATTGAGGTAAGTCATTAACAACAAATCGAAGAGCTTTTAGGAAAGGGAACATAGCATCAAAAGAAAAAGTAGGTTTTGACATAAAAGTATGTTGCCTGAAAAAACAAAATTGCATACTATTATTAAATCAGGATATTATGATGACTGACTTATTGAACTATGATGGGATGGTTCTTACCATCTTTGCTCTGCCAGTTGGATAGTGAAGAGCAAATGGGGAGTTGATAGGGGTTCCCCAGCTGAATTTAAATGAAAACATAACATTTCATGATAGCTTCATAATGTTATTACATGTACTTGCTATATCTTCATGTTAAAGACACTAACAAAACCTATGGACTGATTAAGAATTTTTCATACACCGGAGATCTTTAATTTTCCTGTGATAAATTCTACAAACTTAAGAGAACAATGCAAGACATCTTCTCGTTTTAAGACAACCGACCTGACAGTGGAGGCAGTCCCAGGGCTGTGTAGGGTGGGGTACTGGGCATACGGGTCTGGGGGGCGGGACAGCTGTAAAACAAAGTGATTAATCAATTGATTGATTGATTGACTAATTGGCTGATTGAAAATAAATGGATTGAAATGAATGGAAAAAAAACATTGACGGATTCAGGGATAGTGATCAAAGATGTTGGTCTATATGCATGCTTCAAGATATACCAGTTACTATCATCATTAACATTGGTGAAACATCACTTTTTTGCAAACAGACTATTGAACTTTCATCATTCCATGTCGTTCTAATTCCTTACCTTGTTGTCATTGTCCACCAGCTTACCCAAGTCCAGAGCTGGAACTCTGCAAATACAAAACAGAAATGGCATGAAATACTAGGATATTCTACCCTTAGTTCAATTAGGCTTAATTCCTTGTCTGTAAATTTAATGTAACCAGTGACAATATGTCACATTCTCTGTCAATCACCAAGAAACTATCCAAAAATGTACACACGAGGAAAAGTGTCATTGATGGAAAAAATCAAATGAATTGTTATCTCCAAGTTGGTTTGATGTGATTTTCTACACTCTAGCACCAGATTTCGGGTCCGAAACAAACAAATGTTAGTTTGCATACTCTATTATAGTCTATATATCATTGTAAACTTAATTTACTTGTAATGATAACTCCGATATTGGTGATTATCATGACTTTAAAGTATATTCAACTACATGTACTTAGTATGTAATTCAGGTACAAAATCCACCTGTATGTACTTTCTAATTGTGTGCATACAATGTAAATGATGTTTACAACTTTGCCAGAGCCCAAGACTGGACTTTGCCCCAGGCCTGTACGTTGTACCTGTACCTGTGAGCTCATGCATGTGGCATTGCCATGTGACTGGTCAAAGTTCTGCAAATATGCTTCAGTCATCAAATAAACTGTGTGCTTAATCTGTCTCTGAACCAATCATGCGGGATGTGTATCTCAGATCAGGCCAAGATTGTGCGGGGAACAAAGCAGGTACTTTCCACACCGCCATTTTGAATGAATCCTCGCCTACTTTATAATATTATGTAAAGTACCACAATTTGAAGAGCTGGACTGTATGCAAAACCACAAAAACTGTTGTAACAACAGCGGCAAAGAGCAAGGAAAGATGGATACTGAATTCGACGAAGATGACACCAAAGAAAATGATGCAATTATTGCAGCAGAGAACTGCAACAGACACCGTACCAACAAAGAGGAAACAAATCCAGAAGAGGGCCTTCCTAATGAAAACGGGAAGAATGCTGAAACAAGGACAACACTTCAAGCAATGTCATCCACTGCAAGCACCACAGAGACATCTGTAAGAGGGCCATTGGACAACTCAGAGACAAAAAGCACAAAAAACCCAGAGGTCGCCATGTTGGGAGAGCAGACAAATGCAGCGAGTGTCATACATGAGGACATTAAGGTGAAGAATGCATTTGCTGTACAAGTGGGTAACAACAATGTCGTAAGATCTGGCCCAAGCCATGAGAGGGAAGATCCAGCCATGGTTGGTGCCACGGTAAGCCTGCCACATGTACAGTCGGTGAACTTTAGTCCTGGCCAAGTTCTTGTGTACCGAAACGTACAGATAGAGAACTGCAAGTATGTGCAAGTTGGGGACAACAACAGCGTGGTGATAGAGAAAGTGACACCACAGGAAGATGGTCAGTACTATTTTTAACTTCATTAATCATAATGTCACTTATATTATGAGCAAGTATATTCCTAACAACATTAGTAGGTGTTGCTTTGTTGGAAAAGAAAATATAATTTGTAATTTGTGTATTTGTGTACACATTGTGGGTGGGTGTTTGACAGGGAGGTAACATTAATATGAAAACTTTGGCTTTGACATATGACAAAATAAAATAAATTGATGCTCCTGCATCAAAGCTAAAATCCCTTCAATCATTTTTGATGTATCCTAATAGTATATAAGACTGAAAGAAACTCTTTTGCTGTTTTCCAGCATTTGTGAAAGCCTGCTGCGAACTTGACATCAATCCCAAGACAGCAGATGACATCAGAGAGAAACTAAGTAACAGGGACGTTCTGGAGCAGTTTGCTAAGAAAATGGAAACATATCAAGTGACATGCAAGATAAGAGCTGCTACAAGAGGGTGCATCTTGTTGGAGTTGGAGGTTCCTACAGAAGAGGACCGGCTGCAGCTCCTCTGCATGGCCAGAGACGGGACGTTCCAGCAGGTTCTCCTGGAGACGTTCCTGCCGGAGTTTGCGGCCGAGGGGAGGGCGGTGAGCATGAACCTGGCCATCGGCGTGAGGAACCCGTCACAGGACATGGTGGAGGAACTACAGGGGGCCACGGCGTCAAGTGGTGGGTGGAGATCTCTTACAAACAATGCTCCCAGGTCTATGAAATAATCATTATTTCCAGCTGCTAAATTTTAAAAGTCACACAACATTTTTTCATTCCTCGTAATAGATGCTGTGTGACGTGTAGCTATATATAAAATATACATTCAAGAAATGTGTTCTACAATACAAATGAAAATACCATCATCATGATGGCAATATTTGAGTTGCCTTTTTTGTTTTCATTATAGACCAGGAGGACGTTGTTGTGGTGGACATTCCAGCACCTACACACGACAGCCCTCCAGTTACCTCAGACCAAGACCAACCAGACTCAGCTGAAGGCCAGACTTCAAAGCAGTCTGATGACCCAGAAGACATGGCAGAAGGTTCTTAGGATTATTTTTGTTGTGTTTATTGTTATGTTTGAATGTGATTAACACTGAAGTGTAGTTTTATTGCTATATGTTAATCTAAGGTAGAAGCTGCAATCTAGCTAATCAATATAGCTCTGCTGTATATGGTTTTAGACCTACCTTCACAGGGCTCAAAATTTGTGTTTAAAAATAGGTGCACTGGTGCACCCAACCAAAAAAATTAGGTGCACAGAAAGAATTTTGGGTACACCACATAAAATAAAGCTGAATGTCATAAAAACATATCTAAGTTTAATCCTTCTAATCTGTAATTCTATAACTAACTTCAAAATTTCAAACAAGTAATGCATCAAAGTACAACAAAGGTTATATTCCTTTTTCAGATGCTTCAGTTTCAAGAATGTTTTGTGTACCAGTGTTAGCTCTACCCTATAGGCTACAAAAATATCTAGGTGCACCAGTGCACCCACAGTCAAAAATTAGATGCGCAGCTCCAATTTTGGGTGCACACAGGTGCACATGCACCCAGTATTTTGAGCCCTGCTTCATGTAACATGATTTTATTCACAAACTCCTTTTATAGTAACAGACAAAAAGCATGCATGTTATAATATACATGTACAAAACATGTATCTTTAAGTACATTTGTAATAACAAACATCCTTACTATTTATTGCTTATTAGGCCATAAGAACTTTTCAGGTGAAGAACTTCCAGATGTGGCTCCAACCAAAGCTGCCTTTGACACAGACGTGACCCAAAAACTCCCGTCAGAGGATGATGACAGAGAGGGCGAGATAACTGTCTCTGTTGAAGGTACTTTTAATTTTTGAGAAAAAAGACCTACCAAATCTTACATGTAGATTAAAATTGCACAAGATCAGTTAGATTAGATTTACTTTAGAATAGAGTTACAGTGCCAGTACTGGAAGTCAGTAACTAATTTTCCTTCAAATTATGCAGAAACAAATAAATGATGATGATGATATGCCAGGGCTCGAAATTAATTTTTGGAAATAGGTGCACTGGTGCACCCAACCAAAAAAATTAGGTGCACAGAAAGAATTTTGGGTGCACCACATAGAATAAAGTTGAATGTCAGCAAAACATAATTACAATGTTTAACGCTCTTAAGAACTTAAAATTAACCTGAAAATTTCAAACAAGTGATACATCAAATAAAGTACAACAAAAGGTTATGTTACTTTTTCTGGTAGAATATTCTGTATACTTAGTGTACAATAGTACCCTTATCCTATAGCCTACAAAAATATCTAGGTGCACTGGTGCACCCACAGTCAAAAATTAGGTGCACAGCTCCAATTTTGGCTGCACACAGGTGCACATGCACCCACTATTTTGAGCCCTGTATGCAGAATTGAAACAGTTGCTACATGTATCATCATCTACATGATTGTATGCCTTACAGAAAAAGACATGCCCTACAATCATGTCATCAAAAGGTTCTAAAATTATGTAATTTAATGTTTTTTCCCTTCAAGGCTATGCAGAGGCAGTGCCACTTGGTACAGGGGCGGCTGCTGCAGCAAACTTCCCACAAGGAGAGTTTGACGACAAGTTTCTCACATGTGACATTTGCCAGAACATCTTTGACGACCCCCGAATCCTGCCATGTCACCACACCTTTTGCGCCAGGTGTCTGGGAAAATGGTGCAAAGGAAAGAGTGAGTTTACCTGCCCTACCTGTCGGCAAGAGGTGACACTAAAGGAAGCAGGTATCAGCAGCCTTCCTTCAAACTTCCACATTAACAAACTGATAGATTTCAGGACCCAACAAAGCAGAGAGGAAGTTTACCCCCAGTGTCAGATGTGTGAGTCAGGGGCAAAGGTAGCTGGCTCATGTAGGAACTGTCATTTCTTCCTCTGCAAGAACTGTATAACTGCACACGGTAAAACTCCAGCACTGAAGGATCACAATATCACTCAAATAGATATCCCTACAGAGAACTGTCCTCAGCACACTGACCAGCCCCTGACTTTCTACTGCCTACCCTGCACCAAGCTGGTGTGCCAAGAGTGCACCACTACCGAGCACCCGAAAGGACCAAACCACGACCCACAGGAGGTGAGTAAGGTCACAGAAGTGTTCAAGGAAGAACTGCAGACACTTGTGGGGGAAACACAGAACAAACTAAAGGAAACAGACTACATCCTCAGAAAAGAACTGATCAGCATCAGAACAAACTGTGAACTAGAGAAGCAGAAGATTCAGGAACATTTTGCACAGCTGAGAGCAAACCTGGACCAAGAAGAGCAGCAAATGACTTCCAGACTAAGGGAAATGGAAGGGGAACAACAAAAGTCCCTTCTGGAAAAAAGGAAAGATTTTGAAGAGACTTTATCACCTAATGAAGAGAGACTTCAGTTCTGTAAAGACATTCTAACTAGAGGTAGTGACGTAGAAATTCTCACACTAAAGGAGCAGCTAAAATACAACCTTAACCACTTAAAAACCCAAAAGATCTCATATGGAGGCTTAAGTCAAGAAATAACATTTGCAGATAACAGAGATATAAAAGCATTCCGGTGTAGTCCAGGGTTTCTTAAACACAGCAATACAAACATAAAAGTCACTGAGCTCCCTGTAGAAAGCCTGCCAACTACCATCATTTTTGATACTAGTAGTTTGCCATCCCAAGGAGGAAAACCTCCTCGTTACAGATCCAGAGAGGCAACACCACAAGTCACAGTCTTCCCAGAGAGTCTTTATAAGTATTGTCAACAAAAGATGAGGCTCCCAATTGATGTTTCAAAGGAGCGGTGTGCTATATTAGACACCACCAAAATCAGTGAGGAGCTTTTTGAAGCAGTCTGGAGGCCACAAACATCTGGGAAGCATGTGGTGGGGATAACGACATGGGACGAAAGGCGAGGAATTGGATGGGAGAGTTTTATACGTCCTTCCCCCCTCACACAAGTCACAGTAAATGTGGGCAGTAACAACCCTGTACTAAGGTTTGGGCGAAGGGGCAGACAGCAAGGGCTGTTTGAAAGGCCTAGGGATGTAGCAGTCAGGGGGGACAGGCTATATGTGGCTGATGCTGGAAACAGTCGCGTTCAGGTGTTTGATCTGAGTGGGAACTTTTGCTTCTCAATTCCAACAACTGCTAGCCTTGCATCACTTGCAGTTCAGACTGATGGCACCATACTGGTGAATTGTGATGAGGAAGTGATTCAGAAATTTTCCCCGTCAGGAGAACTGATGAACAAATTTTCTCTGGCCGAACATTGCATCAGCCCCTATGGCCTGGCAGTACAGAGGGATGGGAGGGTTGTTGTAGCTGAACCAGGGAAACACAGCATCTTCCTCTTTGAGGCAGATGGGACACTGGTGAAACAGGTGGGAGGGCTAGGGAAGGGGGATGGGCAGCTTAACCGACCATGTTTTGTGTGTGTGGATAAAGAGGACAACATAATTGTGGCAGATACAGGGAACAGTCGTGTTCAGGTGTTTGACAAGGACCTACATTTCCAGTATAAGTTTGGGGTTAAAGGTACACAGCCACAGGACATGTGTTACCCTATGGGGGTGTCAGTTGACAGCAGGGGGAACATAGTTCTGGTAAATCTTGGGGAAACAATTGATGAAACTGTACAAGGTGTAAACCTTCAGGTGTTCCGCCCAGATGGTACCTGGGTGTCCACCATCAGCAGTGATGGGGACAAACTGAAAAAAACCCACGGAATGGCTGTGACAGAGGATGGACATGTGTTTGTTACTGATATTAAGGACCACTGTATCAGGAAGTACAGATACATGTGAGGGACTAAAGATTGCTCTTTCATTCAAGTCTTAACCCTTCTCCCTGCCAAAATAACCCATTTGCACCAAAGGGAAGGTGTTGGTTACAGGTTAGGCAGCAGGGCACCTCGATACCACACTTTGTACAATGCTTGTTTTGAAGAGTTGTTTTGAAATTACTAATCAAAAGATACTGATAGTCCACATTTTTTTACTTGTGTGTCATCTGTAATAGTAGTCAAGAGCTGGCAAATAATAATAAACAATTGGATTGTAGAATGAGAACGACAGAAAACAGCATTATATTATAAAACCCAAAAAAGCCCAAGTCACAATATCATAATCATAGTAATGGTTATATCATTGTAATACGTTATCACTTGAAGTTTTATATTTGATCATCATTAGTTGCTCTATCAAAGACAACAGCAGTGCTTTGAGACACTGAGCCAAAATACTCAACTGCATTGTAGACTTAGAAATTAATATCAGAATACAAAAAAATTATGTACCAGTATGTTAATCAGTATTTCTTCACTTAATGAGATTTGAATACTGAGAGATGACAGTGAGATTCTGAATACAGCTGATTGAACAGTTATACATCATAAGAACAGTGGAAAAGTACAGATAGATTATATAACAGAAGGCTTAGCATAATGCATGTATGTATTCGAAGTCTGTTTCTGTTGGACTGAAGCAATACAGGCTTTGTAAATTCTGACTTGAGCTTGTTATGTTGAACAAATGAAGATCTACTGAATGATTATACAATGTAAAGCTGTACAGAGAATTGAGCTTTCAAATAGTTCCAGTCTTCAATCAGAGTCTGATTTTTTATTATGTATCTTTTCTTTATGCATTACTTAAATGTACCAGAATTTGTACCATGCATACTGATAGGTCCTAATAGTCTCTTTTAGACTGACTAACATATACTTACGTGTACATTGTTGATTCTAGATTGTATCTGTTTTTGTGATTTGATGGATCCAATGCTCTGTTCAACTTATGATTTAATAAATGGCTGCTTTTTGTGATGAATGCTACAAGACTTAGTTCTCTGTCATAAATCAATATATACACACTTCCACTGATCAGTAAATATTACAACATTTTGATATCGTGGGAACCCATTCACAGTGAAAGAAACCATGAAAGGCCAAGAAAAAACTAAACATCAGTAAGCTGAGTGAGTGAGTGAGTGAGTGAGTGAGTGAGTGAGTGAGTGAGTGAGTGAGTGAGTGAGTGAGTGAGTGAGTGAGTGAGTGAGTCTGATCAGTGTTACAACATATCTAGCCTAGAAACAAACATGATGTCATGCATAATGACTGGTTTGATTAACAATTTGAGAGTAAAACTCACTCTGCAGGTCTGCTGGCTGTGTCTTGTCTGGAGGGAGCCCTCACAGGATCCGGCTAGAAAATAGGTGAATAATCAAATGAGAACAGCATCTTATAGGTAGAATAAACAAACAATAAATGTTTGGTCTAACATTTCATACATCACTGGCTTTATAGAACGACCAGAATAGATCTAGGAAACTGTGAGGGCCATACTAAGGCCTTACAGGTGACTCGGTCATACTTACAAAGGAAACATATACAAGTCATGTAAGTTTAGGGTTCATAACAGTTTCGATATGAGTCTCCTCACACCTTTATCGATTCATTTCATCTCAAGACAGCTGGGTTGCCCCTTCAACTTATAAAAGTTTACTTCCAAGACGCATGCATATACAATGTACTTCATTTACACATGTACTGTACAGCATAACATGTTACCCACCTGCTGTCTGTCCTGTGCCCCTCTCCCAGCACCCCCGCCCCGGTTATGTCTGGGGGTGCCACGTCCGTGCAGGATAAAGTCCATCTCAACTACAGGGGGGAATCACCAGTGTTGACTTGCACTGTGTAAAATGGAGTTACATGTAAATCTAGACATTAGCAAGGCTTATAACTAAATGTATTTATATAAATAAGCAACATTTATTGGAATTATTGTTATTTTGTTGCTCCTGGTGGTGTCCTGTCTGTACAGAATAAAGATCACCTCACCAACAGGGAAGAACCACCTGTTAGCAGTTGTACCATAGAACATAATCAATGGAGTTAGGAGATGGTATCATGTACATTTGTACATCAACAAGGTTAACAAGCATGCATCTTCTCGGCAACTCTTGTGTCTCGGAGTGTCTTCTCCATGCAGAATTTGAATAAAGTCCATCAAAATAAGAGGGTATGATAGAATCACCTGTTAGCATAAGAAAACAAATCCCTGGTGTTAGGCATATGTAGAATCAAGAACACAGGCAAGAGTTTCCAGGTACATGTACAGGTACAGTTACAGCAGTCCATGCACTGGTGCAGAGTCCTGAACCTACTGACCGCCAATATTTTAGAAAATGGAAAAGTTTAGAGATCAGAGCTTTGGTAGCACAAATGCTTTGGAGAATTGGAAGAGAGGTGAACAGAAAGACTTACCAGTAACCTTTCAGGAACTTATATTCGGGGAATGTTTCTTAGACACTGCAAGAAGGTAAGAAGGCTGGAGTCAAGGCTGACAACAATGCTGCAGAGAGAGGCAAGCGTCTGTCTGAGATGGCACAAGAGAGAGAGTAGTAACTAGTACCTGTTCTACACAGCAATATATATGTACAAAATAATGAGACAACAGGGACAGGAAACTGCTAATTTGAAGAATCCAGTCACCTGGGTATCTGAAAGGTACAATATGGTTTCATGTGATGAGACAAAGAAAGCATCTCAAAAGGCAGGAAATAAAATCTTGCAAACAGTCTTCTCATTTGTGCAGCGCTGCCCAAAGGGAGCCATTACTGCATGAGTCTCCTAAATGAGTACTTGGGAGAGAAGCCCAATCTCAAAGAAAACTTTGTCAGGGGCAGCTTGGAGGAAGCAATTAAAAGTAATGATCAATCAATTAAAACTTGCACCACACAAAAAGCCATTCAAATTGTACAACAAAACAGACAGAGGAAGCATTCTCACAGTGGATAATCAGTCCCAAGTGACTGAAAAATCTGTCCTATTGTTGAAAAGCACGGGGTGAGTAGCATAGGCTTATGGCTCCCGGGAATGGAACCCAAGCCGCCAGCACACAAACCCAACACACTTACAACTAGGCTAAATACTTAAAAGTCCGGACCTTTTAGCCTAGTGGTAAGTGTGTTGAACTTGAACCTGTGGACCTGAATCCAGACATGAACCAGAGCATGAGTTTAGTCTTGGTAGTCGATGCTGTAGGGCTGTTGTGAATTAGGATTTTACCATGGTCAATACTGACCGATGGAGGCCATATAAAAAAAAGTCCTTCGAAGTCGAAGATAACTGTCAGTGTAATGAGCTAAGGTACGCAGCACTAAATGGAGTGTCTCTTTCCTTATCTTTTCCCAAAAAGTGCCATTTCAGTCTGGTATCAGCTGACGAAAGATCAAGGGATGAACGAGTTTCTAAGCAGCTAAGACTGAGACTTGTATCCATGGTAACGTTTCCATGCTACCATGGTAACGTTGACATGTCGTTAACACGCGTTGACATGAAGGCGAATCAAAAGTTGTAGAACAATGAGAAACATCTGCAGTAAACAGGAGAAGAGAAACCAAAGCGATTTCGTATTCAGTGAAAACAGCCGTTTCTGACGATCATTTTTACTCGACATCGACGAATGAAAAATTCATGGACCGCGCCCCCCTCCCCTCGATACAAACAAAACATCATTTTTTATCACAGAACCCACCAACCCAGTGGTTGTTGGAGAATCAGTTATTTCCATCGGTGAAAGCTACTGTCATTTATGCCTACTACGTACATACCGATTGATCTATTGCCTCTTTTCGACGAAAACCGTTCAGAGAGCCGCTCGGAAATCGATCAAAACAGCCGCCATATTGGAATGTTGAAAAGAGATTATTACATTCTTAATAAGGGGTGATCTTATTTTATTCACAAAGCATTAATTACATCGTTATCGAATAGATAAGAAATCCACAAATAGATACAATAGTACAGTTTTATTGTTTATGATTTTGTAGAAAATAGTACTTTTTACTCAAAATATTTGTGTGTCTAAATTATTGCAGAATTCCCCTGTAGTTATCATGTAATCGTCAAACTAATTACTTTTCCCCTGTGCGCATGCGCTAACGTCACCGGCGCGTTTTCCGCCATTTTCCTCCTGAGCCGAAGCGCGTCTTCTTTCTTTGTTTCCCTGTCTCTTTTTCCGCAGCATTCCGTCTGAACTACCGCAGCAGCCATGGCGTACAAGGGACAGAAGGTGCAGAAGGTTATGGTGCAGCCAATCGTATCCTTTTTGTGTGGTTCGCAGGGATATTTACATTGTTTTTGTTGTTCGGTGAATTTTGCACGTGTGCCCCCCTCCCCATGTCCACACCTTGACCACTATGTACAGTTTTATATTTTATAATAATAATATATAATAATATCAGGTGTATTTGCAGCCAGTGCCACAGGCAGGTACCCAATGTGTAGGGTAATGAGGCTGTTTAACGTGATCGAGGCACCTCCTCGAGCACGGGACCCCCGTTTTACGTCC
The DNA here is from genome assembly GCF_035083965.1 of Branchiostoma lanceolatum. Lineage (NCBI taxonomy): Eukaryota > Metazoa > Chordata > Leptocardii > Amphioxiformes > Branchiostomatidae > Branchiostoma > Branchiostoma lanceolatum. The sequence continues at coordinate 14,845,906 of NC_089737.1, read as the reverse complement.
CTCCCGGAAGACGATTTCGTGGAAAGCTTCGTGAGGCTACAGCAATCCGGACGTCCTTGGTTGGTCCCCCATCCAAGCACTGTCCGGACCGCGCGTTGCTTAACTTCCGAGATCGAGGGATCGGGTGTATCCAACGCGCCACGCGGCCGTAGCATTTATGTCTGAATCACATGTTGCGTTTAGTTTTCCACAGGATCAGATCAGTATCTGGTTACAGAGCTACTTCCTTCATTATTTCGGATGATACTGCATTCACTTATTTGTTTCTGGCCTGGCTCATGAAACATACCGAATATTCCACGAAATCGTCTTCCGGGAGGGACGTAAAACGGGGGTCCCGTGCTCGAGGAGGTGCCTCGAACACGTTAAACAGCCTCATTACCCTACACATTGGGTACCTGCCTGTGGCACTGGCTGCAAATACACCTGATATATTTAAATGTCCAGCAAGAGAAAATGATTAATAAAGAAAGTTTAGTATCCTTTATGCAATTTTCCTTAACCAGATTTTTCAGAACTTGATCTTCAGATACCTGCAAAACGTGAGTACACATTCCTCTAGTCTAAGAACAGCAATGTTGATATTTGTCAAGACTCAAGTGCCATGATTTTGTCTTTCAGTACTGGCCTGCATATCTTCTTCTTTTACAAACTATTATCTTCATATCATTTATATGGCTCAAACAACTATCATGGCAATGATCACAAAGATGATTTGTTTCAATATTATTTCAATAGAAGCTGAACAATCTGACCTGTGCATGCTTTTCAGTTCATACTAGTAACTGTATATAGCGGTTCAATTGCAACTTCAATGTATATTTAGAAGAGCATTTTTCTCCCAGAAGTCATTGAGAAGACTCTACTTTTCTATCTCCCTGCAGCGCTCACGTATCCAGATCTGGCTGTACGAACAGACCAACATGAGAATCGAGGGACACATCATCGTAAGTTGGGGAACCAGATAAACTCTGTTCAATACTGGCATTGACAATGCTTAAAATACCATTTAGCAAGCACCCCCCCCCCCCACACACACACACACTACTTGTAGAACAGTACTTACCATATCATTATCAATCAACATAGTATGAATTAATGAAAACTTAGGCTTTTCTGTGAACCTCAGCCATCATTTTCAGTGCAATTTTATGCCTCTTCATATTGTCTTTCCCTCGTGTTTTTGCCTCTCTCCCTCAATTTCAAGGTAATGTCTTTTCCTTGCTAGCAATAGGCTAGTTGGGCAGCCCTGGCTGTGTGTGCTGAACAGCCAAACCAATAAATAGATAAATTTTGTCTCTCCTCGCAGGGTTTTGATGAGTACATGAACCTGGTTCTGGACGATGCGGAGGAGATTCACCTCAAGACAAAGAACAGGAAGCCGCTGGGTAAGGAACTATCTCTTACATCCAAAAATGATTCCATCATTGGATATCGGAGTTTTCTTTTGGATAAGTCATTGCTGGTTGTGTAAAAGAAAACTCCAATATGCTAACTCTTATATTACTCACCTGTCTCCTTTTCTTTGTCTTCACCTTTCATCACCTCTCTCTTCACCCAACCCTTCTCTTCTCTCTATGTTGTATTTTTCTTTTTCATCTCTTTGAGTCTTACATTTCAACATCTCCTAACAAACTGTGCATTGAAGTAAAAAGCATGATAAGGAACACCATACTGTTCACACATGTAATTTTGTGTTGCCACTTGCATGAATTGTGTAACTTTCCTGTTTATTTTTATCATTACTGCTCTGAAAAAAGGTGATCAGTTGCTTCAGTCATTTTCATACTACATGTACCTCTTTTATCTAATTGGTAGAATAAGACCTTGTGTATTTTTGTTCTCTTTAAAGATATAAACATTTATTTTTCAGGTCGGATCCTTCTGAAAGGAGACAACATCACCTTGATACAGAGTGTAAACACACCTTGATACAGAGTGTTAACACTTAGTCTGAAGACTCCCCCTGAACATTGTCATAGACAAGTCTGTAGTACTGTACATCCTTTATACTCAGTATATATTGCAATCTTGTGTTATGTACTTACAATATCTTATTTGTAGTGTATGGACAACTTTTGTGGTAGCTTGGATGTATTGAAGATATCAAGAAAAACACTTTGGTGAAATTTCCTATTTCTGAAGATGAGATTCAGTTATATACTAGTACATGTATGTACTGTGTTCGTATTTCAATTATGTTTCCTTTGTAGGTAAACCTAACATTTTCTATGAAATATTCAGGGTAGTTACTTTTATGATATAATCTTTTTTTCCTGGGTAAATGGTGAGATAAAAAACCCAACATTCTACAAGGATTCATAAAATGAGTTACTTCTATTGCAAGAAGCAATATGAAACTGAGGTTTGCCTATAGCCTCAGAAAGATGGGTGAAAGACCACATTGATAGACTCATTGATTGTTTCATAAGGTGGGCTCAGCTAGCCTGAGTGTCATCCTTGTTGGTTCCAGTGCTCCCATACTCTCCCCTATTCTCCAAGCAGAGGTTCGGCTCTGGTTTGTTTTTGTCAAGCTCTCTATTTTGTCCTGTTTTCTTTATGTCCCCAAGCCAAGCGCATTGAAGCATCCGTTTAGTTTTGGCTTGTCGGCATAAAGAAAACAGGCCTGAATAGAAAGCCTGACAAAAATGCCTGAAACAGGCCAAAGCTGGACCTCTGCTTTGAGAGTAACTTCCCCCCTCACCAAGGGAGAAGTATAGGATCCCCAGAACTAAGTAGGGTGACACTCAGACTAGGGCTAAGCAGGAAGTACTGTATATGAAAAGTCCAACTAGCTTAGGTCAGTCTCATTAGAGTAAAAAAAAAACACAATACAATTGATGTATCAAGTAAGGTTTAAAGTTTTCTGTTGGTATTACATGAGATATGATTCATGTAGTAAAAGGTACCTTAACCCTACTTAGTTTCAAGTCAACAACAGTGTGGCTTCTTAAAGTATTTGCATACCGGTAGCAAGTAGGAGAGTCAGCACTTAGACAAGGTGCCATTCTTATGTCATTACTTGTTTTCATTGCACCATTCAAGGCCTGCGCATGTAGTCAATCTCCGTGCTCCTGATTTATTAGTGGTTTATTTTGGATAACAAACTGGTATCTTAAGTTCAACCTTCATTGCCGAACTGTCCCCTCCATGGTGGTATTCGAAGGGAAACTAGAGTTTTTGTACACAATAAAATGCCTCTTTGGTGAAGACTGGTTGTACCGTGGGTATTTCTTTGATCTCGGGGGGGGGGGGTGAATAAGCTAAATACACGTGCATGTACTTTTCCCTACTGCCTAAGAAATGTATCGGTAGATTGGTTTTGCATTGTGTTTTTATCAACCTATAATTCGACCTTTTTGTGAAAAAAAAAGCCAATTTGGTAAGACAATTTAGGTGGCTGAAAAGGCTTGACAAATGCATGTGTATCATCTCTGCGTGTGTGTTTGTGTGTGTGTCACTGCGTGTATGTTTGAATGTGTGTTTGTCCCAAACCGATTGGATTGCTTCACATACTTAGAAAAGTTTTTTCCCAAACAACAACAAGAGAATGTTTTTCAAGATAGATCAAACCAAATTTGATCAAACTTGGAAGGATCTCGAAACGTCGCATTTCGGCAGAGCTATTATGACCTTTGTGTCGACTTATAGGGGGCTATGTCGAAAAAGGGTCATATCTTTTATTTAACTTAATCCGCTTATAACCGATTCTCCCACTCTGGCCTGACAAAGAATACATCCTTAAACAAAGGGCCATAATTCAAGCTAATGACGTCAATGTGTGGGTGTGTTCAAAATGACTCAGTGATTTTTCTGGTCATCCCTACCAAAATGTTTAATCTCCTTGGGAAAGAAGAATACATAAGTGATTCCTCACCATTCTGTGATGTGTCGTTTTCTCTGATTGGACGGGACAGCTTATGAAACATCGATCCCTGTAACAGCGAATATGATTGGTCTCGGTGAAAGAAAACAAGATTGTGTAAGCTGAAATCTTTATAAGCAAGATACCAACTCTGCTGCGTCATTTCCAGCTGTTCGCCTGTCAACAGCAATTTCGTGAGTTTTTCAACAGAGAGTCAAACAAGGTGCGTAGCTTCTAACTTCTTTTTTTTCTCTTTCATGACTAATTTTTGATTTGGTTATACTCCCCCTCGTTATCTACTTATTCTATCATTTGAAAACATCAGCAACAGAAGTCGGCAGTACCGTGGGAGGGTCTACTCTCCAAGCAGCGGTTGGTGGGGAAGATTGTGACCGTTCTATGTCCGCGGACAAAAAACGGGGCATATGATAGAACGGTCACAATCTTCCCCACCAACCTTTCCTGGAGAGTAGGTTGGGCAGGGTCAGTTGCCTAATGTAATAACATGTCTCGGATATGCACTGAAGAATCTCCTTACACTTCTTTCTTGACAACACCGACTTGTTATGTTTTTTGCCATTTTGAAAAATGGTTTCTAACGTTTTTGACCCTACAATTTTGAGCTCAACACTTGATTTAAGTGAGGCAACGTCAGCACAAGTGAGCGAATGATGATGTAACATTTTGTCTAATATACAGGCGTGGGAAAATGAGGTGCTCTGTGGCCGTTCTCCTTGCCTTTACTGTGGTCGTCGCAGCATTCATCAACCCCTCTGACGCGGAACGGTTCAAGGAAAGGTTCGTTTCTTATCGTCATCATCATCATAGGTAGACCCCCAGGGGGGGGGGGGCGGGGCAAGTCCATGTACAACTTCCGACCACACCAGTCTATCTGCCATGGCCGCACTATGTTTTCCATGTGAATTGAGGTGTCTCTAGATAGAGCCCCCGGGAAAGTCAGCTTTCTGGATCATGTTTTTCCCCGGGGCCTCCACAGAATGAGTGAGGAGATAATCTCCTCACTTGCCCGAAGGCAGTGACCAGCAAACTGGACCCTCCTCTGTCTGAGTCTGTGTGGCACCCGTGGTAGAGAACCTATGGTACCATGAAGAATCCTCATGTGAAATGTATACAACACTAAGAATATTTTAGGTAGCAGATGTTGTCGCAAACTATGGAAGAAAATGACTGTAGCGAGGTACCATAGTGGAGGAATGTTTCTTTGTCAATTTTATTCCAGTTTCCTCAACCGGAAATTAAGCGCTCTAGATAGCCTAACCTGCTTTACATGTATTCTGAACTTTAAAATACAAGCAAGACTTCAAAGAATAACTGCCAAAATATGTTTATTTTGTGAGTGAACGAGCTTTGCGCTCATGACAGTCATGTTGTATAAACATTAGCAGGGCTTGTATGTTTTGCTCCCAATCTCATGCAGTATCTATTACTATGCATGTAGTTTTACCTGGCAATTAACTAATATAGTGGGTCTGAAGAAATTAGGCTATAGAATAGATGTTCTGTACTGCTACTCCAAAATGTCATCAGACACTGTGTAATGTGATGTCTTATCTTACATGTACTGTAACACTTATCTTTCTAGATGATGATAATAATGTAATTACTAGTGTTCATTTTCAACAGAGATCGCAACGCCTTGTCTCCTTAACACTATAACGTAGTGCTACCAATTATCGTCCAATTTATTCAATACGCCATTTATTTTAAAATCGCACGAACAGAACCAAATGTTGAACCCATGGAGAGAAATATCAGCTCTTCTAAAAAGAAAAATGCATGGTCTGTAACTTTTTTTCCGCCTGTTTACCCCCGTACGAACATGTATTTATCCTAAGGTCTACATTCAAGAATTGTGCTAGGGTTACCCATTATCGTCCACTTCAGTCTTTCTCCTTGTACTATTCTAACGCTCTACTTGAAGAACATAGATCATAACAAAATGTTAAAAGTAGTCTACAGACAAATGATAGTAAAGTCACTATGTTTGTCTCGTTTGCTTGACCCGATTGAAGAAAATAATGTTGTGCTGTCAATTTCAACAACGCTGAGCGGGACGTGAAGTTCACGTGAGAAATGCATGGCAATAATGTTTTGACGTGCGAAAATGTAGCATATATTGTGAGGGGGGTCGCTGGGTTGTATCTGACCTTCCTACAACTGGTAAGAGTTTCAAGCCTCGAATCGCTATAGATAGTTTGAATATCAAAGAAAGGTTTAACGTCAGCTACTTTTAAAAGATACTAGCTACTGTGCGAGTTAGGAAAACATGATGAAGTACACGGTGTCTTATCACATATGAAATATGTCATGCATGATGCTTCCATGTAAGTTGTTGACACGCCTTGACTGTCGTTCTTTATTGCTCATGGGAACTGACTTTTACATAAGACACCTCGTTTTATATTTGCATGACCCAAAGTGGACGATAATTGGTGGCGCACGGTAACTGGTAGCGCTACGTTACCTCATATTCAGAAGAAACGCCCTCTTTTTTCTAACATTATTCCTCATTTGCGTTCCTTCCTAGAAACGCCCTCGCCTTTCTAATGAGGGCCTGCATGACCCTTTTACGTGGAGCGTAATCAACGGTTTTAATTTTACGTAGAGCGTTGCCGACCACTCCCTAATTTAGCGAAGAGCGTAGGGAGGCTTTTCTGAATTCAGCGCAGAGCGTAGGGACTCGGGAGGCTTTCTGAATTTAGCGTATTACGTAGCCGGCCCTCCGAATTTAGTGTAGAGCGTTGTCGGGACCCCCCATGCAGGCCCTTTCTAATGAGTAACGTTATTTTCCACGTTCCTTTCCAGCAAAGGCCTCTTGAACAAATTGGTCAGCCAATCAGCCTCTGCAGGGCTTTATGGTCAGTTGCCTGTCGGACGTGTGAACCGTTCCCCGGCTGAGGGCATCTCTACTAGCCGCGCCAACCCACCTGAGCTCAAGAAAGTCATGGTAGTTTTTTTTTATTATTTCACAACAAGTGAGTGGCGTCTGTGTGGCATAGTGACAGAGCATCTGGCGGGTTTGTGGAAAAGGCTGGGCTGTCTACCTGGCCTGGCTAGCTGGCCTGTCTACCTGGCCTGTCTACCACGTCAGGCTACTCAGATCCCCCCATTCATACCCCCACAAATGTTCAGACACGTATGCAGCTGCGCCCTCTAGCGGAATTTATCTAAACTACACCCAGTGTATGGTATAGCATATAGCTTATTGACCAGAAATCTATAAGTAAAGTAGAAATAAACTTCTGATCTAGATATTTGTTTACTTTTGTGAATTTCTAAGGGTATGCAAGCAGATAAATAGTAACAATGACGGAGAAGGAAACGGAGAGAGAGAAGTCATTACAACCAAATACACCATAAGTGACACAAATGAAAAGTGTGTTTTTCTCTTAGAAGTCACAAAGACAGACAAAGTATCAGTGGCAGACAGACACGTTCTGCAAATAACCTGGACTCGGTGTACTGTAGAACTGAACGAAACAGGAATAGTGCTGTTCGCTATATGACTCGTATGATAAATCACTGATCGTGCAAACGACATCTTTACCTGGACAATATTGCTCCGATTTCTACTAGATTTTAAATGCCTTTTAACTTGCTATACCTGACCTCTTAATTTGTAAGCTGAATTCGATTGTTGGTTTTAAATGTATATAGGCCTTATTCCCAATGTTGTCTTAAGTACAAAGTAGTATTGAAATATTTTAATTGAATTTTGCTGTCCTATACTTGTAATGCCCGAACTCCAATTCAGCCAATGGGCTGCCATTGTTCGCGACATGTGTGAATGTGAATTGATGAATAAAACCATTATCAGATCAGTGGATTAACAAATCTTTACTGTCTGTCCGCCTGCAGGGAAAACGTATCAATCTCAAGATAAACAGTGGGCGAGAGATCAAGGGAGTACTCAGGGTGAGTTTTTGGACTTCCATAAAAAGAACAAGGAACACTCGTGTGTTTATTCCTTAGATTCAGCCATATATACATGCACATATTTGGTATCTAGTAGAGAAAGCAAGGTAGTTCGATACTGGTTCTGTCACGGTCTGACACCATAGTGCTAATGACAGTTTAAAGATCTTGGGCCTGACCTTAGCTTCCAGCTTTAAATAGGCCTTCCTAAAACTAATGTTGCACAAAAGATGGATAGATGTCAACGGGGCTTGAACTTTATGTACAATCATAAAGTGGTCATCTACACTGTATATGTGTCAGTGTTCTCGCCAGAATTTTTTCACAGCATAGGGGTCAGGTACAGAAGGCCAACTTTACGCGGCGCAAGCTACGAAGAAATTACCACAGAGTAGGGTGTCCGGCTTGTTCCCCCGGGAAATTTTTGAATTCATAACCCAATGAGACACTATTTCCTGCATTTTGAGGGATAAATTTTGTGAAGTAAAGTTTTTCCTCTGTTACAGCCTCATTCTTAAGCCAAATATGAACTTTTTATAAGATTTATGAAGGGTCACAAGGTTCTTTCCAGAAAGAAACACCCCTATGCTGGTTGAAACACAGCATAGGGGTCCACACCACAGCATAGGGGGTCCAAATCACAGCATAGGGGGCCCCTATGCTGAAAAGGCCTGGCGAGAACACTGTGTGTGTAGGATATTGGAGATTCTTTATACACAACCAGGTATTGATCTCACCTGCTAACGTTTCGATGTCTATCAGACACCTTCTTCAGAGCTTCTGACTGGAGTACTGCTTCTCACCGCTATAAGTAGCCGATGTAGGTGGCCCTTTTGCGGCGAGAACACTGGCTACATCGGCTACTTATAGCGGTGAGAAGCAGTACTCCAGTCAGAAGCTCTGAAGAAGGTGTCTGACAGACATCGAAACGTTAGCAGGTGAGATCAATACCTGGTTGTGTATAAAGAATCTCCCATATCCTATTTTGTACCAACCTGATGAAATTATTTTCGGATGTATATGGGTGTGCATTCTACACTGTTAACTGTTTGTACATTCCCCCTCCCCAGGGATTTGATCCGTTCATGAACCTGGTGCTGGACAAGACAGTTGATGTCCTTGGGAATGACCTTGGTAAGGAACTAACTCTTTAGCCTCCTTTGCAGTCCTTTTCCCGCAGCAATTTTTTGTTAAATTTTTTTTTGGGGGGAGGGGGGTGTGTACGCGTATCTGCTTGGGTACCTGCCTGCCGTGTCCGCTATAGACCCTGTGTCCGCAGCAGACACAGGGTCTATAGCGGACACAGGGGCACGGCGGATACGGGATCCCAAGCAGATACAGACACACACACACACCCCCCCCCCCCCCCAAAAAAAATTTGGAAAAAAATTGCTGTGGGAACAGGACTGCAATGAAGGCTACTAACTCTTGTGTGTCTTCAATTTCTGCCCCTCCATACTTTCTCTTTCTTTCTTTCTTCACTCCTACCTACTTCTCTTCTCTCTCCTTTATCCCATCTTAGGCCCTGTTTTGTCCTCCTTGGATCACATCCTCTCTATTTGGTCATCCTTTACTAGTACTGTTCTTCATCTCTTTGAGTAAGATAGAAAGCAATGTTCACACAATAATATTGTATTCCACTTTTGTGTATTACTTTCTAAACTTGACAAGAATTTCCTCTCATCAGTGATAAGGCCGATTGAAAGAAAAATTCTTTTTTTCAGGTATGGTAGTTGTGCGAGGAAACTCAGTCGTGTTGCTCGAGAGTGTGGGAGAAGCAAAGAACAGGCAGACACGGCGGGTGATGGTACAACCAATCGTATCCTCTTTGGCATGTCGTTTTCTTGGCTATTTACGTTGTTTTCTTTTGTCTTTTGAACGTGTGCCCCCCCCCCCCATGCCCACCCCTTGACAACTAATGTATGTACAGTACAATGGTGGCGTACTATATGACATAATACTTTTGTTGCCGTTGTTTTTTCAAAATATGGGTGTGAATACAATTTTACTTCTTAAACTAATCTGAGTGAAACTATCTTCAATGGTTTGTTACTGGTATGATTTAGCGAATTTAACTGTTAGTTATGTGTTAGTTATATATATATGTGTGTGTGTACTGTGTAGTATGTAGTACATATTTAATCATGTTTATTCCACATGGAGTCTTCCTTGACCAGACTTTTTTCAGAACTTGATCTTCCGATGGCTGCAAAATGTAAGTACGACATTCCTCCAGAGTATCCAGAATAGTTCAAGTGCCAATATCAATTTGCCATTCCGTGGTCTGTATATGCTCTGTAATGCATAGTATGATCATACATGAACAACAAACGACAAACGACAAAGCAGACGCTGAAATAGTAACACTTGTGTAGCTTTTTCAGTTCCCAGTTGTCCATAAATGAATAATTACGTCGATGAAGGTTAGACATCCAGGTAATAAGATACGTTAAATAGCAGTTACTCAAGGAACTGGATACAATTTTGGAAACGGTCAGACGTTTCAAGTACATTTTGTAGCATCCACTACTTTTCGTCAGTGACACTGATCAAGATTTGTTGAAAAGCAGGTTTTTATTGATTTTAACCACGAACTAAGAATTGATATGCAAATAAGGTAAAGACAATTTTACATAGTCCAATGTATAGATCAATGTATAGATATCAAATAAGACTAGTAGTTTAATAGCTGCATCAAAAGTGTATTATTCTCTCAGAAGTCTTCAGATCAGTCATTAACAAGGCTTTACTGTTCACTCACCCACAGAAAGCACGTGTCCAAGTCTGGCTTTACGAGAATACCAACATCAGAATGGAGGGAAAAATCGTCGTAAGTTAAATGAACCTCCAGATAACAGAAGTACCATGATTGTCGTTGTGTGTTTTTATGGCTTTGAAGCGTGAACCTTCACTGCAGCAACACTATTATATTCAGACTTCCAGTAAACCTTACTAAAATAAGATCATTAGGTGTTTGTATAGAATAACAAAGTGCATTTTGTCATATCATGTCATATCAGGGATATTCGTCTGTTTTACAAAAATCAATTAACATTAGCATGACATCCTACCCATTTTCCAAGCATGTAAATGTACTGTAATGCCTCAGAATCTTCAAATTGTCTCCCTCCCTTTATGGTTCATTAAAATAGCCGTTCTGTAGATTTGTGAAATTCATTTTCATTAATTCAAACCAGCGAAATAAAAACCCGACCCATTCATGTGAGCCTTCAACCAAGGACCATTTTTTCAATGCAATTTTATGTCGCTCCCTCTAATGCCCCCCCCCCCCTTCCCCCAGGGGTTTGATGAGTACATGAACCTGGTTCTGGACGATGCTGAGGAGATTCACCTCAAGACAAAGAACAGGGAGCCGCTGGGTAAGAAACCAATCCTTCTGTGTCTTACATTTCCCTTCTTCTTCATGTCTTCTCTTTCTTCTATCCATCACTCTTTTCTTCATCCCACCTTGCTCACTTTCTTGGCTATCTTCTATCTTGTATCTCCCTTTTGTCTTCATCTCTTTGTCGTGAGTTCCATCCCCAGCCGGGTCATACCAAAGACTTTAAAATTATAATAAAAATGGTACATACTGCTTTCTCTGCTTAGGCATAGGAAAAAAAATGTTGTGTTTCCTGTTACGGTCCTGAAAAAATTAGGGTCGGTAGGTAGGGATTCACTTCTTTTTTTTACTGGTGACATCAAATGCACTGACTGATGGCCTCACAGTGATTGGGCCACCCGAAATTTAGGTAGTGCACTACGTAACCTGGGTTTAGAAATAACTTGTACCAATCAAAAGATCGTTGCAACTGCGCAAGCGGGTATTTTGCACGCTGTTTTTCATCACTCAAGTTCAGAAAATATTTTTCCCAGCGATCGATACCCAAAAAAAGGCTAGGGTCTGGGGTTTTTTGCTAGGGTCGGCCAGAAACACAACATTTTTTTCCTAGGCCTTAGCACTCAGCATTTGGGAAAGAGTATGGAAGTTAAACACACACCACTATCAGTGGATTAGCCCCCTGCTGTAGTTATTGCACAAAGTTGTGTGGCCCAAGGGCTACTGAAACGGAGATGGGCACCAACCTATGTAATGTCAGTGTGGGAAGGAACTTTGACTTTGACTTTGTATCTCCCTTTTGTCTTCATCTCTTTGAATCTTGACTTTTACAATTCCTAACTAATTGCAGTAAGAGGTATACCAGAAAGTAATAAATACATAAGAATGAAATACAAATGAGACTATAACAGTGCAAGGAATGCTTATATGTTTATGCTTATGTTAAGGCCTCCCTTTATCAAATTATAATAATTCGAATAAGTCAATTAGACAGAAGAAATCAGATGGGTAATAAATAAATGAAACAATATAGTGTGAACACAGTCTAGTACAATAAAGAATTTACTATAACTTAGTCAATCATACATGGATTTCATTATGTAACGTATTCTCCAAGCAGAGGTTTTGGTCGGGGGGTAGTAGTGGCCGGGGTTTTTTAACAATGTTAAAAAACCCGGCCACTACTACCCCCCGACCAAAACCTCTGCTTGGAGAATAATGTAACGTACATGTGACGAACGTTGATTGTATTTTTTTAAGTTTGTGTAACTTAATGTCTCATTATCTGTCTTATTACTGCGCTGAAAAACTGTTGAAGAATGAAAGAAGTTGCTTTATTTTTCAGGTCGGATTCTTCTGAAAGGAGACAACATCACCCTGATACATATGTCTTCTTAGTCTCTTTCTAAGCAATGACTCAGGGATCTCCCTAAATAATGGAACAGCAGCGCTCCTCCATCCTGTTTTAATCCCAGCTCCATCCTGTTGATTTCAAAGTTAGGGTATTTCTTCCAATATTTCCCAGCCAAACCTGTGATTTTGCTAAGAACTCAAGATTTCATTAATAAGACAAGATGCAAAGCTGAAGTTGCAGGAAATGACTTCCATTTATGTATGGAAAAGGCAACATGCAACAGTAGCTCTCCTCTTGACGGGCGCCCCCCCCCCCCCTCCAGACCACCCCCCTCGCGGTACTGACCTATCCTGTGCAATAGCACCCTCCCCCAATCCTGCTCTATATTTCTAGGGAGATCCCTGAAGCATTGTCATGAACACGCGTGTACATCCTCTATACTCCTCGCAGTATATATTGCAATCTTGTGTTGTGTACTTTGAACAACATCTCATTTCTAGTGTATGCACAACTTTTGTAGTAGTTTGGATGTATTAAAGGTGTCAAGAGCAATGCTTTGGTGAAATGTGTTATTTTCTGAAGAATCAGTTGTACATGTAGTTCCATTCTATGTAGTTAATGAGTGAACCTAAAATCTCGCACAAAAATTACAGGGTAGTTGCCTTTAAGGTATTGATTTTCCTGGGTCAATGGAGAGATAGAAAACCCAACATTCTACTAGAAACAAAGTCGTTACTTCTAATACATGGAGCAAGTAAAGAACTTAGGTTTGGGTTGCCTGGGTGTGCTGCATGGGTCGCTTCAAGGGCTATCAACAGGCTCCCATCCTGGGTGCTGAACCCACACAGCTCACACACGTACAGCCTGTTCAAACTGTGAGTCTTAATTAATAAAGTGTCTCATAAGTCGTGACTTGTTTTCCTCAACATGGGTTACCGCCTGGGTCAACTGGGTGTGCTGCGTGGGTTGCCTCATGGGCTATCAAAAGGCTCCCATCCTGGGTGCTGAACCCACACAGCTCACACACGTACAGCCTGTTCAAACTGAGTGTTAAAGTGTCTTGCATGTTGCAACTTCTTTTCCTCAACATGTGTTAACCCCTGGGTCAGCTGGGTGTGCTGTGTGGGTCACCTCATGGGCAATCAACAGGCTCCCATCCTGGGTGCTGAACCCACACAGCTCACACACGTACAGCCTGTTCAAACTGTGAGTCTTAAAGTGCCTCGTAAGTCGTGACTTGTCGGCGGCCCTATAGCCGCACTCCACGCACACAAAGGGTCTCTCCCCGCGGTGCACCGCCATGTGTCTGTCCAGGGTGCCCTTCTGAGAGGCGGAGTAGTCGCAGGCGGGACACTTGAAGGGTTTCTCTCCCGTGTGGGTCCGCAGGTGACGTGTCAGCACCGAGGACCAGGTGGTGGTGTAGCTGCAGTGGGGACACCTGTGGAGCTTGCCGGTACTGCAGCTTGCCTCAGGCATCTGTAGAGGGATGTAAAAGAAAGACATTATCAGAAATTCAACACTTAAGTCAAGTAAAATCATGTGCTGAATGCAATTTCTGAACAAGTAAATCATTTATGACATAGCCACACCTTTTGGACACTGAAGTAGCCAGTTGCCATCCCATCCTATATTGGCCACAGAGTTAGGCAGCAGGGAGAAGGTTAAATAGTAGTTCACTAACACACTCACTCACTATCCAGTTTATCGTCCATACTACATACCTGTACCTGTGTAAGCCTGTGTGTTACACCAAAGGGTATTTACACCAACAGAACAATACCTACTAAAAATATCATTATTTAAACCCACCTCCATCTCTTGTTGCTGCTGATTCAGAAAAGTCTGACCCATCTCCATGGAAACCCCTCCATCCAGTATCACATTCTGCTCCACACACCACTCACTAACCACCTCTCCAGTGTTCCCCAAACCCCCATGCACATCCCCACGCCTCCTCCCCTCCCCCTGCATATCATAGTCTTCCATTCTCACAAGATATTCATTCGCACCGCTCCCAACATCTGCTTGGTCCTGTGCAACTTCTGTTGTTTGTCTGAAATCTCTCCACGAGTTTTGTCCCACATTCTCTCTATCCAAGGCTGGCTCAACCTTCACAAAAACCACATCTGACGATGGACTGTTTTCTAGTTGCAGACTTTCATTTTCAACACTTCCTTTGCTGAGTTGTCTAGACAAGGTGGCTTGGGATGGTTCCTCAGTACTTGTGACTGTTGCAGAGTGTTGTTTGTCAGTCAGCTGTTTCTTACTTCTGTGTTCTTCTGGGTTTTCTAAATGCGATTGTCTTGGGGGAGTTATTTCTACGCTAGAACTTGTAGCAGTCTCATTTTCTCCCTGTTTTCTCTTGTGGATTGCAGAAACGTTTGTCACTGTGTTTTCTTGCGATTGTCTTGGGGGAGTTATTTCTACGCTAGAACTTGTAGCAGTCTCATTTTCTCCCTGTTTTCTCTTGTGGATTGCAGAAACGTTTGTCACTGTGTTTTCTTGCGATTGTCTTGGGGGAGTTATTTCTACGCTTGAGCTTGTAGCTGTCTGGTTTTCTCTCCATTTCCTTTTCTGGATTGCAGAAATGTTTGAGACTGCACCAGGAATTCGCAGCCTGGAATTCGAGACTTCTGTGGTAGGTGTCGAGTTCTCACAAGAGCGACTGTCTGCCTCTCTACTCTCGCTGGGGTGTTCCTCGTTGTTTGAGGTGTTTTGAAACGAAACGGTTGTCAGCCCACAGAACTCATGCATGATGACGTCAGCGAGGGTGTTGATGAGGTCTTCTCGGTTGGAGGAGTTTTGAGCGGCGACGTTCCGTCTTCCGAGCTCAAGGACAAGTTCCTCCATGTACAGTCTTGGCAGCACGGCCAAGGTCACGACCTTGGACAAACCGTAAGGTTGCTCCTTCTGAGACATCTTATCTGTAATTGATCAGTCAGATTCAATGTATGGCAAACAATGATATCAATCACTTAAACCTACACTTTTTCATATAGCAAACATGAACTACATGTTCATTAAAAACAGTATGATTTATTTTAGCCTGAATTCAATCAAGCCTCCTGTGACCGCTCGCCGCCCTGTAACCGCCGGACAGCTGGAGTTTGCGTTATACAGACTAGATTTATTTATAGTATGATCATTCTCTCTCTCTTGGATGTCCATACTAAAAATACACTGAAAAACATTGACTAATGACTGAATCTTAATCGTTAAATCTCCAAGCAGACGTTGGATTGGAAGATTTTCTGACTGTCTTACGCAAAAGTACCGGGGTCACGGGTTCCTTAGTAATCACTCGGTGTCCAGCACCGAAGGTGCCTTCATCGCTAGACTTCCAGTGATGAAGTTTTGTCATCTGTGGGCGTCCAGCAATGACGCGACTTCGTTACTGGAAATCCCTGAATTATCACTGGAAACCGAGAGATGAGAGATCATTAGAGTACCGGCGGAGCTGGAAAACCATTGACAAATATTCCGTTGTGGCAAACCTGATCTAGATCTGGTGACGATAGATTCCGCACCGTAATTGTAAACCGAGCCAGCTAACTCGATCTGCAGTTGGTTCTCTGCAGTTTACGCTAACGTACGCGTCAATTTACGTAACGTTACGCTTACGAAAAAAGGCAAAAATACAAATTCAAGTGACGGTCGATCACATTACTATGTATATCAAATAAGATTTTACGTTCTGGCTTTCCGAAGACGCTAGTAGCTGCGACATCATATGTGGTACAAATATACTACAAACTGTCAAACTAGTGAATAAAAAATATCCAGATATAACGTTAGATGCTTGAATAAATAATTGTTCGTGTTACACAAAAGTACATAACACTGACAAATCAATCATTAAAAAAATCATACGATATAAAGGTTCCCGGCGTTGTCTTACTGTAGTACGCTGTAACGGTATCGACTTAGGCTCTACCAGACTAACTACGCCAGGGTTTCACTTGCAGTTTCCGTTCAAACGGGCGAAATGTGATCTTCACTGTGAACTGACTCTACTGGCTGATTATTCCCTTTTCTGCCGAATTCTACGATTCATACGCCCGTAAGAGGGCTTGGTGGACGCTAGTATCGACTCAAAATGCTGCTCAAAATATTGTCATGAGTTAGCACTGGAACATTCCAGTGATCATAGGATGTGATCACTGGGAGGCCACTAACGAAATAATGTCATCACTCGGCTTCCAGCACTAGAGAGTCACTCATCACTGGTAAATCTAGCGCGGAACCCGTGACCGCGGGACTTTCGTTACTGGTTATCTAGCGACGAGTGACCTCCGTACTGGGTAACCAGTGATGAATGACCTTTGAACTAGTCTACTTGTCTGGCACCCGAGTGACGAGCGGAGATCGTCACTAGAAGCCGAGTGATGAGCGGAGTTCATTTCTGAAAACCGAGCACCGAGGCAAGATTCAGTGCTGGAATTCCAGCACCGAGGGGGCTTCATTACTGGAATAAAGCCGTTCGTCACTGGATTTCTAGTGATGAATTTTATTTGGTGCTGGACGTCCAGCAACGACGTCATTTTGTTCACGCGTTCATTACTCGGCGCCCAGTGAGGCACCCGTGACCCGGGTACCTTTGCCTGTCTTACTCCTTTAATAGCTAGAATTTTCTTCCAGCACTCACAAAATTACGGCTGAGAACAGCTTGGCAGTCAGGAAATGTTACGATCTACCAACCCAACATCTGCTTGGAGATTAGCAAAAACCCGGACTTCGAGAGGGGAAATTTCTCTCAGTGTCTTTGGGGAAAATAATGTAAGGAGCACAAACCATAGAGGTCTACCTGCATTCACTGTTAATGTGAATATATAACCATGTACTTCTAAAGAACGTTCATTTTCTAAATTTCTAGGGGTTTACGGTTTAATACGCCCCCCTCCCACCCACCCCCATTTCTTTAGCACTAGCAACGACTACAACACAACACGACACGACAGCAACCCTCACAGTGTACAACAGCTTTGTCCCAAGTTTCTTGAAATCGTAAGACTCACCGACACTTCCAACACTTACCGGGGTTTTGATAAATGTTTGAATCCGGAAGAAATCGTGTTTAGGAGAGCTCGAGACATCCGGAGTGCAATGGCGACGGGTCAAAGGTTAAAGGTGAAAAGCACCTGTTACCTGGTTACAAGTCATTGCAAATTGTGTATTATCAAGGATCCAGGTAGGGAGAGTTTTTCGAAAGGCAAAAGTTTTTCTTCAATTCAATTTCATTTTCTATGTAGGCATTTTCATTTTCTTTGTTTTTTTTTTTACTTTCTTTGGCCATTTTCATTTCTGCATGTATTTTGCTTTCTGTGGGCATTACGACACACACTCCGCTGCAACAAACCCTTCAATGGACCGTTTCTTGCATGCAGATACTGTAAATGCAGAAATGTTCGCGGTGGTTTTATGTTGGTTTTCCCGGCGACCGTTTCACCGCGAACTAAAAACAGTTTTGTCCAATACTGAAGCAGTATGTGACTATGTATAGCGCTGCCGCAAACTTAAAACCACCGCAAGCACCCCATTTTCGCCTTAGAGCGAAATAAAAACCACGCAAACTTAAATGCATTTACAGTATACACGTACCTTACCGTTTTTAAGCTTTGCCTGGCACAGACTTGGATATTCTCTACATCTGCCAAAAATGATAACTCAAGCAACTGGATAAGATTTTGAAACAGTCAGACGTTTCAGACAGTATCCACTGTCTTTCGTCAGTGACTAACGACTAACTCAAAAATCTTATCCAGTTGCTTGAGTAATTATCTTTGGCGTATCTTATTACCTGGATGTCTAAACTTCATCAACGTATTCTCTAGATCTCTCAGTCCCTCTCAATCTCGCAAGAGAACGAAATGCATGAGTAGGTCAAGTACTTTCTTTCAGCTTTTTTGATCGATACATTTATGAATTTTTTTCCTGTAACGTGAAGAGCGGTAAAAAAAAATGAAGCCGACACAAAGGCAAAACTTGATCGACTAAGCCGTGGGCGAAAACGGGGGCATCATTATGTGCCCACCTTAAGTTTGTAATCTTCATGCAATCTCGAAAGTTCATCTAATAGTCTGGCATCTCTGACGTCAAAGACGTGGGAGTCAGCTTAGCTCACGAACACCTTGGCAATCTTCACGCAATCTTAAAAGTTGATAACTAGTCTGAACTTCACGCAACAAAAAAACAATAACTCAAGCGACTGGATAAACTTTTGAAACAGTCAGACGTTTCAGACAGCATCCGCTGTCTTTCGTCAGTGACTAAAGGAAAGACCTGGAGAGCAAGGCTTTACACCAAAACTCTGAATTAAAATTTTGATAATGAGGGAAAGGAAATATAGCGGATGCTGTCTGAAACGTCTGACTGTTTCAAAGTTTTATCCAGTTGCTTTGCAAGCTTGATTATCTGTTTTTTTGGCGTATCTTATTACCGGTATACCTGGCCTGGATGTCTAACACACATCAACGTACTCTGAACTTTCTTCGCAAACTACTATTAGTACGTGACGTTAACAGAACGTACCAAATACATAAAGAACACGTGACGAGAGTGTAAACTGATCAATGACGTACTGTCAATCTAAAGAGACGTCAATAGGTGCTGTAGGTTCACGTGTGTGTTGAGTCACGTGTATCCTCGTGTGGCAATACATGAATATTGATAATGGTATACAGTGGCGCAAGATCATTAGCAAGTCTGCGCTTTACTTTTCACTTTTCAGTTTTTGTGGTTTACATTACTATCAACATCCATTTCAGGCGGAATTCCTTAGCCATAAACCTAGAGATAAATGTACACAATGTTCTTTTAAAAGGTTTCAAATGCTGTTTCCTTTGACACGCGTGGTTATGCTCTCAGTGAAAGAAAAGTCTCCACTATTCTTGAATTCCCTCAGATAGACTAAAATGGTGAACATTCGTCTGATCTTGAATTGCAGAAGACACCAGAAGACGCCTTAAGAGAGTTTTTTGCGAGTGGGCTGCAAAGTTGTTGACGAAACGCGTTGATAAAAAACAACGTTTCTGCACTCTAATATTGCGATCAGTGCCATTCTTGATAAGTCTACAGTCGTTTTACGTCAATGGAGAGCGCCTAGACAACTTGATATGAGCTCGAAGATTGCGCAATGATTACGAAGGTAGACATGAAATAAGATAACGCCCACATTCTGTCGATCATAAAACGGAGAACCACAAGACATGTTCTTGTCATTTCTCTACTGCAGAACCCTGAGTACACATCGGCCACCGCACAGTCAACAGCCCCAGTCGTTTTCTGAGGAACAAGGATCCATCGGTATGTGTTCTTTTCACTGCAAGTAGATACATTAGAGAGGTCCCTATAGGATATAGCGCAACTGGTGGTAGCCTCACAGTTAAGAGCCTGTAGTTTTTTTAATTTTTTATTGATTTTTTTGTTTGTTGCTTTTGTTTGTTTGTTTGTACTTTTTTCGCTCGAAATTGCTCTATTCTGCCACCAGGGACGCTTTTCATAGAGGTCGAGTTAAGAGGATTTGATTTTTCTGCCCCGTCTACCAGCGCATCGAGTTCCAGGCGTTGTTTCTCCGTGTCTGGTGATAAGTCGTCACTGACACTGGTTTTATAAGGTGTTTCATTTTACGGCGTAGAATTCTGTAGGTAGTCTGGAATTTGAATTGCCCGCCGTTTCGCTTCCGAATCAACGCCGCTGTCTTCTACACAGCTTCACGGTAAGTTATCAACATTTATCCTCCCTACTTTTTATGTCTCGCATGGTGTGTTTGTACCTGTATGTGTGTTTGTTTCTTTGTTTGTTGTCTTGTCTGTTTGTGGACAACATAATTCAAGATTGCATGAATTGATTTGATATGATATTTGACATGCAGATAGGTTTTGGCAAAATAAAGGCCAAGTACGATAATGGGCCTGCGAACGGCTTTCCATGGTACTGAACGTGTTGCTACAATTGTAGTTTACGGGCTGGGTTTTTTCACATTCGGGCGTCACCCTAGCCTCTACCAGGCTCCGCAGATCGCTGGGAAAATAGTAGAAATCGGCAAATAGAGTAAATAGTATGCCAAGGGCAGGCCTATTGAGCTTCCCTGTATAGCGGACTATCTCTGGCATACTTTTCACTCTATTTGCCGATTTCTACTATTTTCCCAGCGATCTGCGGAGCCTGGTAGAGGCTAGCGTCACCCCAGAGTGAGTGTGTGGCCTCGTCGGACACCCTGTATCCACCGAGCTATTTTCTGGTCCCGTCCGGAGTTAAAATCAACCCTGGACCCAGTAACAAATAGACGCCGTAGAATAATGAAACTAATCGTGAGAACACGTCATTATGCTATGTGGGTGGAATCACATGTATCCACATGTGGCTATACAATAGCCTCTACCAGGCTCCAGACGTGGCTGGAAAAACTAGAAATCGGCCATATTGACAGATTACATGCCAGAGGAGTTGCCAAACTGTGTTAATCGGCTGGCCAACTCCTCTAGTATGTTATCTGTCTATTTGGCCGATTTCTATTCTTTCCAGCCACGTCTGGAGCCTGGTAGAGGCTATTGTATAGCCACATGTGGATACATGTGACTCCACCCACATAGCATAATGACGTGTTCTCACGAACACCGAGAGGTACCCCGCGGGTATCCGGCAGTCCACCGGAACACACACATTATGGGCCGATAAAGGGACTGACAAATTGTAAATAATAACAATAATGGTATTTATTGGTCAGAAATTACCCGCAATGGCAGCCTTTCTAGCGCTGAATTGATGCAGGGTATTACAGGTTTCACACACTACACAACATATACATATATAATATCTTATCCACACTTGCATTTTGTGGAACTGTCGCAAGGGTCTGGGCGGCTGCCATTCGGCGCCACCAGGTGACCTCAATACGACTTTCCCCAACCGAAGTCAGGTACTCATTTACACCTGGGAGGAGTGATGAAAGTCGTGTAAAGTGCCTTTCCCAAGGGCACAAGATCGGTGATATGACAGGATTCGAACTCGGGACCTCTTGGTTCTGAGTCGAACGCTCTGCCGTTGCGCCACACGACCCCCAAATTGTTCTAATATGAGTATCAGGAATATTGTATTTATAAGGCTGACAAGCAAAAGCAACCATAACGGTGGAAAAGATTAACGTTAAGTAGTTGTTAAATGATACGTTGATAAGATGGTTTCTCTTTGGTCACATTCTCCGTACGCCAGAAGACTCTCCGCCACAGAAAGTGTTAAACATTGCCTTCAGTAAAAAACTCACACCGAGACAAGGGAGGCCCCGCGAGGGGCTCCTAAGCAGCCTCATAGACGACTGTAAACTGTATATGAAAATGAACATTAGAACGGAAACCCACGTACTGAAATACCTCCGAAAAAGAGCTAGAAACAAACAGGATTGGGCAAAGATGTACACTGGTTTGGTCAAATTGTAATGTCAGCACATAGATATATCGATTTGACCAAGAACAGTTATTATTATTATTACTATTATTATTATTATTATTATTATTATTATGATAAGTTGTTAAATGAGTCTAACGAGGTGGCCAGAATTTTTAGTAAACTGAGATTTGCTCTCCTTGTGTTGCAGGTCACTTCCGGTCCGAGGTCACTTCCGGTCCGAGGTCACTTCCCGTCCGGTGTGATTTTGAAGTAAAATCATCGTCGGTTTCAGATCATCTCAACCCAACTACGCCTCCCGTAATTCCCTTGTTATCAAAAAAATTACTTAACTCTTAAAGCCAGATTAAGAAACTTTCAACTCATTTTAAAGTAACAAAAGGGACATCTTTCAAATCAAAGGGCGAGGAAAGACCTGGAATTTTACAGCAACCTTTCTTACAACATCATTATCTTACATTTTTCACGATCATGAAATTTTTGACGTGCTTCGTTCATTTGATACTGCTAACAAATGCAAGCACAAATTATACATTTCCAGAAAAATGCTACGTCAAAAAATTCTATGCAGATATCAACTGCCCGAACTCCAACATAACAAGCTTTCCTACTAACCCACAAAGGCCTGTGTCTAACGTGTACCTTTCACACAACCATATCCAAACAATCCAAAACCTTTCCAACTTCCCGAGGGTCAAAGAACTTAACCTCAGTCACAACCTCATCACAGACTTTCATTGGGAATCTCTGAAGTACATGCATGACCTCGTATCACTTGATTTGTCATATAACCAGCTATCATCTGTTAAGCTTGACTTGGCTGCCAGGCACGGAAAATACGTCAGCTTTCTGAGTGTTGCGTACAACAGGCTGACCACATTCTCCGAGGCCACCCTGGGCATTCCTCCCAACCTAAAAGTCATAGGTTACGGTCAAAGGTTAAACAGACGTGTACAGGGCAATCCTATCCGCTGTGACTGTCGCATGTCCTGGTTGGCAAAAATTGCCGTCACCTTTAATAAGCTATGCTGGACTTATATCCTTGGCCTCCTTCGCTGCCCATATGAATTTAGACGCGGTCCATTTTACGTCAGTTTTGTTGGCAATAGAGACTTAAAGTGCAGCAGTCCCGACAGCGTAAAAGGCGTGCAGTTACACAATGCAAACCTGCACGACTGCCAATTTACAACGCCCAACACCTTTTTTGAAACAACAGTGGCGACTTCCACTGCCAAAACCACAACCCTCACTGTTCCCACAACAACAGAAAACACTTTCCCCCGTTACAAAAGTGCTGCAAAACAGTCCACTGCTATGCGAAAGGTTGAAACCCTGGTGAAAATCACCACGCCGGAAATCACCATTTCGTCATCAGTAAATGGCCAAGACTGTAACCAGCATGCTACCAGACGCACCGCCGCTACAAGTGAATTTCGTGCGCCTGAAAAATCAATGGCCGTTCCTACAACAACAACTGCCGCCCCTGAAGCTTCTGAATCAACTTCCGTCCCGTCAGTAAATGAAGACCGGAACCAGCATACTACCCGACCCACCACATCTACGTACAACGTCCATGCTTCTAAAGCATCAATGGCCGTCCCTAAAACAATAACTGCTTCTGCTGAAGCACCGAATTCCACCCCTAAAGCACCGACGTCCACCCCTAAAGCATTAAGTGCCGCCCCTAAAGCTTCGGCCTCCGTCCCAACACCAGCCATCATAGCCATTGCAGTCGTTGCTGCCTTGATTCTGACACTGGCCATTGCCGTCTTCATCAGAAAGTTGATAAAAAAACGTCAAAATCCCGATGAACCAGACGGCAAAGGCCAGGGTGTGGAATTATCAGAAAATACTTCAAGGCCCGATGCAAATCCCTGAGTGAGATGTTCTGTGCAGGAGCAGACGTGATTTTTTTTGGCTTACAGTCAAGAATCCCCGTACAAGTCGAGTGACTAAAATTCTAATAGACGTATTGTGAGTTTCCATTAAAATGAACAATCTATTCTCGGATAAATATACATGACTGCAGCTAGCCATGGCGGCCTTATCATTGATCACGATGTTTCACTTATAATGTCGATGCGTTTAAGAGTTGCATGGTCTTCTGTGGTGGGATTGGTGTGTAATTCGGCCTTAAAGTCTAGTGCTGAACATGGCTGCGTTTTCCCAATAACAGTACAGACATGGAAGCCTCAATTGAAAGTTAAGTGTCTACCTAAACAATCAGACTAAAAACTTGAATCCGTCAAGTGTGGATTATAGGAAATGAAAATCAACACTATTACCTAGCATATCATTTGTGAGTAAGCCACTACTCAATAAGATCAACACTTACAGATTTATAGATAAAAAAAGAAATGAATCCGGACCAAACAATAATACAAAATACAGTAGTTTCAATTTGTACGCTCTATGACGTCATGGATTTTACTAAATGCCACGGGACGGAGAGAATGCCTAAAATGATGTAGACATTTTCTTTATTAGAAACACGGTACACAAACACATGGACATAGTGGCACTGCACTCAAGGACAATAACTTATAATACAGCGCCACAGAAAAGCTGCACAAGACAAAGACAAATTTCCTAAACATTCAGTCATCGTCTATATTCATTTTCTAAAACCGTCCACGGTCAAACACAGTCACAGCTTTTGGATTTGATGTAGACATTTGCCATGTGCCACTGAACCTTACAGTACTGGCTATCCAATAACTGCACTTTAGGAAAAATGAACCTTGAAGGGCATTGAGAACGTGCATTCTGTTAAATATGGATTGCCAGAGACTGCATTTTACGTTTTAGCATAGAATATTGGGATTTCTTACAAATGAAGACATCAACCTTTTAGACTTTTAATCGTTGATGTGCACATCACTAATCTTCATAGTGAAAGAAGTGATACATGTATACTTTATTTGTTTGACTTGAACTGGTCCCTAGGAAGCATCAAACCGTAAATGTTTTAGCACCTTGTACAAAAACACACACTTAATTCAAGCTTACTAGTAAACTGAGCCAGCCCTTTATAGAGAACCAATATAGCTTTTTTTTGCAAATTAGCTTACGATTTTCTTGTGTTACATGGGAATGTAGCACTACTTATGTAGCACACTTATATACAACTGTGGTAGACGTCTGATTTTATAATTTTTTCGCTATTACCTTGTTAAGATCTTTGAAATAAGTATTTTATCTATTGCTTTATTTAAAATAAGTACCAAGTTACTCTTTGAAACGGGTATCAATTAAAACATTTAATAAGTGATAGACTATTAGCAAGATGTAACATGTTCGAGCATTTGCTGCAAGCGTTTTTGTGTGCCTCTGGCCGTGTCAACACATTTCTAACAGTTCCAAACATGCTCTGAATACCTGTACGACATTGTAACCTTACTACTACACATCAGTAGTTGATTTTCAATATGATGTAAAACAGAGAAATGTGGAGTAGTAGAATAAAGAAGAAACTCGGCTGGAAATAAGGCTGATGTATTTTACTTCTTCATCAATTTACGATAAAATTGATTGTTAAATCGGTAAAATTGCTTTTTAATTCCTTCATATTTATATACAGGTACTTGCAAGTGCGCTCGAGTGTGTGTGTATGTCCGCGTGTGTGTGTGTGCATGCATGTATGTATGTATGAATGTATGTATGTGAGTGTATGTGTATGTGTATGTGTGTGTGTGTGTGTGTATGTGTGTGTGTGTGTGTGTGTGTGTGTGCGTGTGTGAGTGTGTGTGTGTGTGTGCGAATGGCGCGCGCGTGTGTGTGTGTGTGTGTGTGTGCGTGCGCGTGTGTGTGTGTGTTTGACTGTTTGACTATGTATGCATACTTATAATGACACTTTGCCCGCATCACGCAGTTGCAAAAGAAGCAACGTTCATTTATCTACAAGCGTCTGTAACCAGCCTGGCCGCACCAAGCTTGTTCAGCCATACGAGGAAGTCAAACTCTGCACAGTAATCGTGGTCGACCACGCGGGAAGCCGAGTAGTTGTCATAGTAACGGTAGAACAGCGTTCTGTTGCGCGCGTCCGTGGCGAAGGGGTAGAAGCCGTACAGGGTGATGACGTCACAGAACGTCGTTCCCAGGGTGTATGCAGTGAGTCCGGCAGTCGGGTTGTAGAGCTCTGGTATTAATTTTTCACCCAGCACTCTGTGAGAAGAATAGACATTAAAAGTGACACACTTCGTCTTCAATTCCTTATGATAAAAAGAAATCAAACCCAAACAATGTGTAACTTTCTACAAAATACTGTGCCACACAAACACACGCACATTCGCATAAAACACACGCATAAACATACACATACAGACGCACATTCGCACGCATACAAAAATACGCATACACACAGAGAGAAACACTAAAACACACATGGAAACACACACAGGCGCACGTCACTAGCATGTAATTACCTGGTAACCGCCTTCTGTGTGTCATCCAGAGAGTACGTCACTGCAATGTCGAAGTCGTTGTCTTCCGCCACCGTGCCCAAAGCTTGCAGCACGTCTTTGATTTCGGTTGTCATTACCTTTTATTAAAATTCCAACATCAAAAACAACACATAGTGATGCCGCACTCAAGCAAACACGCTTATTTAAGCGGCATCACTAAACACAGATACAAAACATCTGGCGAAGTATGGTACGGGAACAATACAGGAAACCTAGGTGTAAAAGAAACAGTAGTATATATGTATATATGTACATATGTATAACAACAAAAACTTTTGCTTTATTATGGAAACGCTTAGTATCTGATATATACAATTGAGTTACGGATAAGATTTGCGCGTTGAAATTTGAAGATAACAAAAGAGATCCATTAAATAAAAGATGTACAAAAGCATTTATCAGATAAAGTATTGATTTCCAACATAGGTATATTCAAATCAACAAGTCTGCCAAAGAGGCATAAGCGATGATGAATATAGTTGATGAATATAGTTAGGGCAGTGCAACAACAAAGGAGAAATGCTTTCGCATCGGCACCCGTTATTACCTTGACGTAGCTGATGACGCCATGTTTAAGAGACGACATCCACTGCAAAACGCTTTCTCTGCCGTCTTCGTCCGACAGCTTCTCCAGGAGGTCCTTGGCCAGGGAGACATTGACGAACGTCAGGTTCGTCTTTTGCCCGACGTCCTGCAAAATAAGGGCTTTATTCAGATAGAGTCCATTTCAAGTCACCGCAAGGGTTGCTATTGTCATAATTTAGAAATATTTTCAATTCATTGTAATTATTTGTGTAAGAGATTTGATACTTTTGAAACATTTCGAATGTCATTTCAACTTTAGAAATATTTCAACTTCAGAAATATTTCTAAAGTTTTCTTAAATATTCATGATGTAGAATATGATATTTACAATATTCATGATGTAGAATATGGTATGTACAATAGTTTCTAAATAATGCTAACAACATTCTAACATTATTTACACTTTTTTTACAATTTCTTATCATTTTTTACCATTATCTTTCGCCCAACAGCCTGCAAAATAAGGCCTTTATTCAGAAAAACGCTACGTAAACTTTGTGCATATTTTTTGTACTATTGTTTATACACGGCCGGGCCCCGGGAGGTTTTTAACACGTACTTCAAAATCAACGCGGGACCTGTTAATAGATAGAGGTTGTGAGCTAATCCTGAGAACACCGAGAGGTACGTACCCTTCCGATGTCCGGGAGTCCACCGGGACAAACCGGTGCAAATGTGACAAGAGCATAAACCGACGTTACCGAGGGTATCCTCAAGATCTTAAAACATTCCTCATTTCTGTCCATTTTTTAAAGGAAATACGGCGTAAGTTGGTTTCACCTGTTCAAAGTTTCGGGTGGGCGCCATGTTCAGCCTGATGACGTAATCGTTGAGGTCGATCTCGTTCCCACAGCTGCTGTTGGCCAGAATCCCGCCGCTCCCGACGATTGCGCATGTGCGGTGATGACGTAACGGCGTTCTCGTCGAACACTTTCGATGATTTCTGCATCTTGATTCGTGCTCCATTAAGTCGGAGAAGTGAACGAAGTTTCTTGACGGGTTGAAATGCTGTATGGTCAGCTTTCTGTGAAGAAATATCAAATACCACGGCTTTAAATTCACCCAACCAAAAAAAATTAGGTGCACAAAAAGAATTCTGGGTGCACCACATGAAATAAGGTTGAATGTCAGGAAAACATAATTGCAAAGTTTACAAAAATTACGCCAAAAATAACTAATCAAGCAACTGGATAAAATTTTGAATTTTATCTTGTTGACTGTTTTAAAATTTTATCCAGTTGCTTGAGTAATTATTTTTGGCTTATCTTACTACCTGGATGTCTAACTTTCATCAATTTACAAAAATTAATGACTTTGATTTGTAATTCTATAGCTATCTTCAAAATTTCAAGTAATACATCAAATGAAGTACAACAAAAGGTTGTATTGCTTCTTCCGGTACTTACATTTCCTGTATATCAGTACACTATAGCATGCAAAAAATATCTAGGTGCACTGGTGCACCCACAGTAAAAAAAATTAGGTGCACAGCTCCAATTTTGGGTGCACAAAGGTGCGCATGCACCTAGTATTTCGAGCCTAATCTCCAAGCAGATCTATGGGTTGCGAAGACTGTATCAAACTTGCAGAAGAAGTACGTTTTGCAACCCTATGAGACTTGGGTTGGCTATAAAAACTCATTCTGCCAGTTGGATACGGTCTTTGCCAACCCGTAGGCCTGCTCGGAGGCTATTTCGAGCCCTGAATACAATATACATTTTTGTAGAGGCTATGATGACATTAGAATTAAGCCTCACCTGATCATATCTTTAGCGTCGACGTTGAACTTGGTCTTGTGAATGACCCTGTGCTCGCACGAGATCAGCCTCCTCCTGTTCAAAGCCACACAGAATAAAATCATGAGCGAGAAAATGCAGGGTATTTCCCTCCCATTGATAAAAGAAGCAAGAAACGGCGTTGTTGTTTGTGTGCAATATGAAGTCCCTACCATTTACCACAAAATAATCTTCTACAAAACTAGCTAGAAAGAATTTGTGATTTTGCAAGATCAAGAGAGAGTTGAAGGATAGTATGGTAAGTAGATATGATGCCTAATGCTTAGGTGATCTAATAGTACCTTAGTTGTAGTGCTTACACAAGATGTTGCAGAAATTGAGATAGCTTACTCCCCAGCTTACTGAAAGGCGACCATCTTAGAGCGTGACCTCTGACCTATGGGTCCAGATAGAGATGCACACTGTCCAGACAGCTGAAATCAGGAGAAGCCAGGATGATGCACAGCGCAGAAGAAAAGCGGATCTGCAGAAAAGAGCTTTGTAGCAGAACTGAATCAGCTTTAATACAGAATGATGTGATTTTTGTGGCAGAGACTGTCATTCTCGTATATATATATGTTTTAGTCGATGCTGTAGGGCTGCTGTTAATTAGGATTTTACCATGGTCAATGCTGACCGACGGAGGCCATATATATATATAACTCGGCCGGGATCGAACTCACGACCTACCGTTTGAAATTTGTTTAAAATGACTCAGTATTGGCTTTTCTTTCACCCCCCCCCCCAACAGCAATTGATAAGCTGTTGCCTTCCGTCCAACTCACCCTCAGCTGGGATTGCTATTGACCCAGTTTTTCCTTTTAAAAATTCAACTATACGCCAAATACCCATGAATAGCCTTGAGGCCCAGAAATGGTAGCCTGACCTGGCAGGGTAGCCTGTCTTTTCCGCGAACCCATAGTAGGGGGAGGGGAGGTACTATTTCGCAAAAGTGCAGTTTTTGCTGAAATACGCACCTAGAAATATGGAGACGGTCTATCTGAATATGAGAATGTACACATTTGGTAACTTTTTCAATATCAACCCCCTAGCCTGTACATACTAGAACCCCCCGAAGTTTGTACCATAACTATGTACTAAACTACTATATATGGTATAAGTGTATGCTAGCAAACATATTTGCATGTAGTACAGACGGATACATTGTAGTCATGCCCTTTATCACGTTAATCTATGTTTGGGTAGAACACTTGAACGTTGAACGAGATAGACTCGAGACGGAGTGGACGATAACTGGTAACCTTAGCACAATTCATGGACCTTAAATACTGTTGTTCAATAAATGTAATGACATTAACATCTATTTAGCAAGTAGTTATATTTGCAAATATCGGAAAAGACAGTTGTCCCGTAACCTAAAGGTCCCGCGAAACCCCTATATGGTGCGTATTTGGGGTTGGAAACAATGGCGAAACTATGAAAAACCCAGCGGAAAATAGGTCAACTTTGACCTCTGATGAACTGTAGGAGATTGATTAACTTGTCACGATAACGGAGACACGTTTATATGCTTGATCTTACATATGCTGACTGTACTTTTGACTTTTTCCGTGACCATGTCTTGGTACTCAAAACGGCGCGTATCTTTTTTTTCTTCTTTTTTTTTTTGGTGCTGCCCGGTGGCCATCTTGACGTTGCCACTAGCACACCGCTCTCCTACCTCTGATTACTGGTACTACTCTCGTTCCAAAAAAAACTATTCCCATTTTAATAATAATTAAAAAAAACGGTGAATGGTTGTAAATGTTAAACATTAATTTTGATATTGTGTGAAAATTGTTATTGTTGAGTTAAACGGTAACTAAAAGTTAGATCTTGGCCTCCGTAGGTGAACATTGACCTTGGTAAAATTGCACTTGGTAAAATCCTTAACCAGCCCTACAGCATCGGCTACATATATATATATATATAGCTTAGTAACACAGACAGCCTAAGTTGAACTTCAAACATACTTTAAGCACGTCTTCATTCGCAAGGGTTACTGGGACGACATACTAGTACCGTTACATGTACATCTTTGGATCGGAGGCCACTACTAGTATTTAGTATTTACCTGGCAGCGACCAAAGCTCAAACGAACTGTAACGGAAGTCTCAGTACCTTTCCAATTTTGACCGTCACCCTTGTCCCTGAAAGTTAGCCAAAACTAAAACAAGGATTTCTTACTCACCACCGTATTAACCTAAGGTAGTCCCAGTGATTCAAGTGGAGCAAAACTAAAACCGTCGCTGTTGCCAGGAAGCAAAGTGTCACAAACGCATAGAAAATGCAGCGTTTCCTCATGAGAGCCATTTTGAGGCTGTAATAGGGTCTTTGCAACACACATGAGATATACTTTTTTGGAACTAGCCTCTATACCAGGCACCAAACGTGGCTGGAAACAGTGGAAATTGCCCAAATAGATATTTTAGACAGATGACACACCAGAGGAACTGACGGACCTATAGAGCTAGTTTGCAACGCCAGGACTGTTTTAGTGTTTATGAGAGCCGGCAAACAAGAAATCTTTCTTAGCGATTTAATACATAGCTTAGTCTCGTGCACATTCTTTACATGCGCTTCAGCTTTGTGCTAGTTTTGTAAAAAAAGTTCTATGTTTTATTAATAAAAATTAACCGTTACAAGAACCTTTTATCAATCTACATCATTTAGTATACATACATGCTGACGATTGATAAAAGTTGAGTTGTATACATGGCCTCCGTAGGTCGATATTGACCGTGGTAAAATCCTTAACCAGCCCTATAGCATCGGCTATACATCGGCTATATATATATATATATATATATATAGCTTAGTAACACAGACAGCCTAAGTTGAACTTCAAACATACTTTAAGCACGTCTTCATTCGCAAGGGTTACCGGAAATATCTTTGGAGGCCACTACTAGTATTTAGTATTTACCTGGCAGCTACCAAAGTTCAAACGAACTGTAAAGGAAGTCTTCCCTTTCCAATTTTGACCGTCACCGTTTCTCCCTGGTCCCTGAAAGTTAGCCAAAACAAAAACAAGGATTTCTACCCACCACCGTATTAACCTCAGGTAGTCCCAGTGATTCAAGTGGAGCAAAACTAAAACCGTCGCTGTTGCCAGGAAGCAAAGTGTCACGAACGCATAGAAAATGCAGCGTTTCCTCATGAGAGCCATTTTGCGGCTGCATTAGGGTCTTACAACACACATGAGATATACTATATACTTTTTTTGGAACTAGCCTCTATACCAGACAGCAAACGTGGCCGGAAACAGTAGAAATCGGCCAAATACTGTACATGACTTTAATTTCGCGGGGATTTGATTTTGCGGTAGGGAGAAAATTGCGTGTTCGCGTTAGTTTTAAGTTCGCGTTTGAAACATTACAACCTCCGGGATCTACCACTCAAAACTCATGACCATATCATAAGCCGGGTCATACCAAAGACTTTAAAAATGGTAACGTGGGGTCCCATAACTTCAAACGTAAATTTACGAGTTCGACATCGCATTGCACCAGTGTCGTAGCCTCCGATGCAGACTCAACCCGGCTGTTTTCTTTTTCAAGTTATTGTTTTCATACTATTATTTTTTTTTTCTTATTGCTGGCCCGGCCAGCAATAAGAAAAAAATATAATAGTATAAAAACATTAACTTGAAAAAGAAAACAGCCGGGTTGAGTCTGCATCGGAGGCTACCAGTGTCGGTTGTCTGAAAAGTGTTGCGTTTTGACGAATGATAAATTAGAATGGCGGTGTTTAAGGATTTTCCGTTGTCGAGTTAATTTTACACCGTCCATGCACGATTCACACTATATAATCTCAGTCGGTAAAACCAGAAAAATGTTGTTATGAATATAGCGTTCCACATCGTTCCATTCTAATCAGGGTACCGTAACTTCGACATACAAATACCTTTGTCTCTCCTTAATTTGTCGGCACGATTTTCAGTAAACAGACAGAATAATTTGTGTCAATTAACTTCAGCTTCCCTGTGGTAATTTTTTTTTTTTCACCGTGCGTAAGTTGCCACCGATGCGGGGCGCGCTGTGACTTAGCGACTGTTTACGCCGCTTGTTGCGTTCCAAGCCATGTCAACGTTGACGATCCGTTCTTTGGTATGGTAATGAGAGTAGATACTTCATTTCATACAAATGGTCCCGTAACATGAACTCACAAATGCCACAAATGTGCCACAAGTACGTCGCAAACTGCCGGGGAAGAATTGTTACACCGGAAACTGAAATTGTGACATTTGCACTCGGCACGGCACCGCAAGTGACCAGAAAGTACGCGGCAAATCTCCCTTGTTTTTTCAGTCAATTCGGTCCAAAGTGACGACTTATTTTAAACAACAGCATCAGTTATTTTTAGATCTCTCTATTCATGGTTTTCTAGATTTTTGTTTTGAGCAAGCAATGAGAAATCGCCATTTACATTCAATGAACTTCGTGTTTATGCATTCAGAGATCACCGACCCGTGCCGCCCACATCAAAGCAAAGCGGCCTGTCAATTTCAATCAACATGCAGGGTTAGGTTACATGTTTGCAACATCAATGCGTTTGCTGGTGGAACCATGTGCAAGCCTGCCGACGGGAACTTATCAAATGCAAGTTTATCTGACGTGTTTCAAACTAGATTAATAAGATTTGCGGTTTTGGAGCCTCACTAGCTCGTACGTGATTTAGAGAGGGGGACCGTGAAACGTCAACACTGTAGCATCACATTCGAATCGTGGTTAACGGAATGGCCGTGACGTAAAGGGGAAGGGCGTTCGAAGCCGCGGTTATTTTGTTATTTAAGACAAGTTTAATCGCGACATAAACTAACAAACACCTACGTTTTTTGTGTGTTTTGTATAGCTTTATGCCTCATGTGTAAAACAATAAAGTTTGCGTGCCGATTGTTGACTGTTCTTTATGTAAGAGTTGCCATTACGCAATGAACTTGCGTCGAACGTAGCCATTGTTTGTAGCCAAATTTTCCTGGTGGCGCAAACATCAGTTAACTGTACACAAATCCGTATTTCATTCAGACGACAGCTATATGCATGAACTTGGGTTCTCTGCGTTTTTATTCAGCACAGTGGATAGAAACAGACATGTCTCTCTTCTGCATAATAAGACAAAGTAAAACTAGTTCGAAGTTATGGTACTGTCGAAGTTATGGGACCCCACGTTACCACTCAAAACTCATGACCATATCATAAGCCGAGTCATGCCAAAGACTTTAAAAATGGTACATACTGCTTTCTCTGCTTAGCATTCACCATCTGAAAAAGAGTATGGTAGTTAAAAACACACATCACTACCAGCGGAATGGCCCCCTGCTGTAGAAACTTGCACAAATGTGTGGCCCAAGGGTTATGAAAATTGAGATGGGCGCTACCCCTAGTCGTCTTATCAAGATGCCTTGGTCACTTTAACTCAACTATTTGTTAGCAACCAAATGAGTCTGGGGAGAGACCAAGTCAAGAGTGCTGCAGTACATGTAACATCCGCAAGAGGCAATTCTAAAACGTGCCTCTTAAAATAGAAAAGTTGGACCGACTCTCTCTGTGCTACTCTCGACTTTAGCCACTACCAAGTCCCGCGGATGGCTGAAAAAACAGTAGAAATTGGCCAAATAGAGTGAATAGTATGCTAAGGGGGTCGGCTACGGAAAGCGAGGGTCCATTGGGTTGCCTATTCTTCCTCTCTCCGACGAAAAAATCTTCATTGCTTGATTCCTATACCATAGCCCATACACAAAGGCTGTCTTGTCCACCTTTACGTAATCGTCGGTACAACAAAGGAATTATGCCGACAAGAGTTCAAAGTCGAGTAAGGAACTTGGATGATGGTATATTGTGTGGACGGCGCATGTAAAAGTCACTTTTCTTGACGCTGTGCATTGATTTTCATTTGTTCATCTCTTCTGATATCTAATGTAATACTTGCCTTTCTCATTTTTACGTGAAAACATATGCTGACGTAACTAAAATAATCAAAACCGTGACGTCACTGTCGGCACATTCAATTGATTTTCACAAGACATTACAACGCTATGATTCATTTTGAGTGATACATGAATAACGTTACTTTTCTTTGTATGGCGCGATGCATGCAACAAAACGTTCATTGCTCATTTCCAATACCATATAAAGGCTGTTTTGTTCACCTTTACGTAACCGTCGGCGCAACAAAGGAATTATGCTGACAAGAGTTCAAAGTCGAGTAAAGAACTTGGATGATGGGATAATGTGTGGACGGTGCATGGAAAAGTCACTTTTCTTGACGCTGTGGATGAATTTTTATTTTTTCATATTTTTTAAATATCTTAAGTAAAGCCTGCCTTTATCATTTTACGTGAAAACGTTTGCTGACGTAACTAAATTATAATTAAAACCGTGACGTCACTGTCGGCACATTTAATTGATTTCCACAAGACGTTACAATGCTATGATTCATTTTGAGTGGTACATGAATAACGTCACCTTTCTTTGTATGGCGCGATGAAACAAAATGTTCATTGCACGTTTCCGATACCATATAAAGGCTGTTTTGTTCACCTTTACGTAACCGTCGATACATCAAAAGAATTATGCCGACAAGAGTTCAAAGTCGAGTAAAGAACTTGGATAAAGGAATAATGCGTGGGCGGTGCATGAAAAAGTCACTTTTCTTAACACTGTGAAATGACCTTCGTTTTTCAAGGTTGTTTTAATACCTTATGTAAAGCTTGCTTTTCTCACAAATACGTGAAATCATATACTTTCGTATCACAACGTTATCATATAATTCATCAAACAGACGTCAATCTATCCTAACGGCTGTTTTTAGCGAAGCCTGAGGGGCAAGCTTAATAGTATATTTTACGCCCGATTTGCAAGAATTCCCAGAATTCCACAGGAATTTCAGGAATCCGTCCGGCCAACTCTGTGGATGCCCTCCTGTCACTTGATACATCATTAGCACGTCTGGCATCCAGGCACTCAGCTGTCGATGACAGATGACCTACTTTTACGTGGTGTCTGATTTCGTACTGTCCGGAGTGTGTCAGGGAGTTCACCGAATCTAGTATTCTAGCTTTGAAAATGGTTTGCACATCCCAGTTGATCTAGTGTCACAAGAACGTGCTGAACATCATGCCTCCCACCAAAAAACCTCTGTGAAAACCAAAACTTGAGGAGATTCAAAGTTTTAAACGGAACGATAAATAACTTGGGTTACCGCTTGGGCAGTCTACACTGAACGCCTGACGGGGAGGCGTGCGGTGTCGGAAAGACAACTGTTACAGTAGCTCCTCGAAAACACATCCTACAGAGCTAGAATAACAACCAAAACGATCATAGGAGCCCCAGCAAATCGATTTTCTAAACTTCCGGCCTAGTTTCTCACTCCACCTATCCAACAATGCCAGAGAAAAAAGACACTACAACGGGAGTGTACTCCGGCCTTTCCACATATGCTAGGAACTCCTCGAGTTACATGGTGCCTTTCTATATCTGCTTGGCAGATGCCTTTCTGATTTCTAAGTGCGTTTTGCACAATATTATGGCAGAACTAAGATCTAGAGTGCTACGTTGGTACTTTCCTTACAGTGAAGTAAGATCTACCCAGACACCTTCGCTATGGCAATAATTTTTAATTGCCACACTTATTATCACTTCTATCAATCAGCCTACTAACCATCGTGCTTCCTGTTATTTAAAGTGGGCGTTTTCAATCGAAGACCTCAAAGATATCAAAACCAGAAATTCTGCTGCAGTACGTAAGAAAGCCGTAAGGGGCCATAATCGAATGTGCCCGTTGTTTTGCTGAAAACTACATACCAAATGTCATAAGGGTTCATCCGTAGCTTTTCTAGTTGCGCTGTCCACATACAAACATGGTCACGTCAAACAGCATCGATGAAAACATAACCTCTTTGGCGAAGGTAAGAAATCGATATGAAACCCTCGAGTTCGGGTCGGGTCAACTCAAACTCGGAGCCTTTTATGACGTTTGTGCCCAGTCTCGTGCTTCCGATGTCTAATTATACCCTCCCACTCGCAGCGTGTCCCGGTATGCTCCGTGGTATGAAACTCAATCCGTGCTGTGAGTCGCAGGGGATTCTTCAAATACAGCGCGTTTAAGGGAATGGCACTCGGGCGACTCACTGTTCGACAGGCGCGCTCACTCCGCTAAGCTGAGAGAGCACTCGAGTCAGCAGCTGTAAACAAGTTCAACACAAAAACTATCGTCTGATTCAAGATGGCGGCCGCAGCTCACGACCTTTCGTCGTCGCCGTCCCCCAACTTCCAGGACTTGTCGTGCGCTCGGTTCCAGGAGAGGCTACCGAGGTTCAGTCCGACCGAGGGGTTCCCGCTAGTGAAGCCGGCGGAGCCGGTCGCACCTGCCCCCGCCAAGCTGTCCAAGTCAGAGCGGCTGAGAAACCGACGGGCTCGGTCCGCCCGCTTCAAGACCCAGCCCATCACGTTCGACGAAATCAAGGAAACGGAAGACGAAGGGCCGGAAGCTAAGGAGGAAGAAGAGCGGGCTAGAAGGGTCTTGCAGCAGTCGGTACAGAACTTGAGAGAGAGCGCCAAAAAGCTGGACAGAAATATGAAAAAGCGGCACCTCAAGAAGAGAGAGGAACGGGCGAAAACGGAGGTGATCGTCTGCCCGAGAGAGCTTCTTGACTCCGCTAGGAACGGCCTGACGTTGGTGTAACATACTTTCCCACATTCGTCATGCGATTTAAGAAAAACGAGACTGTATTATTCAGAGACCCGTGGAAGAGTTTGACGTGTTTGGATCGAGCTGCGGGGCAGTTGTTCCATGTTTGGGAGAGAGAGCAGGAAAACAGACAGCGACAGATTCAGAGATTGTGTTCGAGCGGAGGAAAGTGGTCCCCGATGGCTCTATTAGCCTCTCACGCAGGCTTCGCGACGGGCGTTTGTGATGGATACGTGTTGTTTTCCGTGTTCTGATACACCCGATTTTTCCACAACATCGTTCGGCTATTAAACAGTAAGTACAGTCAAACCTGTAACAGTGACCACCACTACATAAAACCAGCCTGTCCATTGCGGCCGCTTTTCAGTGGTGGCCCCATAACTAAGTTAATTTTTTCATCGACCCCATCCTTCGGGAATCTTGCACAACGGCCACCTGTCTACCACGACCATTTTCCTTGAGGCCATTGAGTTGTCGCTATAGACAGGGTCGACAGTAATTAGGAATCAAAAAACGACATCCCTTGGATTAGTTTTTCCATTTACCAAAGCTTTAAGAATCATGTCTACAGAGGCCACTTCTCCACTGTTACCATTTTCTTCAATAAGTCCCTTGAGTTGTCACTATAGACAGGTTTGACTGTTATTAGGAAAAACGACGTTACTGTAATTCAGTTTATCTTCACCGGGTAGCAAAATTTCACGGTGTAAGGAAAATGGACATTTTCACTGAACTTTAACTTCAGGTGGCGGCAGGTGATTCTCAGAACGGATGTGTGAAGGAATCATAAATTATAACATGTTTTGCGCGGTGATGATAAGGTCACGACACAGGGGTGACCGTGGAAACAGTGAAAACAAAGTTACAGTTAATGAAAGAAGAACTGCAGTAATAGAGTGCCCGCCGTGGAGCCTCCTGCGAGGCTAGTTTGATTGACGGTAACCTGATCCGCTCACAGGGTGTGACCATCGTGCGGAGAACGCTACGAATTTTTGATTGACAGCGTGGCTGGACGACGAGAAGAGGACCAAATGAGACGGACGGGCCGACAGAGTAGCAGGTCACGCCACCGTTTGTTTATCGTTAAATGACCGTTAAGTTTGTGCTTTTAAATGATCCGAGAAAATTCCCCTCCCCTCACTCAATCGCTTTCCATTAGAGGGTGCGATCGCCGTCTAGTAAAAATTGGGCCATAGAGTCACTGGGAGATATCATTGAATAAGAAACTACAAATTCTTCTCATTAAGCTTCCGTTGGTTTATAGTTAAACGATCGTTAAGTTTGTGCTTTTAAATGATCCGAGAAAATTCCCCTGCCTTACTCCATCGCTTTCCATTAGAGAATGCGATCGCCGTCTAGTAAAAAGGGGGACATAGAGTCACTTGGAGATATTATCAACTAATTAAGAAACTATGAATTCTACTCAGCCACCGTTTGTTTACCGTTAAACGATCGTTAAGTTTGTGCTTTTAAATGATCCGAGAAAATTCCTCTCCCTTACTGAGTTACTCCATCGCTTTCCAGTAGAGGATGCGATCGCCGTCTAGTAAAAAGGGGGGCATAGATTTACTTGGATATATTATTCATTAAGAAACTTTAAATTCCACTCAGTAAGCTACCGTTTGTTTATAGTTAAAAAACGATCGTTAAGTTTGTGCATTCAAATGATCCGAGGAAAAATCCCCACCTCTTGAAAGTGCTATAGCAATCGATCAGCATCATTTACAATCATCAAACCGTTTCAGTTCATATTTCACTCTTTTTGACATTGATGGATTGATTATGAGTGCCGCCTCACCAAATTTGAATTCATCACACAGCAAAACTAGAGAATAACATATCATAATTCTATGTTTAATATCGTTGTAAGCTTATAAGCCTCTAGAATATTTAAATGGATTTGTTGATATGGACTGAAACATCTGCTAATGATGAACTTCATTGTTGAATTAGGTCGGTCTTTTCATATTGTCTTATTTGTTTTCTTCTATTTTGTTTTGTTTGCTGGTAGTGTTGCCTAACCACTGAAAAGCGGTACCAAAAAGAAACCTAAGCGTTAATCGTAATAGCAAGAAATGGCAATATCCAAATGCCGACAGGAGCTTGCTATGACGTCTGCAAGTACTCATAAAGTTATGACTCAAACTCTGTTTATATCTGGTCATGTCATTTTGTAGGATTGTTGTTCGGCTGCCAAATTCCTGCTCCCTTAGAAGTTCGTGGATTAATTTATTGAGAATTTACTGCCCAGACCGCCAAATATACGGGCTTCTGTCATCGCCCAGGTTATGAGTGTCTTGATAATTTTACTGCGCATCCCAGTATCATACCCACCCATGGGAAGTACCAGACCGTTCTGTATAACTCAGATGCCTGTGGGATAGATACAGACCAGCCCTCGTAGAAAATACAGCCGGTCACAAGAGATAAGGATATTTTCGAGGCAACAATTGGCAATTTTGGGTGAATACTAATGGCTACTTCTGCCAAAACGAAATATTTAACACATTTTGGAGTAAAAACAAAATTTTAGGGTCTGTATCTGACCAAGTAAAAATTGAGGATACAAAGTTAAGGTGTATTTCAATATGAGAATGCTTTATTGACCAATCACAGTTGATGATACACGAAGATAAGGGGTATTTCAAAATGCTATTCCTGTTTTGACCAATCACGATTGATGATACAAAGATACAGGTGTTAAAGACCTGTTTTCTGACCAATCACAACAAATGACAGACAGATTGCCAGTGCTATCGTAAACAATCTATACAAGTGACGTGACCATATATATAAATATACTAGCAGTTACCTTTTGTGTTGAATCTGTACATGTGTACCATGTCATGATGTAAACAACGTGCTTTACCGTTTTTGTAAAGTTACGAAGCGCCATGTGTTGTTGTTGTTTTCTGGTAAGGGAATTATATCGTTTTAGTAACGCCAGGAAAGGAGAAACCATATTAGGGATGTCATACAGAAGATCAGAATGACATCGACACAGATGGATTTAGATACAAGTAGATAAGAATCTGGAATTATTACTGGTAATTAAGCCTAATTAAGAATACGGAAACCAAAGAAACCTTTGTACATTTCAATTCCTATTGTTGAAAAGTATCAAGTATATAAAATTCTATCAAGCGTACAACGTTGATGTCTTCAATCTTAAGAAGTCTTGAGTCTTAAGCCTATTTTCTGGAACACGGTTGATCTTGTTCCTTTAGCGTTAAGACGATGTGTTGACTGTCTTAAGGCTAAGTTGTTCCTTAAGACGTTCGTGAGAAGTGTAACGCGCGTCTGTGAAACCTGGCTCAGCTCGGTCTGGACCTTGAACTTTGTTATTTGCTTGGGGCGATGTGTTACAGATGTAAACACGCAGGGCTCGATACATGCAGGGCTCGAAATACTTTTCCTGGAAACCTGCTCTAGTACAAGAGAAAAATCTAGCTGCTATTCGTGAAAAGTAGATTTTAGAAAGTATGGATGATTTAGTAATAGTAACTAGAAATAGGTATTTAAATCCTTTGAAAAATGTCAAGTGGTAATTAGTACAGGAAACACATATGTACACATGCCTTACATACTCTGTACCGGTAAAAGTACATGTGTAATGTGTAGGTAGACATCAGACATACATAAGTCCAGTTTTGCCTGCAGTAACCTGTGATGAATATACAGGTATCATTTCAAGCCCTGAAACCTGCGCATATTCTACCAGAAGAATGTACCTACCGCAAACGGATGATGTAACGAAGGTTTTGCTTTCTAAAGAACTATCCTAGGATCCTAAAACTCCTGTTGTATGTATATCATTGTCTTACTCTTAGGCTCAGGTCTTTTTAAAACGTGTGACATATGGTGTAAGACGGAGGTTAGTTGTAAAAAATTGCGCCTCTGATGTTCCAGGGTGGCCGAGGATGGAATTAAGCATTTACTTCCTTGAGAACCTGACTAAGAATCTAATCATATCATTATCTTAAGGTGCTCAGCTTAAGGTGTGACATATGGTGTAAGACGGAGGTTCGGTGTAAAAGTTTAAACCTTTGATGTTCCGTGGCGAGAGACCCCGACCGGAACTCTCGCCGCTCCCGGAGCAAACGTGCACGTCAATCAACCGGTACAGACGGCCGCTGTTGTAGGTACAAAGTCAGGGGCGACACAAATATCACCGCTGTTTGCTTAAAGACTACTGCTACTTTAATACTGGAGCAAACGTGCACGTCAATCACCGGTCCAGACGGCCATGTTGTAGGCACAGAGTCAGGGGCGACACAAATATCGCCACTGTTTGCTTAAAGACTACTGCTACTTTAATACTGGAGCAAACGTGCACATAATTCATTCATCATCCGGTACAGACAGCCGCGCGTGTGTGCAGGGCGCTTTGATAGGGGGAAAGTAATGTTTTGGTCACATTTCCAATCCGGGGCCCGGTCGGGCAGCCTGTTGGAACGAAAAGTGTGATATAAAAGACAACTTAAGACACAAAACCTACAAAAATTATTCCTAACCATTTATTGTGTATTTTCTTGATATGCATTTTATATTTTTCGTTTTTGGAAACAACCCGGCCGGGCCCCGGATTGGAAATGGGACCGAAGCATAAGTCTTGGTATTGTGAGTCGTGGGTGCGTCGTAAAATCTTGAACTGTACAGGGCTAGGTGAAAATACACTATGGGTTGTATGCTTGACTAAGGGGAATATATCAATGTCATACTTACAACAAGTACAAGGCAAACGTGCAAATCAATCATCCGGTCCAGACGGCCGCGCGTGTGTGCAGGGCGCTCTTGTAGGCGCAAAGTCAGGGGCGACACAAATATTGCTACTGTTTGCTTAGAAACTAGTGCTACTTACTGGCTTTAATCTGCTGCAAGGACTACGTTTTTGCCACATAACAGCTAAAAGAGAGAGCCACGACTGTCGGAGGAAGAATTTTACAACCGTACGCCTGTCTTAGGGCAAATGTGTTGATGAATAAGAACAAAGCAACAGTTAAGGGCGATGCAAACATTGCCACTGTTTACTTAAAAACTAGTGCTACTTACTGGCTTCGTTATTGTCAAGTCGTTACGTAACGCGGTCACGTTCGTCGTAGCTTTTTTAGCAGTATGTTCAGCAAGGCAACGACAGAGTTGAACCGACTGTCATAAGACAGCTAAATATATTGTACGACATTTACACAAATGCCCCAAGAATTTGCTGTCGTAAAACCGTCGTAAGATGATTGTGACTAGGAACAAACTGCGTTTGTGTAAAGCGCTGTTTGAGGTTCGCAAAGTCAGGGGCGACACAAATATTGCCACTGTTTACTTAAAAACTAGTGCTACTTACTGGCTGTGATCTGCGGTAAGGGCCGGTCAACTCTCGGGCTAGAGCTCCCCCGGTGCGCAAATTTGTATCAGCGGGCTTGGAGCTTTCGGCCGCCGAAGGAACCGTCTAAAAGGAACCGTCTAGAAGGAACCGGCTAGAAGGAACCGGCTAGAAGGAACCGGCTAGAAGGAACCGGCTAGAAGGAACCGGCTAGAAGGAACCGGCTAGAAGGAACCGGCTGAGAAAGAAACGGCTGAGAAAGAAACGGCTAGAAGGAACCGGCTAGAAGGAACCGACTAGAAAGAATCGGTTAGAGGGAACCGGCTGGAAGGAACCGGCTAGAAGGAACCGGCTAGAAGGAACCGGCTAGAAGGAACCGGCTAGAAGGAACCGGCTAGAAGGAACCGGCTAGAAGGAACCGGCTAGAAGGAACCGGCTAGAAGGAACCGGCTAGAAGGAACCGGCTAGAAGGAACCCGCTAGAAGGAACCGGCTAGAAGGAACCGGCTAGAAGGAACCCGCTAGAAGGAACCCGCTAGAAGGAACCGGCT
This sequence comes from Branchiostoma lanceolatum, assembly GCF_035083965.1. Lineage (NCBI taxonomy): Eukaryota > Metazoa > Chordata > Leptocardii > Amphioxiformes > Branchiostomatidae > Branchiostoma > Branchiostoma lanceolatum. Next base: position 14,802,628 of record NC_089737.1, on the reverse strand, counting down.
AGAAGGAACCCGCTAGAAGGAACCGGCTAGAAGGAACCCGCTAGAAGGAACCGGCTAGAAGGAACCGGCTAAAAGGAACCGGCTAGAAGGAACCCGCTAGAAGGCCCGATAAACAGTCTGGTTCCCAGGGTATATTAACTTATTAAGGGTGGATGACCAGTTACTTAGTTGGTAGCTCACGTATAAGACCGATTAGCGTCTGGACGCCGTCCCAGTTCCGGGGAGTTTGTTGGTTTTACACTTTACTGTGAATACACGTGTGTGCGCCCCGTCTGCTCATGTCAGCTGAACTGGACGGTACGGGCGCCAGCGGGCGTCGCTACCTTCTACGGGCGTATGGATCGTAGAGTTCAGCAGAAAAAGGAATAATTAGCCTGGTTTTTTTGACACTTTCAAAATGTGAAAATCTAAGAGTATTTTCATCAAAAGCGGCCTTCTGCAACAGAAGCTGACTGGAGTAAGATGGGTTCTATCAGCGCTAACCGGGTTTGTCGTTAACGACTGTATACGAGTGGCCCATGGACATGAAACAGATTTTGCACTAAGTATTAATCTCCAAGCAGATGTTATGATTCGGAAAAATGGAGATATAGTTGTGTGTGTGTGTGTGTGTGTGTGTGTGTGTGTGTGTGTGTGTGTGTGTGTGTGTGTGTGTGTGTGTGTGTGTGTGTGAGAGAGTGTGTGTCTCTGTGTGTGTGTCTGTGTGTGTGTGTGTGTGTCTCTCTCTCTGTCTGGTGTGTCTGTTTGTGTTTCCGGACTACTGTAGTCAGCATAACTCAAGTTATTTATAAGTAATATATATACAAACAAATTTACAGGTCTGACATTTCCAGGTTCATCTGAACTGTCCCAGTTATCAGTATTGAATACAGTCATACTTAACGTGGGTAAGGTGGTTCCTATCAACGCAAATCGATCCTGACGTTTCTGAGGGCCCTGACACCTTCCAGATGTCGTATGTCGTGAGAACGAATCCCTGTGACGTATCGGGTGTTTGCACACACGTGACATGACGTCATGTTGTTCGCCATATTGGTTGGCTAAACCTGGACTTTGACTTTTCATCATGATGTAACTAACTACAGTCACGGAAAAACAAATGATGCGCGTGCAAATCTATACGTCTGATGGATGTGTAACAATGGGGTTCAAGCGCCTCCAACTGACCAGTCTAACTGGTCTAGACCTTTTAGCCTAGTGGTTAAGGCGTGCTGCCTGTGGACTGGCGGGCCCGGGTTCGATCCCCGAGAGCCAGGAGACTGTTTCTACTCGCCTCACCCGAAAACGATTTCCCCGACATTTCCCTGGCTTATGTTGAAAATCACGAATCAGAACCAACGTTCGCAACGTCAGCACCCCTAGAAGTCTGTAAAGAAGGCTACCTTTGGCTACCTTATCACATAAAAATCACCCACAATGTTAAACCTCTGGGTACAAGGTGGTCTCTGTCAAGGCTAACTGGTTCTGACGCTAACTGTTGGGTGCGTGGGCGGGGACATAGTACAGACGTTACACTTGGAGTTCCTGAGAACGGCGTTGTACTAGCAGAAGTGCTGGTTTGCTCATCTCCAAGCAGATATTGAAAGGCGGAATCAGCGGCATAGCGCATTGGCCTCCGCGGAACGGGAGCTTTGCTATGAGAAACGTAACGATTTTGTCTTTCTACATCTACTTGAAGATTACGGGTTTGACCTGTTTTTTATTTTATTTTTATTAACGAAAAATATGATATAAAAGACACCAAAACACAAGAAATATTACAAAAATTAATTATGAGCACCAGTTTGTGTATATTCTTGATAAATTGTTTAGTTTTCGTTCACGCAAACAGCCCGACCGGGCCCCGGTTTGGAAATTTGACCTTTGCACAAGTCAGGAAGTCGAGACTCTCAACCACGTCAAACCGTTACGCGACTCCGATGCTCGTGAGACCCGGGCTAGGGACCCTTCCCTGCTATGTGTCGAGTCAGCTGGGTACTTACCCCGCATCAGGGCACGTTCGCAACGTCTGACACTCTATGACCCTCTATCAATGTCTATAATGTCTGACACTAAGAACACGGCGTCAAACCGCGAAAAACGCTGCATGGCTGCATAAAACGCATCAAGGCTAATATACTGTAATTCACTTTATGTTCACGGTAGCAAAATTTCACGGTGTAAGAGAAATGGACGTGTCCACTGAACTTTAACTTAACGGTGGATTTTATATCATATTTTCGTTCCCGCAATCTTTCCGACCGAGCCCCACTTTGGAGAAGTGACCTAACATAACGTGACATAGTGACATATAACGCAAAGGACCGGGGCGATCTTGGTTCGGAGCCCGCGTTTGAACAATGTTTACATCTAGATTTCGACAGTGCGCAAGCCCTGTCCAAGGCTACGAAATATCAACCTGGTATCCAAAAGAGCCCCTAAGTCTAAGTCTCCAAACATATTATAGCGGTCGAGCTTAGACTTTCGTCCTATTCTCAGATCATCTCGTTTGAAACAAAAAACCAAAAAACAGCAGAAACAACATAATCATATCAATGGTCCTAAATTTCCGAGTTAGATTAAAGATGTCACAAAATTGTACCAGCAGCAATGGTACAAAACTATATCAGCAGCCCAGCACCAAATATTGTGTTCAAACGAAAACGGTCTAACAATTTCTAGTTTTCAACGTAAGGCAAGCGTCTTAAAGATGTTTATGTCTCTTATCTTGTCTTAAGACGACTGGGATCTTCGCCAGACACAGCTGTACGAAGTTCAACACTTTACGGCATCGCCTCCAGAAGGACTCGCGGTCGTTAAGAAGTCTTTAAGATAAATCCCAGTCTTTAAGTTGTAACGCCCAGTCTTGAAGCCTTCTGCCATAGCCAAACAAGGAGAGGGCTTCTCCAATCGTCTCGGAGGAATTAAAGACGTATGCTAAGTGTTTGAGGAGTTCTTAAGAAAACGAGAGGCTCATGTTGTTTGTGTAGGGTGAGTGTCGGGGCTTGAGTAAGCCCGAAGCAGCTGAAGGAGGGGTTGACACGGAAAGACCATTAATCTAGGAGCGGTGACGCATTTCAATTCAGTCCTGCGTCAAGTCCGATTATTTTCTTTTATTAGTTTATTTTTGTATAAAACTAGTCGTCCCTTTGGTAAACCAGGAAAGTGTGTCGAAGTTCTCTACAGCTTCCTGACCCGTTTATAGTTGAGACTGCACTCGTGGATAGGTAAATAAACCAGACACTGAAGAAACAAAACCGAGCACAAATGTGTGGCATTGTATTCATATTCTGCCAATGAAACGCGTGTTTTAAGTTACGTCGTATCTTACGTCAGACTCTCTTCTGTGATGTATTAAATGTACGTGAACTAAAATGTAGAGCACAGGAAGAATAGCGGAAATGTAAAGCTAATTATGCCTCTAATTATAAGTAAAGTTAAGTGTATAGATAGGTTAAGAAAGCAGGGCATTTCCTATGTAGTAATTCATACAGGTTTTATGTTGTTGTTTTTGTCCTCTCATGACCTTTATACGAGAAAGAGTGGCCCTGGTGCGATAGGTTTTCTAGTCGGCAACATTTATGCGTAATTCCTCCCTAATACAATGTGGTTGAAACTTTTGCTTACCCCCTCTTTCTATGAACGTTATTCTTGTTCTTAGACTCCAATATTCCATACATGCTGCTTTATTTCATGTTCTGTTTCTATAACCCTTTAAAGTTCAAGGTCGCTAGTTGCCCTCTATAGTGTTATAGCATTTACACCGAACCCTGAAACAAAATCCCTCTAAATCTCGCGGTACAAACTGTTTTGGTGATAAAACGAAACTGGAAGCTTCAAACCAAATAAGGAATGCTGTAGTCTAAGGCTTCAGGAAATGACTACCAGCATATAAACCCAGTATCATATACCAAGACGTTATTTTGCGTCCAGGGGCAACCAAGCCTGTTAACCTTTTAGACAATTTAGTCGTTAGGCTCACGGGAAAACTCTTATATAAAAACGCAAGGACGATTGAAGGTCATTTCAGACGAAACAAGAAGGCAGTTGATCTCGAGTTTTTATAGCCACCTAAGACGGAGAGTAATTAACTCATTAACACCTACTCGGCAAGCACGGTTTGATTAGGTAACAATTGGATGTTAATAGCCTTTATTCAAACCGACTGGAGGAAGATCTTGGGTGGCTATAAAAACTCCTTTTGCCAGTTGGATACGGTCTTAACCACCGTTAGATCTGCTTGGAGATTAGCAGGGGAGGAACAAAACGGGCGGGGACATGGTCCAGACGTTATACTTGGAGTTCCTGAGAACTAGCCTAAAAAAGGGGCGTGGCCTTATAAATCTTGATGACGTAATCATGATATCATACTAATTTGCATAAATTATCACCTTGTTATAAGGTACTACCTGAAAAAACATTAACGTTGAGGAAGGTTTATAAAGCTTAACAAAGGGTTTTCAAAACCATCCCCAAATTCCTCAGCCACCCTTCAACAATACCTTAAAAACTGTAAATGGATTTTGTTCTTCTTGCATAACCAGTAAGGCATACATGTAACACGCTAATTCTGCACAGTAGGTACAAGCTGTGGAATGGTTAGGTCACATTTCCAATCCGGGGCCCGGCCGGGTGGTCTTTGGGAACGAAAAATATAACATAAAAGACAACCAAAACACAATATACATACCAAACATTATCTAAGAGCATAACTTGTACATATCTATTGATATGCACTTTAATTTTCTGTTTCCGAAAATAGCCCGGCCAGGCCCAGGTTTGGAAATGTGACCCTAGCATAAGGCAGGGCTGTAAGGTTTGATCCACTGAGCTAGCCTCCGTTGCAGACTCTCCCTGGCTGTTTTATTTTAAGTTACCGTTTTCTTATTATATTTTGCTCTTATTGCTGGCCCAGAAGGACTTCCCGGTCAGCAATATAAAGAAGAAAATAAAATGTAGTAAGAAAACGGTAACTTAAAAGAAAACAGCCGGAGGGAGTTTGCAAAGTAGGCTACACTGAGGTAGCCTGGAGTCCAGCCTTATTAGCTTCCGTCCGCTACCCAAGCTCCGCTCCTTGCCTTGGGTAGCGGACGGAAGCTAATAAGGCTGGACTCCAGGCTAACACTGAGGCTGCTTTTACGGATTTAAAGTAGAAACCCTAAGATTCTTAATCATCTGCCATAACCACAATGCCACATGGCAACACTTACATGTAAAATACTAGAGTCAAGTATTCGTGCTACATATACTTCAGGCTTGCTATGTTAGTTTAGCGATTACAGGGTCTTTTTATAAATATGAATTGGTATTGATTTTTTAATTTTTTATTTGAGTTGAATGTGTGATAGTTGTGTGCCGATTTGTTAAAAATAGAGAGAACGCTAGCGACCCCCAAAAACACCCCTACCAATGAAATGGTATGGCTACCCTGCGACGTCACAAAACCAAGATGGCGGCCACCCCACATGCCAACGGATCCAACAAAGGTTTTGCTACGCAAACCTGTAACTACACATTTTAAAGTTCTCTGTATCTACTACTCAAGAAATGAGGACGACATCAAGGTCTGGTGTGTTTTTAGATGATATTTCTTTAAGTGACTCTTCAGTGTCAACAAATCATTTGGAGGGCTGTAACATATCAAAGCATAAAACAACGCAACAGCAACAAAAACAATTATAACATGTACTTTACCAGAGTTTCTTCACAATTATGCTCAACTGAATACAATATAGTTACTGTCATGTTTTACTATACAGCAGTTAAAAAAAGAATGCATCTCAAATCACCCTGATATAAACAAAGTATGACAAAGTATATTTGTACAGCAAACAGCATTTTCATGGTCTGGATGTGTGATACCACCATAAGGTAAGTTGCACAAACATTTAGTTTGAAAGCTCTCTAACTCTCACAATAGGCATATAAGTTTGTGTAAGGACTATTTTACACAATTTCCATGATTTGCTCTTAAACAGCTTGGATATTAGCCGGACCATCTCAAGATAATATTCCTAGTTCCTTTAAGACAAGCTGTTAATAATAAAACTAATTATTGGATTACTTCAGATAGTGGCCAAACTGCTTCTTAAATACACTTTCCATGAGATTAGCTGTTGATCTATTTAGCCGTATTTACTAGTGATATCCTCCCAAAGTCCTTCTTATATGATTTCTCCCTGACAGGAATCTTGAAGATTTAACCATGTAGACTTTTTTTAATCTGGCTGTCTCATTCTCTCCCAAACAGTGCCTTCTTGTATCTTTAAGATTAAGATTAAAACTAAGAATAGTTATTGAACCATGTGGAATTCTTGATCTGGATTTCAAAGTCCCTCCCAAACAGTTCCTCCTCTAACTTAAAGATTAAGACTCAAGATTAGCTGTTGAACCACTTCCATTTCTTCATCCATCCCCCAAGTTCTTCCCAAACAATTTTTCTTTGTGTCTTTAAGATAAAAATTAAGATAAGGATTAGCCATTGAACCATTTAGACTTCTTCATCTGTTTCCCGAACAGCTTTTCCTTGTACTTTCAAAATTTCATCCAGTTGCTTGAGTAACTGTTTTTTGGTGTATCTTATTACCCGGATATCTAATTACAATCTTCAACAATTTCTCCATGGCAATGTGTCCTTAAGATTAATATAAAGATTTAAGATTAATCGTTGAACCACTTAGACTTCTTCATCTGTTTGCCGGAGTCCTTCCCGAACAGCTTCTGCTTGTACCTGTGTACCAGGAGGTCAAACTTCGCCTCTTCCTTCCGCTCTGGTTTGTTGGAACGACGGCTCGGCTGAGCTGGGGTCTGGGAAAGAAGAATTAAAGGTGGTTAAATATCAACACTGTGTAACAATACTGTAATTCTTGATTTGTTAATTGTCGCTTAGTTTTAGCTGATTTAACGGTCACTAGCTAACTGCAAAAATTTCATCATCGCAAATATTTGATCACTTAAAGTTCCCACTGTTAAGATTAAGTGCCGTGACCTACTCTAATTTCCCCAAACCGCTATATTTTCCTGCTGCTATACTTAAGTGATTTACAGTAGTTTTAGGAAGTGGATTAGCACTCGACTTAAGTCAAGTAGTTTTAGCTAATTTAGCTGTCACTAGTCAATCGCGTAAATGTCATCATCGCAAGTGTTTGATTACTAAAAGGAGACACATGGTTTTGATTAGATATCAACACTGCTCTTAGCTGCACATATAGATGCTTATGTTCCATATTGCTATTCAATGTTAACCCTTAAGCTGCCAGTCCCGACTTAACTAGGGATACAGAAATATGCCTTGTGTGCTGGACCCGGTTATAACCGGGATAGGGTATTCCCCAGAACAAAACAGCTTTGCGTGCGTGTAGCGCGCGAAGCAGGGAAGTTAGGGGATTTAGCGCCGCCGGGTGTTTCGCAGGTTTCGTGAGGGAGGTCAGGGGTCAAACATTTTTGATTTTTACTTGGCTAAAAAACCTGGCAGCTTAAGGGTTAAACTGGAAGAAAAATGTACCATTTCCAATGTATGGCAACTTACGCACATGAGAATTGAACTATTGCTGATAACTAACAAATGTAAAGAACTAATGTAATCAATGACTAATAGTAAATATCAACCCTGCTCTTAGCTGCACATGTCATTATACAGTATTTGATACTTTTGCAAATTGAGTTCTGTGCTGCTATTCGATGTTGCATTGTAATAAAAATCTAGCATTTCCGAGTTGTAAATGTACACAGCAAATTTGGTACTATGTAGAAGTCTAAAAATTGTTGTACGAAATCCATCGCTACAGTACAAACTTCTAACATCAAGAAAAAAAACACTCTTCCAACAACTGTAGATCAAACCTGCTGCTGTAAAACCCAAACATCCACTCCTTCCCCTCTCACCTGTCCTTTGTCAGTTTTCACCTGCTTAATTCACTGTTTTTTGTTTTGTCTTGGATAGAGTGGTCTAAAACCTTAACACCCACTTTTCCCTTTCTAAATGCCACATTAGTTCATTTCTGTGGTTCTTTGACATTTATAATAAAATAAGTAAAAAAAAAATAGTAAAATATGAATCGGACTATATTTATTACATGTACTGCAAACTGCACCAATGCACAGTCAAACCTGGACAGGTCAAGCAACCACCTGGCACAGGCAATCACATCCAGTCATAAGCCATGTTAAAACAGTCCCGTCCATTTTTACATACAGTACAGAATTTCTACTGTAAACGCATTCAAGTTCGCATGGTTTTTATTTCGAGGTAGGGAGAAAATGGAGTGTTTGTAGTGGTTTTAAGTTTGCTTTTGAGACAATAGTAGACAAGGGGGTAGGAGGACAAAAAATTTTGTGGTGATTTTTAGTTTGCGGCAAAAAATTTACCGCGAAAACCACAAAATCACTGCGAACATTTCTGCATTCACAGTATTTCATGTTGGTCCTTCCATTTCAGCTTCATTCCTTTAGTTATTTAATAATTTTCTTTAATTCCAAGAACCTGCTAATCAAATTGGAACGGACTTACCTGTCCTTTCCCTCCCTTCATCTGCTGTAGTGGTTCCTGTTTTGTCTTGGTTAGAGCGCTCCTAGGCTTGGGTTTCTTCACAGCCTTCTGTACAACCTTCCCTCTGTCCCTCTGTCTAATCTTCGGTCCTAAGTGGGAAGGGAGACCCTTCGTCCCCCTCACTGCTTTAACCCCGCTTTGTTGGTTCAACGTGTCAAACTTGCCGTCGAGTCCATCTAGTTTCTCCTGCTGGATTTTTTCCCTGCGTTGCTGTTGTCTCAGCTTCCTCTTCTGTTTTCTGCTGAGAGTCTGTTGGCCGTTGTTTTCTGTGGAGGGTTGTGGAGGTTTGTTGGTGGGTTGTTTACTGCCGTTTGTTTCTGGGTGTTGCTTTCTGCTGTTCTGTGTGGCAGATTGCCGAGCCTGTAAAAAAGAGTTGTGTAAAACAACTTAATCATCATGGCATATTGTGCCTGTGTTAAGTAGTGTACAATGTACAGTGGTCTGGGCAGTGAGTATACAGTTAGAATTATATATAGCTGTACAGGCAGTAGCCTAACCAACACAAAATTAAATTTGGGAAACCAGCTACGAATCTATGCATTGTAATATGTATTCGAAATAGATTCTACACCATTGAAAGATGTTGAAAGTCATTTGTTTCTCCACACACTTCCTTCCCAACATGAAGACTATGCTGCAATGGAGTGGTAACATCTACATCTACTAAGTTAGATTCTAGTTATTCTACTAGGGTACAAAATTTCGCCACCCTGAAAAGATACGTTCAAACAGATCTCCAACCCAACGTCCCCCAGTATGAAGCACTCTGACTTGTATATCTAAACCATGCATACCTGGGGGGTGCTGCACTAGAGATCTCTCAAAGTGGCGAATTTATGTCAACCCAGTTAATAAAATGTTGAATGGACCTGGGTATACTTGTACTTGAATGTACAATATACAATGTTAAGTCTAGACTTTTTTTCCAAAGGCAAAATATAAACACGAAGCATAAGGGGCATCTCACAGCTTTAGCCTTGGTGAGTCTCATCTCCTGTTTCTTCAGAGCCAGCTTGTTCTCCAGGGAAAACTCAACAATCAGTCTCTGGAATGGGAAAAGAACAAAAAGTTTCAGGTTAAAAAACAAAAGTCAGCAATACATATCATTTACAACCTACAGATATACATGAAACAGGAACAATTCTTTTGAATACAAAGCATTCAGCAAAAATTCAGTCAACAATTTTAACCAAGTTCGTCAATTAAATGGTAGTTAAATATGTCAAGGATCATGGTCCCTTACTATGTACATGTATTGTTCTTGTCAAACCCAGACCATAGAATATTTAGAATGCATTTCGAGTGCGCCAAGTGTGCCGCTATCGAAAAATTGAATACTGGATTCAGTCGTTGAAATGTGTGGCTGTTACAATCTTTTGTTCTAGGACACCAACTTTTCTCAAAGTCTGTCGCATTTTGCATTGAAATATGTGTTTTTTTCGGGAGGGTATGACAGAAATAAAATACTACATGGTGTATTCCATATCACCCTCGGTCCCAGTCCTACCCGCGGACGGGCTGGTGCCTCGGGTAATACGGAATACACCGTGTAGTATTCTATATTTATCAGGACTCACCCTGCCATCGGGAAAGAGGTTGGGGTTGTTGTTAGTCTCCCGTAGCGCCCGGAGCGCGTGCTCGTGTTGTGAGAAGGAGACGAAACCGTAGCCGCGAGACTTGCCGACACCCTGGCTGTTCACGTTCTTCAGATCCCGCATGACTCTGGACTGTGGAGCAGACAGTGGATTAGCAAGTTATCGTCATTATTATTGGGTGGGCTGACTACTATCTCTTCACAGCCAGGGGCTGAATTGCGAGCAGTTTACATTGGCGGGGCTGAATCGCAAGGGTCTGGAGCGGCTGACATCTAGCGCTAACTCAGATGACCTCTTTGTCAGAGCATGTTTACAAAATGTGATCATAATTTTATCATAAAAGTTAATAACTTGTTGGAGAGAATACAAAATATTGTCTGTAATCTGTGAATAGTTTAATCAGGTTCTTGGTAAGTCACTGAATAAAAAGACTCTTTCTTCACAACCAAGTGATTTATTCAACCGACATGCTACAGTGGAATGGGAACCAGTCAGATTGCTCTGAGGAAGGTGACAGATGGTCACCGAAACGTTGGTTGAATAAATCACTTGGTTGTGTACAAAGAGTCTTTTTAAATTATTGTCTGTAATGTCTAACATGTATCATTCAGAAATTTTGCTTAAATTTGAGGCCTCCTACCTCTGTGATGCTGATACTTTTGTCCCCCAGGGTTTTTAGGAACAGTCTGCGCAGATCCTTGTCCCCCATGTTGAGTGGAATGTTCCGCACACACAGGCGCACGTCCGACACAAAGATGGCAGGATTCTTCAGCTTCTCGCGCTTAATCTTCTCTACCTGGTTAGGAATTTCAAAATTATTAACAGTTAGTATGTGATAAGTAACATTAACAGTATTGTAGTTAGCATAATTTGGGTAAAGGGCCCCCTACACTGTGATTTGAACCCCCTACACTGAGACAGGCTCCAACACTATGATCTTTTCTATCTGGAGATAACATGACTCTTCATAAAAATCTTTGAAAAACAATGAACAATTACCTTTAGAATAAGGCTGTTACTGAGGGAAAACTTTATTCTACAAAAGCAGGAAATAATGTCTCATAGCCGGCAGACCAAGAAAAAACTTAAGATGGTTTCTAGTAAGATCTAATCATTGATTGCGAGATAACAAGGAGAGCAGAGACAAATTTTCAGATGTAAAATAAATGTTTATGAAATTTGATTATTAATACTTGTGCTTACCTTCTGCCTCATAGTGATGTCCTTGTCTGTCAGGCCTGTGGCTGCCTGGGTGCCCGGTCGGATCACTGGCAAATAGACAAAAGAGGTTAGCAACCCATGTAAGCTCACGCTTGGGTCTGTCTGTTTCAAACCCTGATACGTATGTAAAAAACTATGCTACTGATACATTCATGGCAGGAGTTGAAATACTGCCATGTTGCATCTCAAACACCTTCCCTTCTAAAACATACTTCTGCCAAGGCATGCAAAGGCCGCACAAATTCATCATAATTTGATTAATGTTCTTGGACATTCCAATGTAATAATGCAGGATCTAATTAAGATGACCTGGTCCAAATGGGGTAGGCAATGTCCCCAAGCAGTCTTTGTAACTCCTGCTTCTCCGGATGGGTCAGGTATAATGTTTGTTTTATTTGGATCTCCGAGGAAAAGAGGGCACATGGTCAGGGCATGGGGGCGCAGCACCCCTGTAGACCTTTTTATAAAAAGCAATCATTGTGATAAATTCTAACAAAACATCCTTACACCCCTCCCTGGCGAGATACAGGTTCCTCTTGTCTGTGGGTTTCTTCTCCTTCTTGTCCTCGGTCAGTTTCTGGGCCTGTTGCCTGGACACCGCGATGCTGACGGTCAGGCTGCGGCCGGCCAGACTCAAACCATCAGTCTGTATGGAGAGAGAGAGAGAGATTAGAGGACAGTTAACACAATGTGGCGTAACGGTCAGTTTCTGGGCCTGTTGTCTGGACACAGCGATGCTGATGGTCAGGCTTCGGCCGGCAAGGCTCAAACCATCAGTCTGTATGGAGAGAGAGAGATTAGTGTACAGTTAACACAATGTGGCGTATTGGTCAGTTTCTGGGCCTGTTGTCTGGACACAGCGATGCTGACGGTCAGGCTTCGGCCGGCCAGGCTCAGACCATCAGTCTGCAGGGGGGGGGGAGAGAGATTAGTGGACAGTTAACACATTGTGGCGTAACGGTCAGCTTATGGGCCTGTTGTCTGGACACAGCAATGCTGACGGTCAGGCTTCGGCCGGCCAGGCTCAGACCATCAGTCTGCAGGGGGGAGAGAGATTAGAGGACAGTTAACACATTGTGGCGTAACGGTCAATTTCTGGGCCTGTTGTCTGGACACAGCAATGCTGACGGTCAGGCTTCGGCCGGCCAGGCTCAGACCATCAGTCTGCAGGGAGGGAACATTAGTGTACAGTTAACACAATGTGGCGTAACGGTCAGTTTCTGGGCCTGTTGTCTGGACACAGCAATGCTGACGGTCAGGCTTCGGCCGGCCAGACTCAGACCATCAGTCTGTATGGAGGGAGAGAGATTAGAGGACAGTTAACACAATGTGACGTAACGGTCAGTTTCTGGGCCTGTTGGCTGGACACAGCGATGCTGACGGTCAGACTTCGGCCGGCCAGACTCAGACCATCAGTCTGCAGGGGGGAGAGAGATTAGTGTACAGTTAACACATTGTGGCGTAACGGTCAATTTCTGGGCCTGTTGTCTGGACACAGCAATGCTGACGGTCAAACTGCGGCCGGCCAGACTCAGACCATCAGTCTGCAGGGGGGGGGGAGAGAGATTAGTGGACAGTTAACACATTGTGGCGTAACGGTCAATTTCTGGGCCTGTTGTCTGGACACAGCAATGCTGACGGTCAAACTGCGGCCGGCCAGACTCAGACCATCAGTCTGCAGGGGGGGGGGAGAGAGATTAGTGTACAGTTAACACATTGTGGCGTAACGGTCAATTTCTGGGCCTGTTGTCTGGACACAGCAATGCTGAAGGTCAAACTGCGGCCGGCCAGGCTCAGACCATCAGTCTGCAGGGGGGGGGAGAGAGATTAGTGGACAGTTAACACATTGTGGCGTAACGGTCAATTTCTGGGCCTGTTGTCTGGACACAGCAATGCTGAAGGTCAAACTGCGGCCGGCCAGGCTCAGACCATCAGTCTGCAGGGGGGAGAGAGATTAGTGGACAGTTAACACATTGTGGCGTAACGGTCAATTTCTGGGCCTGTTGTCTGGACACAGCAATGCTGAAGGTCAAACTGCGGCCGGCCAGACTCAGACCATCAGTCTGCAGGGGGGGAGGAGAGAGATTAGTGGACAGTTAACACATTGTGGCGTAACGGTCAATTTCTGGGCCTGTTGTCTGGACACAGCAATGCTGAAGGTCAAACTGCGGCCGGCCAGGCTCAGACCATCAGTCTGCAGGGGGGAGAGAGATTAGTGGACAGTTAACACATTGTGGCGTAACGGTCAATTTCTGGGCCTGTTGTCTGGACACAGCAATGCTGAAGGTCAAACTGCGGCCGGCCAGACTCAGACCATCAGTCTGCAGGGGGGGGGGAGAGAGATTAGTGGACAGTTAACACATTGTGGCGTAATGGTCAATTTCTGGGCCTGTTGTCTGGACACAGCAATGCTGAAGGTCAAACTGCGGCGGGCCAGACTCAAACTATCAGTCTGTTGGGGGTAGAAATAAGGATGAGATACTGTAAAGCTTCAAATCTTTGCGGTGAAGAGTACTAAGTATTTTAGTTTCAAGTTGTTCCACTTGCAATATCAAATTGTTAAACTGCCACCTTGTGACTATATGCAGTACTGCAAGAAATTGGCCAACCAGTTTCCTATACGTAGACTGTACTAGATCAATGTATGCAACCTGCCAGTAGTCTTATACAACCTTACATTGAACCTGTTACAATTATTGTGAAATAAAGCTTGACCTGACTTGACTATAATGGCTGGCAAAAATGCTTTGACAAATTTTAAAGATTTGTCAATATGTTTGCATACTTACAGTTGCCTGCTGCACACACTTGTCTGCTGCCTCCTTGGTGTTAAACTGAACAAATCCTGTACCTGGAAAGACAGAAACAGACACAAAATTTGCTTCAAAGCTATAAAACAGTCCATACAGAAAAAAGGTACAACAAGTACAAAAGAAGAAAGTATGTTGCCTTGCAAGTGAGACATAGCTTAACATCCAGTCCTCACTAACTATTACAAGATTGAACATTTTTGGGGAACTTTCACTGAGGGAAGGAAAAGAAGGTGTTCTTTGCAAGCTTATCATATAGCCTGGAGTCCAGCCTTCATTGTTTAGCTTTGTTCCACTTCCAAAGGTCACGACTCCACAAACTACTGGCCACTAACAAGGCTGGACTCCTGACTAAGATCATCAAGGGACAAGAAGCAGAAGGTACAAAGGTCAAGGTAGTCCCATAGACTTTTTGAGGCCGTAGGGCGGGAGCTTTTAAAAAAAAAATTTTAACGAACTCGCTCAGTGCAAGGCCGTAGGGGGCCACTCATCAAAGCACTGAACTAATTCTTACTGTAGCAGCATCTCTTCGCCCTAGGTCAGAAACATCAATGCTCGAGACAAGCATGACTTCACTGACCCATTAGGTGAAGCAGGGGTTACGAAGGCTGCTCGGGAAATTCCCTACCCCATTTAGGCCGGAATGTTTTGATCCACTCACATTAGACAACAACTTGGATACTTGGATACTTTATTATCTCCATTAGCTTACATACAGTACAATGAACAGTACGAAGCTAGTCTTCCTGGAGTATTACAAAACAAAAGTAAAAAAACGTCCATTTAACATTGTACATGTATGAATTGTTACAGGTATTTACAAAGTGAATTAAGAAAGGTATTTACATCTTACACATGTGCTCTATCAATTTTTGTCTGAAAACAAAGGCTACTCGGGAAATTACCCACTAGTACCCCATTTAGGCTGGAATGTTTTGATCCACTCACATTAGACAACAACAATGGAGAACAAAAATGACACTGAATGAAGGAATGTTTACAAAAGTGTCCTTACCTCTGGAGTGTTCTGTCTGAGGGTCCACCACCAGTCTAACATACTTGATCCCACCAAACTGAAGGAACAGCTCTTCTACATCCTCATCTAGGGAGTCGTACGACAGGTTCCTGGGAAAGGATATTTTTCATCAAACATAATTCATCCAAAAGAAATGGAAATTAGAAAATATAAAAGAGTGAAAGACAACGGATGCAACTGTGTAAAATAACCAACTGGCATGAAAATCTAAAAGTCCAATTAACACTTCTTGAATCTCTTTAAGTAATAATCAAACTACAATGTAAAATTAAATTCAGTATCAACTTGATGCCAGATAGCCTATGACACATCAGACTTTACCTGATGAAAACAGTCTTGCCCTGCTGGACATCTGTGCTTTCTCTGAAAGGCTTTGGGGTCTTGGATTTCTTCTTCACTGAAAAGAAAAGGGAGAAATCATGACAGTGATCTGTCTTATGAAATATCATTACCAAAGATGTCTTAAGATAAACCCAAGAAATGTTGAGACATCAAAATATAACAAACCTTTTTCATCATCTTCATCATCAGAAAAATCATCACTGTCCTCATCATCATCATCCTCCTCCTCATCATCATCATCCTCCTCATCATCATCATCATTGTCATCCTCCTCATCCTCTTCATCACTGCCATCCTCCTCCTCATCCCTGTCCTCTGTACCACTGTCCTCATCACCATCATCATCATCATCTGACTCTCCATCTTCTTGGTCCTCTTTATCTTCTGGTGTTTTTGCCGACTCGTATCTATTTTTGGGCACAGTGTAGTCCACAGCAATGGGCCTTCCTGTATTTAAGTACATGAAGAAAAAAGACTCTTAATTTTCTTCAGGACATAAACAACTATCCACATTCCCAAATGCATAAAGATCCATGAAAAGGATCTTGAGGTTTTAAGGCAATAGAAGAAATCATATACTGTAAATGTGTGGTTTTCGTGTCGTGCTAAGGCGAAAATGGAGTGTTTTTAAGTCTGCGGCAGCGCTAATACTGTCTGCTACAGTATTGGAAACAAATGTTACGTTTGTGGTGGCTTAAAGTTTGCGGTGAAACGGTCACCACAAAAAACGCGGACATTTCTGCATTTACAATACAGTTAAACCTGGCCAGCCAACCACCTCCAGTCATTTGGTACACAGTCTGTTCAATTCTTTACATTTTACTGTTAAGACCCTCTTGTCTGGGGCAACCATCTCCAGTCACTAACCACTCTTTCACTGTCCTTTGAGCAGTTGTTGAGACCAAGTCTGACTGTAGCTTATACCAAACATCCTCTGAAGAACCAAAATCTAGATCTGTCAGGGTAAAAAGGTTAGCCTATGATGCTATGAAATTTGTAATGACATATAAAGCCATATTATTAAAGGGTGTTGGAAAGATAGTCACCAACACATTCAAGAGCTTACAGACATGTTACTGAGTGAGGACATCAAATCAGTAAATGATATGCTTCCTGGGTGAAGAAAATAAATAAACAACATGACACAAAACACTCACCATGCAGAGGCTTTGTGTTCATTTCTGTCCATCCAATTGTTAACAGTTACATACTGTACTGTTAAGACCGCCCGTAGACAATTTGTTTCTCATGAAATAAATAAACGACACAAAACAATATGTTTCTCCTGATGAAGAAAATAAATAAACAACACAAAACACTCACCATGCAGAGGCTTTGTGTTCATCTCTGCCACAGCCTTGGCTGCCTCAAACACGCTGGTGAACTGGACAAACCCAAACCCTCGCTTCTTCCCACCTGCAACAGACAAACAACTTAATGTTAAAATTTGCAAATTAATAAAAATTATGGAAAAACAAACTACTGAAATTCACTTTATCTTCATGGTAGCAAAGTTTCACAGTGTAACACTGTAAGGAAAATGGACATTTTCACTGAACTTTAACTTCACTGTGACGGCAAATGATTTAAAGAACTGATGTGTGAAGGAATCATAAATAATTTCAACAGTTTTTTTTTACGGTGATGATGAGTCCACGGTACAGGGGCGACCGTGAAAACAGTGAACATAAAGTTACAGTGAAAGAAACAAGAATCACAGTAAAAGAAATCAGCCCACCTTGTACCGTAGGGACCTGCACATCGGTGATCTTTCCATATTTCTCAAAAGTTTTTCTCAGATCCTCCTTATTACACTGTAGGGGGGAAAATACATTTTCCATTTAAGAAAAATCAAAACTCTGTTTATTATATTTTGGTTGGTAAACTTTTTGAATTGTTGCTTTAACAGGTTATTATCATTCATATCGATGAGATTTAAGTATCGGATGCATGAAACATTCAATGAAATCTCCAGGCATTTATTATTTTGTTTGTTGTCTTTTTATTTCTATTCATACACATGCAGGTCTTGCTCAATTGTTCTTTTAGTCATACAATTGCACCCTGTGAAATATTTTCTATAGTCTTACACTTGACAACATAAATACACATTTTGACACATCATAATTGATGAGGTATTGTAAATGCAGAAAAGTTCGCGGTGTTTTTTGTTCGCAGTTTTCGCAGTGAACTCTTCAGCACAAACTTTAAACCACGCCGAAACCTTTTGCCCACTGACTGTAGCGCTACTATTTTTTTTTAAACGCTAACTTAAAAAACTTCATTTTCTCCCTACCACAAAATAAAAACCATGCGATATTAAAGGCATTTGCAGTATACCGATTTAGTAGCCTGATTTCAATCGTCCTCCTAGTCAGCAGCTGCCTGTAACCGCTAGAGGGGACAGAAACCCCCGGACACCTAGAGTTTGCGTTATACAGACTAACCGATTTAGATAATCCTTAACGAACCTTGAAGGACAAATTCCTGACAATGATCCTGGACTTCTTGAGCGACTTCTTGGATGGCGCCTTGTTGTCCTTAGACTGGAGAACAGCCTGGACTGAGGAGCTCTTCACCTTTGAGGAGCCGAGACCGGGCAGAGCCTTCCTGGCCAGGGTGTTGGAGGAGAACTTAACCAGAGCTGTGGGTACTTCTGTGTCTGGGGCTGGGAAAGTCACTTCTTCTACCCCCTCATACTTACTGCAACAAATAAACATTGTGTTACTGTTAGTATGTGTAATAACTAAGTACATCATGGTCTTCTGTTTGGAAATCCTGTTGCTGAACAAAGTGTTGCAGTAAGAGCGCTGTGGGTTCTTCTGTGTTTGGAGCTGGATAGGTCACCTCTTCTTCTACTCCCTCATATTTACTGTACAGGAAAAACATATTGCGTTATTGTTAGTACACATATATGTAAGTATACAATTCTGTAAGTGTTTGGACTCGGAGGAGAATTTTATCAGCGCTGTCGGTTCATCTGTGTCTGGGGCTGGATAGGTCACCTCTTCTACTCCCTCATATTTACTGTAGTAAAAATAAAACATTCAATTGGTACATGTAACAAAGTTGATGATCTAGTGATTAGGGGTTGCTCCTCAGCCCTGGCTAGGGTGTTGGAGAACTTCACCAGAGCTGTGGGTTCATCTGTGTCTGGGGCTGGGAACGTCACTTCTTCTACACCCTCATATTTGCTGTACAGGAAACTGTCTGTTAGTACACAATACTTGGATGTATGAAGTTTTGTGAGTGTTGGAAGAGAATTTTTTTACCAGCACTGTGTCTGGGGCTGGGAACGTCGCTTCTTCTACATGTACTCCCTGATATCTACTGTAGTCAACAAACATGTCTGCCTGCCTACCTGCCTACGTGCTCAGGCCAGAAACTGGTCAACAAACATTGCAGGACACAATTATGCATTAAACTTTTGCCTTAAAATGCCTCAAAATTGACTTCTTCTTCTTGGAATTTGGATCAATGTATTGTATAAAACACCAATTATTTATCTTTTAACAAAACAAAAACAAAACACCAATGGATGTTATGGCACCCCAGATTCCGTCTCCTACCTGACCAGTTTCTGTATCTTCTCCTCCTTCACCTTAGCCGGCAGGTTCTTCAGAACGACGACCCGCCCCGCTGTGCTGTGTTCTGTTCGCTTCTTCTTCTTTGGTGGGGCTGCAAGGAGAAAAGTATCTTTAACTGAGTTTAAGACTTTACATTGATGAAGGTTAGACATCCAGGTAATAAAATATGCCAGCTGACAGGTACTAAAGCAACTGGATAAAATCTTAACATATCAATTCAGAGTTTGGGTTGCATACATACCTTCCAGGTACAGTGCTGATGAAAAATTCAGTTATTTTGTGTATGGATAACAAAGATCTCGCAATTTCTTATAACTCTACTCACCCCCTGGACTGTCTTTCTGCTCATTTTCTCCATCCTCTTCTGCCACACCTTCACTTTTTCTCTTCTTTGGTTTCTTGTCTGCAAAAGACACCAACACTTTCCTCCCCTGTACTGACACAGGCTGGTCTTTCGCCTTCACCGCATCCTCTCTGGAAAAAAATTGTCACAAAAAATTTGTACCAGGCTACTCCATTTCCTTATTCATTCATTCCTCTTTTGGTTTACCTGCTAGCGGGTACATTTGTATTTGAATCTGAATTAGTCCACCAGTAACAACCACACTATATTCTACACTATATTAGTGCAACACTCCAACTTTGCAGGAATACAACAGCAAAAATGACTTATCATACCTTTAGAAACCATTTACATATCTAACACTGACTGCCATTTGAAACTACATGTATGTAATGAATATGCCCCTACATCCAATCTTATGCCACAGGTTCTATTTTGCGATAGATTGCAGGAAAAATAAAGTTATCAACCCTTTGATTTTGGGTTGATAAGACTGCTACTTATTTTGTCATTACTCTTTCTTGTTCTTTTACTTATTGAGCTGGTATAAAGTACTGTCTAAATGTTTTCCTCCTTTTCTTGTGGTGACCTCTCCTCTGCATGCCAATTCATGACGAATTGTTTAATGAACTTAACTCTAACCTCAAACTTCACACTACGTGAAAACTGCCTTTCCCTTCTACCACAAAATTAAGTACATGCAAATTTTTTTTATAGATAACCCTGGCACCACATGCAGGATAAAAGACATCAAAATCATAATTTATAGTACTTACCTGAGAGCAAATGTAACGAATCCAAACCCTCTGCATGTGTCTGTCACACCTGAGAGAGAGAACAGGAGAGTTTAAGTCATTTTGAAAAATAATTTGGTAGTTATAGAAACCCCACGTGTTGACCACCACATGTGCAACATGCTTGCACGAACTCTGCTCTAAAAACTTCGCCATGATTTCTGCTAAACCATCGCACACTGGGCACAAACCTGGCTCTCTGACGACGAAACATTCCTTAATCGGCCCTGCTTCGCTGAAGATCTCCTCTAGCTTCTCGTTAGTAGTTGTGTAAGGCAGGTTTCGCACGAAAAGTGTTCGGCTCGATTTTTCGTCGGCGTCTGCCATGTTTTTCAGCTGTGGGTCAAAGTTGAGAGGGATATACCACTAGCGTTTCAGGATATGGATAGCTACTTAGAAAAATATACAGACAAATATTCTCCCATACTCACTATTTAACTATAGTGTTGTATAATCTTTATTCTAGTGATTCTTGTAGATATTTAAAAGTTTACTGATATTGCAAGAGTAAGAAGTCACTTCTGTAAAAACTACAAACGGTTTGTCCCCTAAAAGTTGATGACCTTGTAAATCTCGCCGATTAGTCAGCTCTCGCGAGGATACACGAGAATAAGGCGATCATCGTGAGAAAAATGGAAGGACGGACACTCAGAACTTTGTGATATTTTTTCCGTAATTTCGTCCCCAAAATGGACTTAGAAGACGACAAGGGCTCGTCTATAGAAGAAGGAGAAGTTCTAGAAGAAGGTGAGATTGATGACGATGATGAAAATGTCGAGAGAACGGTGTCTTTCCTCGGGAATGTGCGCCGTGACGGTTTCGGTCCCCCTCCTGACGACTTCCCCCCCGCCCCGGGCCCGCTCCGTGTGGATTTCCGACAGCGGTACGACCCGCACGGGCCCCGCGGGGACACGGGCTTCCACCCGCCGAGGAACGCGCCCGACCCGCCCGGGGAGTGGCGCTTCCGCGAGCTGCTCAGCCGGAGGGGCCGAGGGTTCGGGCCCGAGGGTGTGAGCTTCCACGGAGCCATGAACCTCGGAGGGAACCTCGGGTAGGTGTTACAACATGCTCCATCTGGAACTGATTAATGGAGGAATTTCTCTGTAATACATTTTTTTGAATAATTTTGAGACAGGATAAAAATACGGGAACTTTCGCCAGGTCTTCTACTACAAGTATAAACACACACAAAAGTAAATTCAGAAAAATCACTCTATGTAAGTTCTGACTTGAGATGGAGGGAACAGATAGATGAATAGTGAAGGAATGAAGGACTGTGTCACATTGTTACACATGAAAACATGGAAACAGAGTGTTGTTGCCACTAGTATATGGTGAGTTCAAGCAGTGGATATACATAGAAAGAATGTAGATAATTGCAAAGAACAGTTCCTGTTGATTGTTGTGTAAATGATGATAGTGATAGGAAGGCACCCTGCTGTGTGTGATGATAAAGAGTTCCACAACAATGGTTTTGAATTCTTGAACACAGATCTCCAAGTCCAAGCAGATGGAATGGGGGTGGAAGACGTTTTCTAATTACCGAGCTTCTCTATTTTCCAGCCCTCCCCCTCCCCACCACATGGGTCGAGGGAAGGGGTTCCGGGGTCGCGGCAGAGGTCGCGGGATGCAGCGCGGCGGTCGAGGCGGCCAGAAGAACTTTGAACCTCCAAGAGAACCCAGGGAACCCAGAGAAGGAACAAGAAGGAGCTCACGTATCCTTGAAAAACTCTTTGGAGGAAAAGCTTAAAAGGGAATGATGTACTCAAAGATGTTCTTATTACTATATTAGACATAGATTGGACCTAGATAGAGAAAAGCTGAGACAGAGAAGATACATGTAGATTCATACTCTGTTTACAATTGTTGTAAATCTTGAAGTGCTTTTTGAATTAAAGACTGCTACTCTGTATATAAGAAAAGAACAAGGCCTGATAGCCATTGGAACAATCCTGTAGCAAAGGAGACCTATTCATGACTTTGCTGGGGAGAGATCATGGTGAACAATGCGAAAAGAAAAACCACCATGAATGTTTGAAGGTATAAAAAAAAAATCCTGTTCTATTCCTCGTATGTTTTTATCCTTGACTGTTCCCGAAGGCCTGCGGAACCGACCAGACCATCCCCTACAGGAGGCAGAACCCTGGCTGCCCTGGATGAAGAAATACTTCGGACCCAACAAACCCGTCATGGGCCTGTCAGCGACACCCCGAGACGTCGGCATGACGATGACCTCCATGTCATCATTATCGCTTTCTAACGAAGGTCCGCTGCGCAGACAAGACCAGCAGCAGGACACAGGAGAACAGTACAGTGACTTGCTGCAGAACTACAGACGCATTCGCTCACAGCTCGAGGAGATAGAAAGGTAACATCACATTTACAGGCTCGTAAATGACAGCAGTACAGAACCATTACTGAACGATATGCTACCCCTACGGCTGACTAAGCTATGGGAGAGAGTAAGTGAAGTGACACAAAATGAAACTGTTTTCATTGTGTTGGTTTGAGTATGAAAAATGAAAAAAACTGCAACCAATCAAAATATTTCTGGGGATGTATGCTTTTCATGTTATTCAGAGTAATAATAGTTCTATGGAACATGGACAATTGAACCAAGTACTACAAGGTCTGTTAATGAATGGACCTGTTGACATTGTTTGATTATGTCAGTTGATTGATTGATTGATTGATTGATTGATTGGTTGGTTGGTTGATTGATTGACAGGAAGGAGAAGCTAGAGAAGATGGGGATCCGGGAGTGGGACTTGGACAAATACACTCGTGAAGAGAAAACCTCCAGGGACACCAGCCCTAGGGGCGAAGGTCAGGAGTCAAAGGCCAAGGGCAGGTCAAGATCAAGGTCAAAGTCAGGATCCAGCAAGGCAAGCTCCAAATCTGAACCCAAGCAAGAAGCAGACACACCAAAGGAGAAAAAGGTAGGCAAGAAGTTCAATCCAGTGTGATTCACTTTTAGATAATCTTAATCATTGTTGCTATGGTAATCTGATACCTTTTGCCATGGTTACCTAACCCATCTGTTGCCATGGTTACCTGACCCCTCTCCTGTTGCCATGGTTACCTTACCCATCTGTTGCCATGGTTACCTAACCCATCTGCTGCCAAGGTTACCTGACCCCTCTCCTGTTGTCACATGACCCATCTCCTGTTGCAATGGTTATTTGACTCGTCTCCCATTGCCATGGTTACAGGCAGGAGAAGGTAAAGATGAGGATGATGAGGAGTTGATGGAGTTTTGTGTTAGGGTTAGGGTGATGTAATCTGACCCCTGTTGCCGTGGTTACCTAACTCATCTGTTGCCGTGGTTACAGGAGGGAGAGGATGAAGATGATGAGGAGCTGATGGAGCTGCAGCTGAGGCTGATCGCACTGGAGTCGGCGGCGAAGGCTCGGAGGGACAAAACCGACTCGGAAGACGGGCAGGCGGAGGTCGACAGCGGGAAGGAACCATCGCCAGAGGGGAAGGACACGACCTTGAAACTGGAGCAGGACAAGGTCACCACCGATAGTCTACCCAAGAAAAGTGAGTTAACATAACTCTTCACAAATACAAGTGCCCACCTCTAATTAAAAATGTCTTCCCAATGTGAGCACTTTTTGGTGGTCCCTTAGATAGTTTTTCCATTTAACACAAGCATCCAGAATCTTGTCTAGATAAATCACCTGTCCATATAAACCACATCTTAACGGTCCCCTGACTGGCCCTGAGTGGTTTTCTTTGGCACCTTTGACTGTTTCTCCAGGGCTCGAAATTCATCTTTGGGAATAGGTGCACTGGTGCACCCAACTCAAAAAATTGGGTGCACAGAAAGAATTTTGGGTGCACCAGATGAAATAAAGTTGAATGTTCTTCAGAACATAATTACAGTTTAACGCTGCTGCCTTTCTTAAGAACTTCAATCTGTAATTCTATAGCTAACTTTGAAATTTCAAACAAATAATACATTAAATAAAGTACAGCAAAAAGTTATCATGCTGTTTTTTATAGTTACATTTCAAGCATATTCTGTATACTAGTGTACAATAGTATACTAGTAGTGTACAATAGTATACTAGTGTACTATAGGCTACAAAAATATCTAGGTGCACCAGTGCACCCACAGTCAAAAATTAGGTGCACAGCTCCAATTTTGGGTGCACTGGGTGCACATGCACCCACTATTTCGAGCCCTGTTCTCTGTTGTTCAGCTGGTAGAACCAGCCTTTTTACTCATCTCACTCCAAGTTTTGTTTTCAAAAGTCCATAAAGTGGAGATACAATTGCTGTGTTTGACTGTCTTCTCTGTTGATCTTTTCTAGAGATTAAAAGTCTAAAATGGGATGAATTTAATGATTCTTCTACTCCCACAGATGTGACAAAGAGCAGTGCCAGGAAGTCTGACCAGTCCAAACCCGCCGCCGTACCGCCACGCCAACTCACAACCTCACCCTTCAACATGAACAGGTATCAACGTCATTTCTAACCATTTGAACTGTATTTATATATGGTAGTTGATATGTGATTATAAGAATTCATATGTTTGAAACTGTAAGTAAAATGATAAGCTGCACATACTTCCCCACAGACTCATGAGTAGCAACACATAAGAGTTTGTTTAATACGTGTGTACTTCATCTGTGTTGAAAAAAGTCATTCTGATGCAAATTTTAATTACTGTAATTTCCAACACAAAAATTGGACCCAAATTTTGACAAGGAATGAGCAATGGGGAGGTGCCATAGACTTTAACCTATTATCCGAATGATTATATGGATGACATCCTCTGGGGACCCCAAAACTGATGCAAACGAGCGAATGAAAAAAAAGAGTTGCCTTCATTATGAAATCTACGGGGTTAGGAAGGATGAACAAACCTAAACACACAGTGTAGCATACGAATGATTGATTCTTCATTTTTGTTCTTTCACATCTTCTTCTTTGACTTTGGAATTGACTTGGAATTGCTTTGTGCAATTTACAGGATGGCCGAAAACCTTTTCTTTTTTTTGAAAACGGAAGAAAATTGATGCTCGCGTGGGTGTCATCCATATAATCAAATCAACATGGCCTTACATTGCTTTTAACAGGCGTCAGTCGAAGCGTAAGCGTGGGCGGCCAAGCAAGCGGAAGCGA
The DNA here is from genome assembly GCF_035083965.1 of Branchiostoma lanceolatum. NCBI lineage: Eukaryota > Metazoa > Chordata > Leptocardii > Amphioxiformes > Branchiostomatidae > Branchiostoma > Branchiostoma lanceolatum. The sequence goes on along the minus strand of NC_089737.1, from coordinate 14,777,240 downwards.
GATGAGATCCGACTGATGCAGAAGTGGAAGGAAGGGGAGGAGGAACGGGAGAGGACCCGCAGGACGGAGGCGGCCAGGATCCGTAACCTTGGTAACCACGCCGAGCAGTACAAACGCTTCATGGAGTTTGTGACGGAGGCTCGGGATGGCAGTCCTCATGTAAGTGATGCAAGTATACTTTTTTTCCACTCTTTAAGGGAAAGAATGACACTTAGATAGAGATTGGATAGTTTTAGAGAGAGAGAAATGGTTTGTTAATTTGAAAAGAACTCCTGCAACCCAAGTTACTGAATTCTGGTTTTTCCATTAAGTAAATGGTATGTTTTAAAAAGTAGCTAACATGTCAAAAATGTTAAGGTAACATGACAATGATAACTTGTGGCTTATGGCCACTACTGGGGCAACTACTGTCTTAGTGCAGATCTTTACGATTTATCCCCACCAATTTTAAGCTCCTTGCAATTCATCCCCTGGCTGCAAAGAGAGAGTAGTTGGCTCACCCAATAACAAAAACAATTGTAACTGTTACTCTCCCAGCCGAAACAGGAGGAAGAGCGTCGGCGGCGCTCCCGTTCTGCAGAGAGCGCGACCTCTGCGCGACCTTCCCCCGCCGCCCCCCTCCCTACGGAGCTGCTGGATAACTATGAGGAGGTCTCCATGGATGTGGACAGTAATGACGAGTCTCCAGGTAGTCACAAACTTTCTTGCTCTAAGTAGTCATGTCTTAAAAACTTTCTTGGTCTTCAGGTAGTTGTTTCTTACTAACTGTCTTGTGCAAGAAGTCTTGAAGCGTCTTTATGTAACATTAGGTCAAAGCAGAAAGTTGATATCTTTACGACTTTCAAACAGACGTTTCAGATGCCATCTGGCATCTTTTTTTCAAGAAGACTTGTCCGTTGGTATTTATTGCATCTAAATACTATAAAGAACTTGTCATACGTGGAATATCTTGTTCTGGAGAATATTTCTAACTTTGATGCCAAGGTCCTAAAATTGGTGCCTTTAACATGTATATATTTTGTTCCTTCCTGTCAGAAGGTGTTCTGAAGAAGGAGACGTTCCTGTTCCCAGGCCTCCCCCCTGACCTGCCCTTCGTGCCCCCCCTCCCGCTGGAGGCACCCCCTGAAGTACCCCCTCCGCCTGAGGTAAGATATACAAACAATAGATAAGGAAACACATACGGTACCCCCCTCCCGCTGGAGGCACCCCCTGAAGTACCCCCTCCGCCTGAGGTAAGATATGTAGTTGTACATGCAATAGATGAATAAAATGGCAATCTTAAACAAGGACAGGAGACGTCACTATCTTAAGTCTGTATATAAGTAACTGTCTCTTGTCACGTGATGAGAGCTCCAAGACAACATTACCAGGTTGAAAAAGAGACAGAGAACATCTCAAAATCTCCTCAAAGTAGCGAACTTTGTCAATTTGTGCATTGGAGATCTCTATGTAACCTGGCAGGATTGTTATTAGACATTACATACAAATGTATGTCTTTCTGTCTTTTTCTCAGCCTACTGATCTGATAGGTGAGGACCAGGATGAAGAGGAAGACGATGATGATGAAGACTTAGAGGCTCTGAGAGGGGAGGTCTTCAAGTCCCTGGTCAGCAGAAGGGCTCTCAAGGAGGTGAGAAGACTTAAGATTTTCCAGATCTGTCCAGTCGCTTGAATAACTGTCATCTTGTGTATCATATTACTAAGATAGACGTAAAATCTATAACTCTATCTTTTTAAGAACTCTCAGCAGTTGTTGAAACAAGAGTTGTGGTTGTGGAACAAAGAAATCATAAAGTTTCACATGTCAAAAGAAATATTTTACTTTTTTGTTGATTATTTTCATTTTGTATTAATAACGTTAACAGTTTTTGAGGCACACATGTACATGTAAACCTGCCCAAGAATACCATTTAGGTACATGTAACCGATAAAATCTGGTCAACATGGACATTTGGTCACTATGGACTATGATCCTTAGGTAGAGGTGGTCACTTGTACAGGTTTGACTGTAATTTGCTTTAAAGTTAAGAAGCCTTTTCTGACTTCTCAGTGTATTTCCAAATCTCTTAAGGATGTTGTGATGTTTCTTAAGACATCCAGCCCCAGAGAAGGGTCACCGTTTGAAGGAAACTCCCCCAGCCGAGACCCCCAGCAGACACAGCCCTCCAGTTATACAGTCAGGAGGCAGCAGCCACCCAGGCTGCAACAGACGATACCCATGGTTAGTGTAACACTACTAACAGGTTATTATCCCCATGAAAAATGAAATATTGTTTTGAGTGTGTCTGTTTGTGTGTGTCTGTCTAATCAAAGGTGTACATTATCAAGCAAAGATTATGCAAATGTGGAAGATAGTTGCATAACAATGGTATTTGATGGAGATATGAGGTCTCCGAACTCTAGTTTTAACAGTATTTGTAGTTTTACTGTATAATGTAAAAAACTACAAATGTATGGATTGATTGTTATGAAATTTGGTATGTGGTTAGGTCTTGACTTACATGTATTACTAATTTAGTAGATGTTTAGATTTTGGGCCCCTTTCAATCCTGGCAGAGTCATACCAAAAACTTTAGAAATGGTGTACACACACGGCTTTCTATTAGCTTTCTCTGCTTAGAACTCAGCATTTGAAAAGAGTATGGCAGTTGAACACACAACACTACCAGTGGACTAGCCCCCTGTTGTAGTGATTGCACAAAGTTGTGTGGCCCTAGGGCTACTGAAATGGAGATAGGCGCCACCCTATGCACCGTCTGGTGCGGGAAGGACTTTAACTTAGCTTCCCTCAACAATATCTGAGTATCTTACTATCAGTGTTAATGTACATATCTGTTCCAGATCCCAGTGCACGGCCCTGTGGTGATCAACCTGGGCGAGGACTCTGACGAGAGTGATGAGGATGAGGGGGCGAAGCCTGCCGGATCCTCGTGGCTCGACGACATGCTGAAGGCTGCCAGGAGAGATGCTGATGTAAGATTGAAATATCAAAAAACGTAGCACTTTTGTTGATATTGTGAATATATTTCTCACTTTAAATACTTTCTGTAAAGTTCAGAGAATTTGATAACAGCCTCTGAAAACATTGTAGTACATATAGCAGCAAACAGAGTGAAAAGTTGTATTTGTTTTATAAACTTAAGATGTATTTTTGTTACAAATTTGGTGGATCATAATTTTTTTTTTTTGTATCAACCTTTGATTGTTTCCAGTGCCAAAACTAAAAATGTAGTATTTATGAGTCTGAGAATGCCCCATTTCTCTCCATTTCTTTATAGTCACAATGAACGTCTACATGTTAGGAAAAGTGACTTTCATTCAATGTGATATTGTCACGAACTATTTGATTAGGTATGTCTCATATGTCTGCAATTTACGCTCAATGTTGTTCCAGGCTTGTCCACCTCCCCAGAAAACCTCACCCGTTCCTAAGACTTCTAAAGCTCTGGTAAAGTTTGGATAAGTTACGGGGTTATATAGCTAGTTAACAGTGATGAATAATTTGTGTTTTTTTCCAGGCTGCTAAGGCTAAGCCCAGTCCCCCTCCCCAGAAGATGGCACCTGTACCTAAGACTCCTGAAGCACTGATTAAACTTGACCTTGAGAAACAGCAGGAGTATCGCAGACTCAAAGAGGAGATTGCAAGGAGGGAGAGGAGTCGTCTTGAAGGTGAATAAGTTTTAATGTCTTAACCTTGACTAATCTTGACTCTGAGTTTTTGGTGCATTTTTCACCAGATTCAATATGTCAGCTACAATATGAAATTCTACAGAATCTCAACAGCAGGTTTAATGATGATTGTGTTTATTTCAAATTTTCATACATTATCTTTCTTCTACATGATGATATTGATTATGGAATTAATGGTAGAAATTGAACTTAGTCTAGAAATTGACCAGTCCAACAAATGGAGTTACTTTTCAGGGGAAAACTTTGTTCTTTTCTAATTTGTAGATCAAAAAGCTTACCACATTTACTCCCCGTTAGGCTCCCAGCCCTCAAGTGCTGCTGCTTCTCCTTCTGTGTCTGAAGTCGAGACTGGAGAAGACGACGCTCCTCTCACAGACACAACGACACAGGAAGGACAAACACTTCAAGACAAACCACAACTTAAAGACGGAAGTCTTACCAAGATCGATGAGTCGGAGTCCGGGGACGTTAAGACGGAGAAGGGGGAAGACTTTTCTAAGGAAGAAGAGTTACGACAACGTCTCCTGGAGAAGAATGCTGCAGAGTGGGAGGGGAGAGTGGAGAAACACAGGTATAAGGTCTCATTCCTGTGTTACTCCGCAAAGAATCCGTCCAAAAACAACCGGGCATAAGAGGCGTGTGTTTAGGTGGATCATAAATTGCCTTTTATCGGCCCGACCTGATATAAGAAGAATTTGAGATGAAAGCTTGTTTATAACTGTCAGGATTGGGTTGGAAAGTTTCGTCATTCGAGCGATAGGATACGAGCGATACGCATTTTTCTATGAGTGCTGCGGTCGGCGCTGGCGGTACAACAGCGGCCTCGTGCGGTTAGTGGGTACTTGCAGTTTGAAATGCGATAAATATCGTTGCCACGGTTAGTTTTGGGTGAATCTTTTTTTGCTGCATGACGAACATGTGTGCTTCCAACAGAAAGTACAACGACTCCATTTTTTTTGTTTTCTAGATTTTTAGTCATAAAGTTGCGTATTTCAACGTTGATTCCAATGGAACACAGGAATGAGACCATAAGATATCTTCAAGGGGAGGAAAGTTAGACCATATTGTGGGTGGTTTAATATTCTGTTGCAGTAATATAATGTTTGCCACCATTTTCTCAATGTTCCTCCACATACATTTTAAAATCTGTTATAAAAGATTTTGTTCTAGAATTAAGATACTCTCGGCACCTTGATTTCGACACTGAGAAATTGGAAAATTTGATTAACTTGCATTTTAACTTGTTGCTGAATTTACATGCATAGAGTTTTATATAAATGTACAACAATGTATCAATTGAAAATGACTGCAGTACACTTCTCTCTATGCTTCATTGCATTTGTCAGAACTAGATGAGGCCTTGAAATAATTTTCATATTTAGAAAAAATTGGACGTTTTTTTTTTCTAATCATGCAGTCTAGAAACTGGAATGCATGTCATCAAATGAAGCTTTTTTTTAAATTCAGCTTAAATCCTTTATCCTTACCTCTTATGTTTTCCTCCCCAGTGACTCAGTAAGGAAAGATCAGCGACTTCTAGCCGAACTCTCCCGTCAGGTCAGCATCAAGGAGGGCACAGTCAGGGCAGCACAGGTCAAAGTGCAGAAGCTAAAGGTCAGGGGAAGGTTCACAACATAGTGTATCAATGAGTTAACAAAGTTGTTTTTTACTGTTTGAGTAAGAAGGAAAATTCTAGCATGGATATGGATTCTGGAACTGTAGAATTGATATTTCCCATGTAACTTATCAAATATATCAGAAACAGAATAGTCATGCTTTAGGTCAGTATATTATGTAAATCAACTTGTATTTTTGTAAAACCTTGTGTATATGACCCTTGAATGCTACACTGTACATGTATAAGGCAGCTTGCAGTTTAAACAGTGCATGCTCAGCCAGAGGCATTGTAAGTAATATTTGAAAATCTGAAGGCCCCCAAATTGTAAACAGTTCTCATCTTTTGACATACATGTATAACACAGGTATTGATACTGATGATAGTACATGTTACATTACATATATGATATATTTCTAATGTTACGCTTGATTTTTTTTAGGAGCAACTTCAGGCTGCAGAGAAGATCCTGTCAGGAAGCCGTGCCCTTGTGAAGAGGCTGCATGACCAGACTATCACAGTACAGCAGAGATTAGACAGGAAACAGGCCACACAGAGGCAGCTAGTAGAGGGCCTCAACAAGGCTAGGTATGGTTTCCCTAGTACAAATACAACCATTGTAATAGTGCCTGTGTTAAAGCCTGCTTACTCTTGTACCAGTCTATCACAGTACAGTAAAGATTAGACCAGAAACAGGCCATGCAGAAATAGCTAGTAAAATGATTCAACAAGGCTAGGTACAGTTTTTTCTTATGCAAACTGGTTGTTAGCGTAGATGGCATCTGCCAATGAACTGATTTTATTTTTCTTGATTTTCAAAAGAAATTTTGAAGAGAAGAGAAACTGGATTAAATACTAGTGATGTCATAGAGGCCAAAATTTGGTTTGATGAGAAATGGAAATTAACGACTTTCAATCTATCTGAGACCTACGTACCTTAGACTAGTTAGAGAGATATTTCATGCTACTTTGAAGTTGGGATTCAAAGGTCCAAAAACGAACTTTTGTTTCCTTACAACGAAAAATAAACAAGTTATTTCCATTTTCTTCCAGGATCGCTGCAGGGAAATCCCCGTCTTCCGTAGACCTAGAAGAAATCACCGTCACCCTTAAGAGGAAACAGCCTCTTCCTTCCGAAGAAAAAGCGAACAAAAAAGCCAAAACTCAAAGAACTGCTCAGCAGAGGATGAGTCCACAGTCTATAGTTCTGGAGAAGGAAAGACTACAAAGACTAGAGCGGGAGTATGCCGAGAAAATAAGACAACTTAAAGAAGCGATGGAGAGTAAGACTCCTCGAGTAGATAAGGAAGCTGTCAAGGTCGAAGTTGGGAAAGAAAATCTTCAACCGACGAACGTCTTACAACCTGTAGTAGACTATACTCAAGACAAGATTAGTCTTTCTTATGGCGGTAGCGCCAAGGCGAGTAGTAGTAATGTTGAGGTAGAAAAAGAACATGCAACAGAGGAAAAAAGCAAAAGGAGAAAGTCACTTTTAGAACTGAATCCTAGCACGAAGCCACAGTTACTTTCGCCTGACAGAAGAAGAAGGAGTAGTGAACGTCTTAGACCTAGAACTCAAGAAAGTGAAAGTTCTCAAGACGCTCAAAGTGAAAGTGCTGCTACTTCTGAGGAGAAGACGTTGAATGTGAGATTACCTGCCGGACAGGGAATGGAGACTTTAAGACGTCTTCAGACAGAGAAGGAAAAGAAGCTGCCCTCCACATGCAGTCCTTCCAACGTGCAATTCCTTAAGGAGTTCAGTGTCTTAGAAACACCCATCTGCAAGGACTTAGACTTGAGGTTCGACCCCATGACCTCCGGCCCCACAGACCAGTCAGACGACCTTTTGCCCCTTCCCCTCCGACCTTACAGCAGCTGCCTGCTCAACTTCAGGTCATACAGGTTCAACCCCTACTTCAGAACCAAGTCCAAGTTGCCCTTGACCTCCGCGACCTTCAACCACAAGGTCAACCCCCAGCAGGTGGTCTGTAGGTTCCACCTGACCGGCACCTGCAATGACGGTGACTGCAGATGGTGAGATAACTTTTTTTAGGTTTGATTTGATTTGATTTGATTTATATGGCTGTAGAAAAGTACAGCCAGGGCTACCCAACTAGCCTTAAAAGGCTATTACAAAGGGTTACCGGTAGCCCTGGTACATGTAGCTGAACTATATTCAAAATTCAATACAAACTTTTACACAGCACATTAGAATATACACCTTGGCCATTTACCACCATGTTTGTGTATGAAGGCGTACACAAAAACATTCTAAACACCTGTAAATGCAAGCTAACACGGCACGTTAAGTTGAAACTGCGGTTCTTCTAATGTCTACCTGCACAAGTTGCTGGGTATTTCCAACTGTGAAATAAAGAACAAAGAATTTAAATTTTTTAACAGCTTCATGAACACCCAGGGTTGCCCAACTAGCAAATGGGAACTAAGAAATTTTTGTATGCTTCGCTCTGTAGAGTGCTGTTGTCATATGCAATAGAACAATATTATGGTAATGAACACACACTGTTGACATCACATGAACATACTGATCTTTTGACCCTCCTGACTGATATGAAACTTCCAGTGTTATGATCATGTTCAATCTCCTTCCTCCAGGCAACACCTTGCAGACGCCATGTTGACAGGAGATGAGCTTTACCAGGACCTGCTGTCTTACTATCTCCCACTGGTGGGGGTCACTGATACAACAGAACCTGACAAGTGCCAACAGGCTATAGGTGTGTACTTACATTTACCAGTTATTACAAAATTAATATACCATGTCCCACTGGTACCAGTGGTATAACAACAGAACCTGATAAGTGTTTTCCTGCTATACCCTCCAGTGGCATATGTCAAGTAGATGAAACGACTTATTTTGTAATAGGAGACATAGCATTTAGTGCTTCTGTTATAACCCCCACAGTGTCATATGTAGAGAAGAGCTGTTCACCAAACATGACAATGTACCCCCAAAGTGTTTCTCTTGTACCCCCCTCCCCACAGTGTCATTCGTTGAGAAGCAAACCAAACAAAGACAAGATAGTGACTATTGTGCTATCCCCTTCATAGTGACATACATTGAGAAAACAAGAAGACCTATCCACATATCTAGTATCAAGACAATCCACCCAGGCATTCTTGAGTTATCGTGTTGACAGAAGGACTCACACACACTAGAACACTGACGAAAACATATGTCATGTAACCTTCTACTAAGTTCTAGGCGAAGGTAATAAGCTCATTTATACTTATGGTAGGAAACTTATCAGAAGAGTTTTTGCTGTACCCCCCTCCCCACAGTGTCATTCGTTGAGAAGACCTGTTCACCAAACAAAGACAAGATGTCGGAGAACGACCAGTGCCTTCTACTGGTGAGCCAGGTGAATGAGCACGCCAAACACGTCCCCCCCCACACCACCTTCCTGCACCCCCGCGTCTGGAGACCTGCACAGGCCAGGAGGAGGGAACTGAGGGAAGAGGAGAGTGGGGAGGGGGAGGACAGAAAGTTTGGAAAAGGTGCGTAGCAAATTCTTTAGCTATAGTATTTAAAGCTGCATGGATGTTTCAGCAGTAGAGGGAGACCTTGTTTGAGAGTTTGTGTGTGTCTGTTTGTGTGCGTGAGAGTTTGTGTGTTTGTGTGTGTGAGAGTTTGTGTTTGTGTTTGTGTGTGTGTGTGAGAGATAGAGTTTGTGTGTGTGTGTGTGTGTGTGTGTGTGTGTGAGAGAAAGATTGTGTGTGTGTGTGTGTGAGAGTGTGTGTGTGTGTGTGTGTGTGTATGTGTGTGTGTGTGAGAGATAGTTTGTGTGTTTGTGTGTGTGTGTGTGTGTGAGAGTTTGTGTGTGTGTGTATGTGTGTGTGTGTGTGTGTGTGAGAGTTTGTGTGTGTGTGTATGTGTGTGTGTGTGTGTGTGTGAGAGTTTGTGTGTGTGTGCGTGTGTGAGAGTTTGTGTGTGTGTGTATGTGTGTGTGTGTGTGTGTGTGAGAGTTTGTGTGTGTGTGTATGTGTGTGTGTGTGTGTGTGTGAGAGTTTGTGTGTGTGTGCGTGTGTGATTTTTCTACTAGGACTGGAACAGTATGGGTAATGGGGAAAAGTCTGCCATCTCACATGTATATGTATTCCACAAATGAATGCTTATTTTCATAGACTTGCATGAAAGTTTTCTCACAATTTTATTGTATCTTTCTCAACAGATGTCTTGAGAAAAAATGCACCTCCTTCTGACGACCTGGAGTTCAGGTACTTTATTTCGGAAGGAGAGACGTTTGAGAGTCTTGAGGCCGCCGCCCTGAAGGATCCTCAGAACTCAGACTTGTGGATCGGGCTAGCTCACAAGTACCTGAAGACTGGAGCAAGGTGAGTTGTTTTAGTGAAAGTCATCTTGAACCGGTTAAGCTCACTTGAAGAACTTTGTAGTTTGTGACAAAAAAGACAGTATTTATTCACAGGGCTGGCTTAGATTTATACCCTGAAAATTCCTCTAGATCTTCATACAATGAACAGTAGACCAGCACTTAGCAGAGGTGAGAAATATGAAAGGGATCTCAATTGGGTTAAGTAAAGAACTACATGTATCTTCCACTGGTTGTGACAGAGAAGACTCACCATTTACAGCATTTACATGTACTGTAGGAGATTCCTCTAGCTGTTTTCAACTATCTGAGTACCAGCAGATTGAATGGGTGTTCCCAATTACTATTAGTTTTAGTTTAATTGATAAAGAATTACTAAATTAGTCTACTGTAACTAAAGAATTCTGTGTAATTTTCCAGCGACGAGAACTCGCGGCTTGACCAGGCCCTGAACGTGCTGTCCCGAGGGCTGGAGGCTAACCAGTGCAGCGAGGCCCTCTGGCTGCAGTACCTGGAACTGTACTCGCGGCGGTCCGGGCAGGAGGAGGCCCTGGAGATGTGCCAACAGGCTGTGGAGTTCGCGCCCTCCTACAGGATATGGTGGAAGGTATGGTTGTTAACTTGTTTGTTTGTTTGTTTGTTTGTTTGTTTTCTATTGTGGTGTTTTGGCACAACATCTTCAAACTGTTCAATCGTGTATACTTTTAAAGCTTTAGAATTTAGCCTCTTAGTCTTACTCTGAAATCTATATGAAGTTTATTGCAAGTTCTTGCCCGAAGGCTAATTGCAAGTACATGTAACATGAACGGACGGGCAGACAATGAGGAACAATGTAGCATGTGACTATTCTAGTCTTAATCCTGACACCAAATTCTAACTTATTGGGTTTGACTTACTACACCCCTAATTTATTTTATACCACCTTCCTTTTGAAACATGTAGTTAAGCTCCATACAGGCCTAAACATTAATAGAAAAGTACCTGAATTTGAACATCTTCAAAACCTTAAAGCCTTAAAGCAGGGGTCTGCAGGTGTTGTTTCTTCAGACAACAAAAATTTAAACATATTAAGCTACATGTTACAAACAAGAATAACTTGCATGGCAATGTTTCGACCCGACAGTACCTGTCACTGCAAGACACAATAGAGGCCAAAGACAGCATCTGCTGCCAGATCCTGGAGTTCCTGCGGAGCCCGGAGTTCTCCGGAGAAGCGGAGAGTCGCTCACACTCCCTCCTGGAGACCCTCCTGTTCAGGAGTCAGCTGGGGGTGGTCAGCGGCCGACGGAGCGGAGCATTACAGATTCTACAGGTAACTAACTGTGTAGATTTTACTAATGAATCTTTATCTGTTAAAGGCGGTTCACAGGAGTGAATATATTCAAGTCCGTATGATAATTTTCCGAGGAACCATAGTAGAATAGAATTCGTTGTCATCAAGTACTGTAGGAGCATCCTCACTTAATAGCTTTAAAGAACGGATGCAGTCAGATATGCAAAGACTAGGTGTGACAGGCTGTGTAGTATGACCAGCTGCCGTCGCGCTGCATGCCTGCGAAGCTGGTGTGTTACGCCGAATGGTGGTTTTACCGCCTATACAGATACAGGTACAGAGTTGTTTATTAACATTTTTTGATTCAGGTAAATTTTGTGGGGACGAAGTTGTATGTCACTTTCGACCCATCATTGTGCAGCCTGGTTATCGAACCAAAAAAAATGTGTGCTTTTGTTAATTGTTTACATGTAGCAACATTACTCAAAAAGCTATGGTTGTTATGAAAGTTGGCTTGTGGTTAGATCTATCAGTGTTATCATCAAATAGAATAATCATTTTGTAATCTTTTATTTTCTTTTACTTTCTTCCTGACCTTCAGGATGCCCTGAAGCAGACCAAGGACACCCCACAACCCCTGACCTGTGACCTGACCCCTGAGGACAGGGTCCTGTGCTGGTTGTGTTTTATAAACCTGCAGGAGTTTCACACCCTCCCCGCACACATGTGGGACCCCGCAGACTCAAACCCTGGGAGGATTGTATGTAAGGAACCCTTCCTAATGGGTTGGAGTGAAGAGAGGGGGGTGACTACACCACGGGACAGTCTGCTATCTCACTTTCAAGGTAGGTTTGTAGAAAATTACATATTTTACAGCGCCTATGTCTCTCCCTATCCATTTTTGGTGACCCAGCAGACTCTAACCCGGGGAGACTTGTGTGTAAGGAACCCTTCCTACTGGGTTGGAGTGAAGAGAGGGGTGTAGCTACACCTCTGGACAGGTTGCTATCCAACTTCCAAGGTGAATTTGTAGAAAATACAGTATTTAACAACACCCATCCTTTTCTGGGACCTCGACTGGGCTGAAACCGTGAGATAATTGTGTCTAGAGAACTGTTCTTGATGGCTTGGAGAGAGTGAACAGCATGGAATAGCGTCTTAGCACATATAAAGGTAGTTGTGGTACTTTTATGAAAAGATGTAACTTAAGCTTAAAGTTGAAGTCATTTGTCACATCTTTGTTCCTTTCGTTTCAATTTGTTTCAGCTTCTGTTAAACTTAAAGGGATTGATGAAAAATAAGCTCTCAAATTTCATTGCACATTGAATATTATATTGTATGATGCTGTACAAAACATATCTCCTTCTTGTCATGTTGAAGGCTTGCTTCACACACCAAGATACATTTACAAAATATTTTCCCTCCAGATGCGCTTCGAGCGTGTTCCAGTAAGACCCTGGCAGCCCAGGAGAACACCCTGGTGTGCTTACCTCTCTACAGGAACCTGGTACTGATGGAGAGGGTCTCCAACAAGTAAGTACTGACTACACAACTGTACTTAAGATATGGTGCTTCTGAAGAAGGAGTGCCATGTCTTCAGAAGAATCTTCTTAAGACATGGCACTCCTTCTTGAAGGAAAGCTACACTTAAGATTGTAGAAAAGCCTACTATACTAATAGATGCTAAATATACCTCAAAGTCAAGTTCTTACTTGTTTCACATACACATGTAATTTCGTCATAGTTCTAGGATCTCTCGCTGTTTGCAACTCGCGCCGTGCTGACGGCTACTCAACTGATGATTGAATGATATGACGTCAGGGATCTACATTACAACCATTATGAGTAGTGCTTTTGCAGCTGGCTTTTCTAAGGATGGATTCAAAGGAATTTCTGAATTCAAAGCTCGCTAACTCCTTGATTCTCTCTAATTTGTCGGAAAGTTCTTGAAAGTTCATCCTCAGGAAAGCCAGCATGAAAAGCTTGCCTCCTACCTTGCCTTATCCATGGTCTACATGCTTAATTTGTCTCTCTTTTTTACAGGGTTAGCTCTGCCCGAGGAGTGTGTAAGAGACTCCTGAAGGCCTGTCCTGGTTCTGTGCCCCTGTGTCTGCTGTTAGCCGATGTGGAGTCCAGACATGGGACCAGTCAGGACACTCTCAACGTTAGTATAGATTCATATTCATCAGTATACTGTATAGTTTGCTTGTTTTTGGTTTCTTTTTTGTACATCTAAGCAGGGATGTCTCCAGCTGCAGATTTTATTCTGTCCTACTTGTTGTTTGGGAGCCCGGACCTGTTTTAAATTTTTGTTAGTGAATCTGCCAGGATTTTAAGCTTACAAAAGTATATTTTCATCAATTTTATGTCTTCATTTTTTTTTTGACGGACAGAGAAAAATTTTATTTCCGTCCCAACAATCAAATTTCCATCCCATGACAGAGGGACAGGTCCTCGAGACAGCCATGCATTTGTTTGTAGCAAATATGAAGGTCACTTATTTCTTGACCTCTATTTTCAGGTTCTCCAAGAGGCTGCTTCAAGACATGAACAGAGTGCAGAAGTACATCTAGCCCTAGCTAAGTGTCTCCTGTCTCAGGTTTGTGCAGTTTTTTATTTTTTTCCTAGTATGATTATCAGATTTTCCTTTTACCGGTATGTGGTTCTCTTGCTTGTAGGTAATTTTATTTACTGTAAATGCAGAAATGTTTGCAGTGGTTTTATGTTCGCTTTTTTCCGTGGTAAACTCTTCAGCGCGGACTTAAAACCACCGAGAAACTTTGGGCCTATGACTTTAGCGCTACTTTTGTTTCAAATGCGAACTTAAAACCACCGCGAACACTCCATTTTCTCCCTACCATGAAATAAAAAAATGCAAACTTAAATGCATTTACAGTATTTGATCATTTTGCCTGTATTTGAAGCTAGAAAGCTATTCCTAACCTTTCAAATTTAGAGCTGAAACTTTTTTTTGTCTTCTGATACACTGTCGACTTTTTTTTCTGCTTGTATTTCAGGGTGACAAAGAAAGTGCTCTTGGTGCTCTAGTGAACTGTGTGGAGGCTTTCTTCAACATAGAAGATTCTTCTGAAGAACACACTCCACAAAGATTGTACAGGTAAGTCATAAACATAATATGATTTGTAAATTGGCAAGCTAGTATAATGAATGAACACGTTTCAGAAATGATGTCACCTGATGATTCAGTCTCTATACTTTTCTTCATAATGTTTGTAAATTATTCAAACGTTCCGTCATGTAAAATGCAAGGAAAACTCTTGTGTGTTTTAAGTTTTAGATGTTTTCTTACTTCCTCGTCCATACAGCAGCTAGCACTTGGCCAGCCTTTTCCCTGTGATACACTACCTGGTCTTAATGCTGAAGGAGTTGTCTTGAGTTTAAGACGTTTTCTAACTTCCATGTCCTTACAACAAGCTCCTTTGCCAACCCTTTTTGCTGGGTTACACTATCTTTTGTTGAAGTTGTCTTGAGTTTAAGATGTTTTCTTACTTCCTTGTCCTTTCAGCAAATTTATTAGCCAACCCCTTTCCCTGGGTTACACTACACTATCTTACGCTTAAGGAATTGTCTTGAGTTTAAGATGTTTTCTGACTCCCTTCTCCTTACAGCAAACTCCTTGCCATGGCCAACCTCTTCCGCTGGGTTACACTGCACCACATTTAAGGAGTTGTCTTGAGTTTAAGATGTTTTCTGACTTTCTTGTCCTCACAGCAAACTCCTTGGCCAACCTCTTCCCCTGGGTTACACTGCACCACCTTATGCTGAAGGGATGGACCAGTCCACTGTGAGGGGGGAGCAACTTTATCTGTACCTAAACTTCAGGTAGGGTTACAATATTTTGGCACCCTACAAAATTCTCACACCCGATATCTACGCTACTGGAAATGGTTGCAGTCCTTAGGACGGGATGTTAAGCCATAGTCCACTGTGAGGGGGGAGCAGCTTTATCTGTACCTCAACTACAGGTAGGGTTAGGAGCTTTGAGTTCAACAACTTTTGTATTGTACTCACAATTGTACTTTCACCGTCCTAATTTATTCCAATTAGTCTTTACATTTAACTTTTTTTTTTCTTGCCCAAGTCCTGTTACACTTACATGTACCATGCCTGGCTTTCAATTACTTTGTGCATTTGTAATGTATCACACTGTTAGTAAACAAGTGCTTTTGCAAAAAGCTGCCATTTTCGCTCAATGAACATGATTATGTACACGTGGTTAGTTGAGGAGTATATTATAACGGGATGTGATATTCTTAATCCGTCACCCTAGCCCTTAATCCGTTAACATAAACTTAAATCCCACAGGATAACCCTTAATCCGTCACCCTTGCCCTTAATCCGTCATGAAAGCCTTTAATCCCTCAGCATTGCCTTTGATATGTCACCATAGCCCTTAATCCGTCCCTTTAGCTCTTAATCCGTCACCTTCACCCTACATCCGTGGTTATAAACTTTAATCCGACAGCATAAATCTTAATCCATCACCAGAGACCCTAATTCGTTACCCTTTCACTTAATGCGTCCACCTTACCCTTAATCCATCACCATGACCTTTAATCCGTCAATATAACCCTTAATCTGTCAACATAGCTCTTAATCCGTCAGCCTTGCACTTGATCCGTCAGCATATCCATTAATCCATCACCACAGCCCCTAATCCGTTGCCCTTTCCCTTAATCTGTCATTATAACCCTTAATCTCAATCACCCTAGCCCTTAATTCTTATTATAACGTATAGTACACCTTTGGAAAATGAAGGCAGAAATGACATACATGAGGTATAAATGACATGGCACGGGTCCAAATAATGGTTGTACATTTACCAAGCAACCAACCAACCAACCATACGTAGAAGCATCCATTGAATGGTGTTTTCCGTTATATTGAACAATAAAAAAAAATTAGGCATGGTTTGGATCTAAGATCATAATATAAAGACGTTGTATACATCAGACGGATGTTTGAAAAGAAAAAAAAAAGTAAAAAAAACTTCCCCTGACGGATTCGAACCGACAATCTTCGAGTCCACACGTCACGACCTTCCACGAGGAGCTAGTGGTACATGCCATAGTGGCGCACTACTTTATAGGTATATAATGGTAAAACCTCTATGCATGGTAAAATTTTTTGTCATTTTCTTGACAAAACTAGTTTCTTCTTGTTCAGTTTTGTGGTATAGATGTAATATGGCCATGTATAAAAACATGAATGTAATGTACTACCTTCCAAGATCCATGGATCGCATGTAATTTTCGATGGGATACTGTATCACAACTCTATCAAAAGCGACACCTTACGATTTTATTACGTAGTACATGGCTGCAGGGTTAATCAAGATCGTACCATGGTCGGTCGGTTTACGCACGGTTTACCCACCCATCAAATGATCTCGTCTCAACTTCATTTTCGCGTCAGCGCGAAAATGAAAAAATAAAATGAATTACAATCATATTAGAGGTTCTTGAATGGTCTCTCAGCCGAGCTTGTCTCAAAAAGGTGTGTTCATGTAGAATTCCCATGTTGTATTGATGCTGTTACATGTAGCTTTCCTGGTTTGTGTTTGCTACCAGGCTGCTGCAAGAGCTGGAAAGTAACTTTGTTTGTATGTCCCCAGCCTGTTGCTGGACCTGCAGGGTGATCCTGGCGGCTCAGCTGAGGTGTACGAGTCAGCCATTTGTAGCCTCACCTCCACCAGAGATGTGCAGACAGTCTGGATGGAGTAAGTCAGACTGTTTAGAATACAAATTTTCAATCAGACTGTAGAATCCAGTACAAGATAATGGGTACCTGTGATGTCAGGGTTGCACAGTTTATATGCGTGTCGATTTTTATTTTGATTGTAATTATGAATATCAACATCTTTTAGACCACTTTTTTTTTAGATCTAACTCTGCAATTGACTTTTGACCTTGAAAAGACTGTCCTGTATTTTCTTTTTTCTCACATAACCATGATACAATCCCATAGCACTAAAAATGCCTTAGTGTCTTAGTGTCAAATTTGATTGTAAGATGAATTAATCATTAGTGTTAATATGTTGTGATTTCTTTCTTTAATTGCAGATATTTGAAGCACCACCTTTCAAGGTTACAGTCCATCCAGGACAAAATGGCCGCCACCAAGACCCTGAGGGAGCTGACCAATCGCTGCCTTGTCTCCATGCCAACCAGTTTCCCCCGGCAACACAGCCAGGGCCACTGGCAGGACTACAGCTTTCACAACAAGGTAACAAAGGGAGGGAGGGAGGGAGGGATGAAAGAGAGAAAGAAAGAGAGAAAGAAAGAAAGAATGAAAAACAATGGATGGGTGAGTGAGTGAGTGAGTGAGTGAGTGAGTGAGTGAGTTCAAGTGAGGGAGTGAATCAGAGTGAATCAGTGAGTGAGTGAGTGAGTGAGTATTAAGTGAATCAGAGTGAGTGATTGAGAGTGAGTGAGTGAGTGAGTGAGTGGATGATTGAGTGAGTGAGTGAATGAGTGAGTGAGTGAGTGAAGAAATGCTAGAATGAAACAATGGAAATCAACAGGATCTCCAATAATATCTTCAATCATTTACAGGTAAGAATCTACTTACTTGATACAATGTTGATTATACAGTATTTTTCTGTTTGTAACAGCAAATTCTGAAACTAGCTACTTGGAAAACAAAAGACGTAAAATTGGAGAGAGAGAGAGAAATTATGCAATCAAGTTTTACAATGTTTGCACCATACAGTAAAAATTGTCCAAAAAGGGTGAAACTTTGTTTGACAGTAGACACATCATTTGGAGTTCAAGTCCTTGTCTTCTACAGGTCGTCGACCTTTTCGTCGGCTGCCTGGAGAAGGGTCAAAGGTCATCTGCCTACGAGAACTTCCTCCGCATGATGCCGAACAACGTGAACCTGAACCTGAGGTGGGAGGTTTTTTTCTTTCCTCTGTTTATTTATTTTTTTATTCATTTATTTCGATTTACCACATTTGTGGAAGGACTGACATAACAGGTGAACTATCACCTTTTCAAGATGTCATCCCAGACAGGACTGTAACGTTTGGACCATCGCACACCGGGGCATGCCCCTACTCTTTTTCGAAAGGTGTGGTGGGTTCTTTAACGTGCGCGGGGTGTGGCTCTCCCCAAACACGGGACCTCCATTCAACGTCCTATCCGAGGGACGTTCCTAACCCTAGATGAGCTAGGTACTCATTTACACCTGAGTGAAGTGAGGAAAGTCGTGTTAAGTGCCTTTCCCAAGGGCACAACGTCGGGGCGCAAGTCCGGACATGTCTCTGGGCACACCGGGATACGAACCGGGGACCCATTGTTTGACAGCCGAGTGCTCTACCACTGCGCCACACGGACGCCAGTTTCATAACTGGTGCTATGGCCTAGTGGGTAGTGTTCCCCTTGCACACATTAGGTCTTGAGTTCAATCTTTGAAAATGTTACATACTGCTTGCTATGCTTAACACTCAGCATTTTAATGTTACATACTGCTTGCTATGCTTAACACTCAGCATTTTAGTGTTAAATACTGCTTTCTATGCTTAACACTCAGCATTTTAGTGTTAAATACTGCTTGCTATGCTTAACACTCAGCATTTTAGTGTTAAATACTGCTTTCTATGCTTAACACTCAGCATTTTAGTGTTAAATACTACTTTCTATGCTTAACACTCAGCATTTTAGTGTTACATACTGCTTTCAATGCTTAACACTCAGCATTTTAGTGTTACATACTGCTTTCTATGCTTAACACTCAGCATTTTAGTGTTACATACTGCTTTCTATGCTTAACACTCAGCATTTTAGTGTTAAATACTGCTTTCTATGCTTAACACTCAGCATTTTAGAAAAAGTATGGCAGTTGAACACCCCACTACCACTACCAGTGGACCAGCCCCCTGCTGTAGTGATTGCACAAAGTTGTGTGGCCCAAGGGCTACTGAAATGGAGATGGACGTCACCCTATGCACCATCTGGTGTGGGAAGGACTGTGTCATTTCAATAGAATAAATAAGTCAGGTTTGTTAGCCTAAGTGATGGCATGTAAAGTCAGACAGGTTTGAGACAACATTCTTGGCATTCTGAGTTCATTTTGCCCTGGTGAAGCTTGAGGCAGCTGAAAAATGTCAAAACATTGTCGGATGAGAAATGTCTGGCTGTAAGGAAAGACCGTTTTCTTATCCTTAAAGGCTTTTCCTGTAACACACTGCAATGTTTATAGTGCCCACCTGTGTGCTGTTACCTTGATTTGTCACTACAATGTATAGACGATAGTTTGACAGTCATATGATCTCTATTTCCGTAAGTCTTGTGGACTTGTGAGTTGTAAATTGTCTAAACTTTCTGTGAATTTATTCTTTTTCCTTGAAAATCTCTCCTATAACACAGTGCACTGTTGCATTGTTTACATGCTGTTAAACATGCCTTTGTGAGTTGTAAATTTTCTGTGAATTTGTGAGCAGGGGGGATATGAACTCATATAACATTTGTTTTTCTTATTCTTGAAGATCTCTCCTATAACACAGTGCACTGTTGCAATGTTTTTCAGGGCTGTTGAGCACGCCTTTGCCACCGATGACATCCAGCTGGCCCGCAGTCTCCTAGCAACCGTTTCTAAGGAACAGCCTCCGTGTGTCGGACTCTGGCAACTGTACAGTATTTCTGTTTCATGGGAAAACTTTCACCTTTTAACTTTCACTTGTGGTTTAGATCGTTTTTTACATGTCGAAGGCCGCCCCAATTTGAAATGCTTGTTCTCAGATGTATGGAAATACTGCTGAGCTCAAAGATCTACATGAAAACTCTGTTCCTTGATTGACACAGTTTCAGAGAGTAAATGTAGTCATATCCATTTTGACCTTTGTACATGTACTTTAAAATACCTGAGATCCAACAGTTACTAGTTGAATTGGTTTGGCCAAACATATTTTGTACAACATGTTGACATAAAAAAAGGAACAAAAGGATACCAAAAATTTGATTAGATATTATTTATTTGGCTGTTTAAAAAGACATACTAAAATAGACTATCGTAGCCTGGGTACCAACCTCTTCTGGCTCAATCCTTTCGCTTGCTAACTACATGTGTGGCGTCTGTGTAGCACAGTGGCAGAGCACCCGGCTATGAACCAATAAGACCCAGGTTCAATCCCCAGTGGAGTACCCAGACATGTCCGGACATGCACCCAGACGTTGTGCCCTTGGGAAAGGCACTTAACACACATTTCCCATTTCCTAAGCCCAGCAGTAGGGTTTGGGTTGGCGTTAGGAAGGGCATCCAGCACTAAAAACTCTTGCTACAAAAAAGGACTTGCACTTGATGAGGAGTTCTGGGGCTTCCCCATCAATGTGCAAGCACGTCTAACCCCCAGATGATGGGGAACAAAAGACGTTAAATTGGATAGAGAGAGAGAGAGATGTACAGAGATTGAGCCAGAAGTTACTACGGAGTATGGTATCCAGGCTACGACTATCATCGGTATTTCCCCAATTGTAATATTGCAACACCTTGTACTTTCCTGTATACTACTGACTGCTAAAGCATGTAGCCAATGTTGTTCTGTTCCAGTGCTGTCCACCTGCACCTTCAGGATGGTAACATCAACAAGGTGGGTCCTGACTGGGAGAGATACGTTTGTTATTTCACTTTTTGTTATATTACTTTTTGCACTGTATTCAGTAAGGTTTTACAGATGTAATGAATTACCACAGTCTATCTTCTTACCTGCTGAAGTTTCGATGTCTGTCAGACACCTTCTTCAAAGCTTCTGACTGGAATACTGCTTCTCGCCACAAAAGCGCCACCTACTCCGCCTACTTATAGCGGTAAGAAGCAGTACTCCAGTCAGAAGCTCTGAGGAAGGTGTCTGACAGACACCGAAACGTCAGCAGGTGAGATTTACTGGTTGTGAAAAAAAGAGAAAACTCTAATATCCAGTGTAGCACAGTGTTTGTCTGTTCGATGGTTTTATGTTTTGTCGTATTTCAGGTCTCCAGACTCTACAAGCAGGCGACCAGGCTACTACCCCATCATGCACCACTGTGGAAAGACGTAAACTCAACTCTCATCACATCTATTAACTTGGTTAACAATGATAAGTTAGATCAATGACTTAAACTATCAATCATATTACTAGTTATAACCAAAAAGATAGATACATGTTCAGCATTGATATATAGATTGCTATTTGAAAATATACAAAATTTGATTATGATACCAAAAAACTGAACATCACTGGAAAGACGTAAACTCAACTCTCATGACATCTATCAACTAGGTTAACAGTGATAAGTTTAAATAGTTAACTTCTAGTACTAGTTACAGCCAAAAAGTCGATAGATACTTATTGTTTTTGTTTTATTTGAGTTTATCGCAATGTGAAAGAGAGGCAAGTCAGGTGCATTATTCACCTTAACAAGTTGCCCTAGTATGAAGGTCAACCATTTTTTGTAGATTGCTATTTGAAAATAAAAACAACATTTAGTTCTGACATCAGAAATGTCAACATACTGAAAAACCAAGGGCACAATATTTGTAAGTCAATCAACGTCCATCCTATTTGTTTTTTTTTGTTGAAAACTTTATAACTCAAGCGAGATCATATTTGTGGTTTTTTTTTGGTAAAATTAATGGTGGAAAGTGCCAGTTACATTTTAACAATCTGCGGGTTTTTTGTTACTTTTTCTCTCCAATCGTTTTTCCCGTAGTACATTCTCTTCGAAGCGGTCTACGGCGGAAAGGAAGACCGTGTCAACACCATTATCAACCGCTGTCGTCAGCAAGGAGTCAACGTCGAGGAGTACCTGTCCACCATCTTTAAGACTTCGTCTACGTCTTCCAAATCATGAGAGAGCGACCTTGAGTTCTGAAAAGGGAAAGCGTGACGGAGAGGTCACCTCAGGTCACTGGGTCGCATCGGGGTCAGCTTGGGTCACGGCAGGGTCGGCTCAGGTCACGTGAGTATGGGTGCTGTTTCCCCATATCGGTGCTGTAGTTGGTCCCAGCATGCATTGCAACTGTCAATCAAATCCGCCATGTTGAAAACATGGTCGGAAAAATTTGGCAAGTTTTGATTTTGGCAAATGTCTCAATTATAGCTAGAATTTATTCCAGTCGATAAAAATATCTATAATTAACTTAGGTTCGTCTTTGACACGATATGACATTTGCTACAGTTCAAGGCTTGCCAAATTAAAGCATTTTTACAGTATTCATAGATTCCAACAGTTTTTGGAATGTGTATTGCTTATGTTGTTGCAGTATTCAAACACAGTCAAATGATTTAAGAACTTACTATATGCAACAAGATAACTCCCTGTCTTCCTGTATGCAATATGTAGAAAAAGAGATCCTATACCCTTTCTTATTCAATGTATGATTTACCGGATATGTTTGAAATAAGTATAGCCTGGATGTCAGCTGTGTTAACTATAGTCTGATCTACACATCTGGCATCCGGGCTAGTTTAGTCATTGTAGAACGGTGTTAAAGAGATATCTACACTTCACAGTAATGTACATACGTAAATAACACCATGTTGAAGTTAGATTTTACAGCGAACCCATGTATGGACACAGTAACTCGGATGCTTTACGAGAATCGTGACAGGATCGCGCCTCACCAGTCGAGTGACAGTTACGCTCTCGGACTGGTTTCTGTCTTTAAGAAGGGTCCATCCCTTCTGAAGAACCTGCCATAAGAAAGGGCCAACAAGAAACTGCACTTAAGGAGTCTTGAAAAGCTGTCAAGATGTCGAGAAGATGCTGTGAATGGGAATATCTTAGAAAGTAAAACATATGATTTAAGTGAGAAACATTATTTTTGGCAGTACAAGAAGTATCATATTTTTTGTTCCATTTTATGTTGCGTTTTCTGTGATATTCTATATTTCTAAGTTGTGAAATTTGCAATTGTGGAAGATTCTGTTTATGATGTAATTTGAAGACATTCGATGACACAGTTTATTAGTAGCTAGCATTGAGATATGAATATATTATAAAAAGTATCACCAGTGAAAGATTAACAAGTTATGCATGAATGCTATGTACGCAATGTTTAGATGTGTAAGTTAAGTCAAAAGTTGCAGGTTCTGATTTCTTTGTAAGATAAACTTAAAGTATCGTGCTTAAAGATAGACTTTGGGGCCCAGTTATACTTAGTGAAAAGGAATAATGAAATAGTGCCAATGCTCGCAGGCTTTAGGTTAGGGAGTTCACAGTATATTACATATGTTATTGTATACCTTTGTACTCAATGAAGATTTCTGATATTGAAAATCATTTTGTCTGTCATTTTTGCGTGCAGTGTTCAAGAAAGTATCAGAAGAAATAGGACAAACATACAAGTACTGGTAAGGCCACACCAATTTATTTTCTTGGTTAACAGAATAAAATATTTTTAAAAAAATGCTAGATTGGAAAAACAACATGAAAACAGAATCTCAGAGGAATGTTTTCACTTTGGTGCACACAGTTTCAGGGAGTGAACAGGGTCATGTGGAAGTTTTCACACCAGCTTTCTGTTTTCATGATTTTTTTTGGCTAAAATTAAAAATAAAAATCCGTTAACCAAGAAATTAAATTGGTGCAGCTTAATTGGTCACTTAAGATATATGCCTGGAATTTGGAAAGTCTTTATATCCTTAAGTTTTAAGTTCAAACATCTATTAGAAAATGAACATTAAAAAAATATACATTTCCATCTTATAGGTTCAACCACCCAACACGGTAGGCATAGATGATCCCTAGCATCCATCCCGATGTGAGACCCCGATCGATCTATTGCTGTTTTTGACGTGATTTTAGTCGTTTTCTATATGACTGGTTTATTCATTGAATCTCTCTTCGCAGCCCAAAAGGGCTGAATTGCGGGATTCATCACATGGCTTGCAAAGATAACACACAATAAAATACTAATACAACAATTAAATCTCACGGCACGTTAAAATCGACACTATACTGTTTACATAAAAATTTCATTACATCTTGTTATTCATTAGTTTTACAATATAAGGTATGGAACTGTTAGCGTATCTCTTTGTGCGTGTTGGTATGAGGTCCAATTTATGCGTTTGTCGTGTTACCCTTTTCGTCGGGCTTTCTATATTTTGTCGCGACGTAAAGAAAACGGGACAAAATAGAAGGCCCGACAAAAACGACTTAAATCACGCCAAAAAACAGCCGAACATATGCTTGGAGTCAAGAGTAGATGACCTCTCGGACGATGACCACGGCCTAGCCTGGTCCCAGTCTCTAGGGGTCGGCTTAGGGGTGTATTACCGAGCCCAGTCTGTCAGCCTTTCTAGTAATTCTACTTGAGCTGCCATAGAGAACACACCTCGAGCGGACCAAGCTGTCTGGGCGGGCGGGGATCACTCCCAGCGCCGTAGAGATATCGGGGAGCCCCCGGTGGTATGGTTTCCAGGCTAACCACGGCCATGACGCTGACTGGGATATTTGTGTCTCTCGTCTGCACGTCTGCAGCCTCTCCTGATGCCGGTAACGCAAAGCAGATGTTCGCCCCCGGAATGTGGCGTAAACAACAAGGCGAGTACAGTCGGCGCCGCTCAAGTCCAAAGGGTGAAGATAGCGGGGCGAATCCACGGTCGTGCCGTCACACTCTCTTCACTCTTGCCTTCCGTCTGTGGCTAGCCTGGAATCTAAACCTATCCCGAGTCTCCTCTCCGCAAATAGATAGAGACTTGGGAGCTATAATAGGTTTGGATTTCAGGCTAGTCTGTGGCCGCCTAGTTCCCGGCCGTTTAGAACTTTCTTCATACCACACACAAGGCGAAACTAGTCTGGATGTGGGCTTGAACAAGTTCTATTATTATTAAACATAAAACGGGTACTATGCGGCTACAGCGTTTTTATATTGTGTGCGGTTGCCATCAACGCCAGTCAACATTACCGGTAAGAGTAAGGGTTCGTCCCCATATAGTCTAGAAAGCAACACATGCACATCATGCCACTGCCTAAGCCCCTCTCTCCCGTGTGTATAGTTGTGCAGTGTATGTTGATAAATAGTAGTCCAAAGGCTCATGGCACTGGTTGAAGAAACAACAACTTTGGTGGGCCCGTAAAATTGGTTCGTTCGTCCCAAAGACCTTGTAGGTATGCAGGAAGGACGCAGTCTTGGTTCGTCCCGGAGAAACCACCTGTCAGGTCTAAGCAGTCAGATCGGCCCCACGGACAGATCTCCAAGCAGATGTTTGGATCATTTTCGGGCAGTAGGTCTTCTACAACAATGTCTGCTTGGAGATTAAACATGTTTAGTCCCACAACCTTCGTTCGTCCTTCATAACAACCAACCACCTGTCAGGTGTAAGTAGTCAGTGGCCACACGGAAAGATCTCCAAGCAGATGTTGGGATGAAAGACGTTTTCTGGCTGCCAGCTTTCTCCAACAGTCACTTTCCCAATATTTTCGGGCAGTAGGTCGGGGTAGGTGACTGTCAGAGAAGCGAGCCGATAACAAAAACTATCCCATTCCTATATATGTTGGAAGATCCGACAGGTAGATCCGCACTCAGCAACCTTGGTCCGTCCTTCATAACAAGCTAAGGAACCAGCTGTCAGCTGTAACTAGTCATAACGGCCGAACGGACTGTTTTCCATACAGATGTTGAGATGGAAGATATACTAGTAGTAACGTGTTACGTGTTCTGACGAGGTTACCACGGACTCAGTGAAAATCCAAGCAGATGTTGGTTATCTTCTCTACTCAAATTCAACACAAGTTGTTCAAATCATGAGTTAGCAAAGAAGGCCATTGTAGCGAATAACAAACCATATGCCAGCTGGCGTATGAGGTAGAGAGCGTCCCCGGGGGGCCTGGCCCTGACACGCCTCCCGCTACGCACACCGGGCACGGATGGAGCTGGGTATAACGGCGTAAAGGGTAACAAGAGGTTATCGTAACTTATCACAACGATAAGTTCTGGCGATAAGATCCTTGTATGGGGTGTAATAGTCTCATCCAGGCTTCTGCGGCTAGCTGAAGTGATCGCTCTGGAAGTGTAGAAACCACCTGTAGAAATAGGTAAGGAATTAGGCGAATGCATATGCGGACGCAATGTAAAACAGAACAGTTCAGCGTGTCTTTGCTCTGTGATCCTCTGTATTCTGTATCGCCCATCGGCCCATATATACTACGGTAAGCTCCATTAACAGCAACTTATACACCGAACGACCTAAAGCCTTTTACAATTTGAAGTACGTGTGCTCACGTCTAAGCTTTGAATACCTAAACTTGGCTGTTTTGTTGTTTTTCATCTCTGTCATTCCTCCGATATCAGAAATCAGCTGTCAACAAAAGTGCCCCCGCGGAGGCCGATCGGCCGGATAAGGTCAACATGTGCCGCTTTTTACGTGCCACACGCGACAACAAATCATCACACACTTAAACATTGTTATCGTCAGCAAACTGCAATGTAAGATTGGTATCCAGTTTAACGTCACAATCCGTTACATGTATCCGTTAATACTATTCAAACATTGACAGAGTAACTGATACATTTATGTCACTAGATTCTAGTCTTGCATTGCAGTTTCAGCGGCTGACGCTTATTTTTTGTCAGTACGTGCCACACTATATACATGGCCTCAGCTCCGTCGGTCAGTATTGGCCATGGTAAAATCCTAATTCACAACAGCCCTACAGCATCGACTATGGCTTAACAACCCTACACGAGAATGGCAGTCTCTGACACAAAAATCACATCTGTAAGCTGACTTAGATCTGTTGCAAAGCTCTTTGCCACACACAACAACAAATCATGACACACTTAAACAAGCGTAAGTAAACTACGCCACGAAACGGGTATCCTGTCAACAGATCACTAATACCTTACTCTATAACTGTCTGAAAAGTATTTAGCAATACGCGTCCCTCGCTGGCAGCAAATCATGACACACTAAAACTTGAGATACAATAACAAATAGTTCTGCTGCAGTATGATAGAGAGGGCCCGTAGTCATTCTTGCCATTCATTATTCTGACACCTTCTCGCATACAAATATCATTAAGATCCATCTACAGCTTCTCGAGTTATTCTTTCCGCAAACAAGTGACGCGCACACAAACACACTGACACACACACACAGACACACACACAGACACACACACACACACACAGACACACACACACGCACACATACACACACACACACACACACACACAGAGACACACACACACACACAGACACACTCACACGCACACATACACACACACACACACACACACACACACACACACACACACACACACACACACACACACACCAAACACACACCAAACACCAAACACCAAACACCAAACACACACACACTAAACACACAAACAGTGGTCTTTGACGTTTGCGACAAAAACGTTTTTACCTAGGACAGTAACTACTGCACAGTTACAACTATATTATAACTTTTACCGAGTCCAATCTTCTCACGCCTACAACAATCGGTTCTGTAGTAGCTTCGCGGCCTTTAATCTTAAAACCCAAACATTGCACTTATTAGGTTGTGTGTTTAAGGGCTCTACGTGGAAGGATCTTGGCTAAGAACTAGTTTACGGAGTCTTATCTTTCCAGTAATCCAGTAGATCCCCGAGAAATGTGGCGGAAGGTCATGTCATTTACACTCGAGACTCTAGAGTTTCTGAGAAGTTTACGGAGCCGTATCTTTCCGTCGATCCGTTAATACTGGAACACCTAGCGGAAAGTCCTGTCAGCTTTGAATGTACTCGAGGTTCTAGAGTTTCTGAGAAGTTTACGGAGCCGTATCTTTCCGTCGATCCTTTCATACTCAGTGGACCACCGAGAATCGTGGCGGAAGGCCTGTCAGCTGTCATAAAGACTTCAGCTTTGCTGACACTTAAAGATAGAGTGGGTACTTGACGTTGGTCTTGATAGCAGCCTACTAGAGTAGACGTAAAGCCAGAGGCCCCGTGTGTGAAGGAGCTTCGGGCATAAGCTTCAAGCCTCTGCACGTTAAAGAACCCAACACACTTATCGAGAAGAGTAGGGGTGACCCGGTGTGCTTCAGGTTGAAAACGCGAGTCGTGGCGAAGCCGCATTGCAGTGCCACTAGCTACTTGAAAAAGTATCATGCTTCACCTCAAATGAAGATTAATGCTTTACCGTTACATTTAGGACCTTTAGTAGTAGACGGGGATCCTACCTAGGTAGGACTGTTCCAGTTTAGACCAGTTTAGACCGCTCTTCTCTGAGGGTAGCAGCCGGCCTGTTGCGTTCTTTGATATTCTTCAGTGATGTTTGTTTGCTAAGTTGAAACAAATCAAAGGAGCGAGTAGAAACAGAAGTGATCCCAACCGAGATTCGAACTCACGCCGAAACCGGAGGCCAGATCACAGGCACGCACGCCTTAACCACTACGCTAAAAGGTTCCGACCAGTTAGCCTGGTCAGTTGGAGGCGCATGAACCCCCACTGTTATACTACTCCCCCTTTTCTTTTCAAGACTCGTCCCGAGTCTCCGAGTACGATATTCCCTGTGTGATCTTATCGTTACTCACAGGGCCGGTGTGGGAACCAGTGAAACAAATCAAAGGAGCGAGTAGAAACAGAAGTGATCCCAACCGAGATTCGAACTCACGCCGAAATCGGAGGCCAGATCACAGGCACGCACGCCTTAACCACTACGCTAAAAGGTCGCGACCAGTTAGCCTGGTCAGTTGGAGGCGCTTGAACCCCCACTGTTACAAAGTTTATTCGGGTGAATGGTGAGGTAAAACGTATGGCATCTTAGCTTCTTCTACAGGACAACCTTTCTACGACACCAATCTATATTACAAGAATACTATGATACCATATGGTATGAAAGCGCGATAACAATGTGCTTTTAAAATTATTACGGCTTTTTTTTGGTTTAGGAATTTTTCAAATATACATTGTACAATGCAGGTCAAACAAAATCAAAGCAGAGGACTGATTCCGGCTGGTTTTGACTTGTTCTAGGCGTTTTTGTCGGGCTTTCTACGTTGTCATGTCGTCTCACCAAACGTAACCACTCCTCTGCTTGGAGAGTACAGCTTAAGGGCCACGGAGGAGCCCGGTATAGAGACTACCATATCGGTGACCTCGTCTGAACCCATCCGCGGTCCCCGTACGGTCTGTACTTTGCTCGGGAACTTGTTTACAAGAAAAACCCTAAAGACCTGTTTCCTTCAATCAGGACCAAAAGTCGGACGACATCCCGCGCTCCCATTGGCTGGCGATCGGTATCACCACACGTGACGTCAGCGTGACGTCAGCGGCAGACAGGTATAAGGTAGGAGACCCCGCCTGGGAGCGTCCTCTCTCTCACGGCAACGCGCGCTTCGG
This sequence comes from Branchiostoma lanceolatum, assembly GCF_035083965.1. Lineage (NCBI taxonomy): Eukaryota > Metazoa > Chordata > Leptocardii > Amphioxiformes > Branchiostomatidae > Branchiostoma > Branchiostoma lanceolatum. Next base: position 14,747,974 of record NC_089737.1, on the reverse strand, counting down.
TTTGGCGGCGTCTGAGGAGAGCTTCGCCCGAGACAACCCCGACAGCGTCCCGGTCCCCTGGGTGATCATCTTACGGACTCGTTCGGCTGAGATCAGAAGGTACGAGCGAGCCTGTTTTTCCTACCGCAAACCCACTATGACGATAAGCCCCCATTGATTATTAGCTCCATATGTGGAAAAGAATTTGGTTTTCTTTAAACTTCATGATACTTTTTTCACGGAAGGTAGCTTCAAGTCCTGTATATTTTTCTCATTCGTTCTCTGCGGCTTTGAACTACTTGTAGCTTTCATGCAGAATCATAGATGAGTCAAATGCGTTTCTGTCGATATTTATTTATTATCTTAGAGTTCACTGCGTTAACTTGATGCCCGTGGGCTACAAATGCAGGTCAAGGTAAAATGAGGAGGCTGCATGGAATAAAATGTATGGTGCTAGTTGTGTCACATGAAGAAAGTATATACCATTTATCAATTTGTTGAGTTTGACTGATTGCTTAAAAGCCGTGAAAAACGAAATGTATAGTTATCTTTCCCATTGATGAATCGGCTCTTGTTGCAACGTTGATTTTTAGGTTTGTAGTTTTAAGAGTGCGCAGCAGACGTTTTGTTAAAGAAAGACAGTATCTTTCCTGTACGCATGACGCAAACAAATTTCCCGTATTGTCGATATATTCTGAGCCTTGCACACATATACGCATGATGCAAGCTGTGGGCATGGGTCAGGGGCTCAGGGGCGGACCGAGGACTGGAGTGGGGTACGGAAATAGAGCGCAGAGAACTGCACATGGGGTTTACGAATAAGAACAGAATGAACAGAAGAACAGAATGGAATCGACTAGAACGGTATGGAATAGAACAACATAGAGCATGATAGAACAGAATAGAACACGACAGAAAAGACTAGAACAGAACAGAACAGGATATAATCGAATAGAACTAGTAGAAGAACAGAACAGAATAAAATAGAATACTAGAAAGGCCGTCATTTGCCCTTGAGCAAATACAGCATGTTTAGCCATACTCCTCCCCATGCAAGAAGTGGGTTGTCCCAAAATAACCCCTGGGCAAATCGAAATATTAACTGCATGTAGGAAGGCAACATTTGCGAGAGCATCATACTTTGCCAATCTCCCTCCCGATGCATAAATTGACTGTTCCAAAATCACCCGTGCAAAACAATTCTCTCTACAAGTTCTGCGAGACACCAATAGCTTTTTACTGCAATGGCTCGCGTGTTTACCCGCAACATGACCCCAGGTAACCTGAAAAGAACACATGTTCTTTGGCCAGCAGCAAATGGAACGCCCGGAACCTTAGATAGAACATGGATTCTAAGATAGAACATGGAACGGGGACAGCACTTTTGACCCGTTTTTGGTCTGAAAATGGGTCCAAAAGTACTTAAAACGAAACATTTTGAAGTGATGTACACCAGAAATGTGATTGTAGTCTTGTAGGGACATGTTCAAGGCACCCTTGTAGCGAATTTCAGGTCATTTGCTTGTAATACCAGGGCACAGGAGCCAAAAATATAAAAATTGCCTAAAAATGCCCCAAAAAACCTCCATAAAAATGATTTTAAGGCCTGTTTCAAAGCAATTTTAAAATCACCTGAGGGTATTTGCCTTCTTTACCTCCTTGCCAAATTTCAGGTCGGTTGATTAAAAAATGGCGGAGTTGAATCGATTTGAAGATTTGGCAGGAGAAGAAGAAGAAGAAGAAGAACATGCACAAAAACAATATGTTGAGCCATACTAGGTATGGCTAAACATAAAAAGAGAATAGAATAGAGTAGAATAAACAGAACAAAATAGATAAAATAGAATAGAACAGAATAAAAGAGAGTAGAATATGATAGAATTAAGTGCGAAATCGAATTTGAAAACGTTCCAAGCATAGAGGAAAAACATCGGCACGATGAAACGACTGATGGAGGGAAAACATCGGCACGAACTTTTGACCTGAAGACGTTCGTTTGTCTGAGTTCCAGTCTGGTGGAATTCTGTTTCCAACTTCTTGAAATGTTTTCCGATCCTGAGACGTCTCAAACCACCTTCGCGACTTCCCAACATTCCTACAAGTGTCCGCCCGGCCAGCGGATGACTTGAGATGATGGCTTCTGGCGTGACCTCCTTCGGCGTAAACTCGGAACGTTTTGTTTTGGCAACAACATTATTGGCTTAGGTATTTGCGTGTAACGTTAATTTCTTCGGCGTCTCTAAATGCAGCTTTGATGTTACATATTTCCTGCATATAAAAGTTGAAAATTAACATGAAAGGCGAGCAGTAGTTGCTATCTTCTTAGCCGTTCTATGCGGCATGCAAATTCATACAAGTGCTCGAACCTACAACACAATAACGCATGCTCTGAAAAGAAATGTGTGCTCCTTGTCGTATTTTGAACCAGAGGAATCGAACTGCCGTGTATTTTTCTCACGCGCCAGTGACCGGGCGTTTATGTCTCCCGCCATACAAGAAATGGCTAGACTTGACTTGAAACGTCTTGAAAGAACGTTCTGGAAAGCCTCCAAGACATGAGACATCTAAGAGTGTTTTCACAACATTCTTGTCTTGCCGACAAAGTAAACACCCGCAGGGAATAAATAGAACACTTCTCAACTTTATCTTCTCAAATGTTACGAAACTCTCGACCCTTGTCTTAGAGGAGGCTATTTTTAGAAATAAATAGAACACCTCTCAACCTTATCGTCAAATATGTTACGAAACTCTCGACCCTTGTCTTAAAGGAGGCTATTTTTAGGAATGAATAGAACACACACTTCTCAACGTAATCTTCCAATTTGTTACGAAACTCTCGACCCTTGTCTAAAACGAGGCTATTTTAAGGAATAAATAGAACACCTCTCAATCTCATCTTTCAATATGTTACAAAACTCGCGACCCGTGTCTGAGACGAGGCTAATTTTAGGTCTCTAATGATCACTCATACGCTTGAAGCAGATAACATACTGATTCCGATAGCACGGTCTCTCATTTTCTAACCGCCTCAAGCATTCGGCCTGCTTACAGTTAAGGTCTAAACTTTACTCTACAACCTTTATCAAAGAGAATCGTAACGTAAACAAGGTTAAGGCGGCCCTCTTGACTGGTATCTACGCGGTTTTCGTCTCAACTTGCAGATCTAGATCTTTCAACTCAAGGTTTAAACTTAAGAGTTTCAACTTTACCAACCAGTTGGAAGTCTTACGTGCCGTAGTAGACATGCCTTCTTCACTGGTATCTACGCGGTTTTCGTCTCAAGTTGTAGATCTAGATCTTTCAACTCAAGGTTTAAACTTAAGAGTTTCAACTTTACCAACCAGCTGGAAGTCTTACGTGCCGTAGTAGACATGCCTTCTTCACTGGTATCTACGCGGTTTTCGTCTCAAGTTGTAGATCTAGATATTTCAACTCAAGGTTTAAACTTTAATAAGAGTTTCAACTTTACCAACCAGCTGGAAGTCTTACGTGGTGAGACGTACCTTCCCGACGCGATTTTCGTTTCAAGTTCTTGATCTAGATCTTTCGATTTCAAGGTTTAAACTTAAGAGTTTTCAACTTAATCAACCAGCCGAAAGCCTTACGTGCACATGGGCAATTCTTGCCCCTTGGGGAATACCTACCCGGGTTTGGTTTTGCCACTTGAGTCGTTCACATCTTTTCCGTCTTAAGTTGTGGGTCTGCCAACATACTTGGAGCTTTTCTTTAAGCTTTATCAACCGGAAACATTTTGTATACAAGGTTTTAGATTTACTTCTTACGTCTGTGCCTTGGTGGTCAGGGACTTTTAAAAGACACTTGTGCTTCTGCCAAAAGTTAAGGTTTAAACTTAAAGGTTTAACTTTTATCAGCCGGAAACATTACGTAAGCATGGGGTATTCTTTTTCCTTGAGTGAAATCTACACTTTTCTTGCCTTGGTAGTTAGGACGACTTTAGGTTCTCTCATCTAGACATCTTTATCGACTCAAGTTGTATACGTAGGTCTAAATCTGCCACATGTCAATGTTTAAATTTTATGTTTAAATTCTATCAGTTGGATGCATGGTTATTTTGTCCCCCTAAGTCATGATTTATCTAAGTCGTGTAGGGGTACAGCATTGATGGCATGTCTGAGGATTCGAACCAGGGACTTCTGGGCTCTGGGCCAAACATCCTAACCGTTACGTTACCACGACGCCAACGTAAGGCTTAAACCTAAAGCTCTGACGTCTCAACCGGAACTGTTACGTTTTCTCATCCGAATACCGACTCAAGTTGTATACGTATGCCTGCCAAAAGCCAATGCTTAAAGCTTTAAGTTGCGTGTTTTTTTTTTTTTTTAAGCTGGAAACATATTTATACTTTCCTAGATCTGCTCCCTGATATCAATCATCTTTATCAACTCAAGTTGTATACGTAGGTCTAAATCTGCCACCTCAAGGTTCAAGTTTAGGTTTTTACTTTATCAGCCGGAACTGTTACGTACACAAGGGTCCTTCTCAACCCCTTGAGTCACATCTCCCTCGGGCCCTGGATCGTGGTGGTTTGGGACCACTTCAAGGAGGTTGAGATAAGACGTTCCCTCGAAGACGTTGACCTTAAGACAGGAATGTGGCCGGTCTTGTGTTGTGCCGCCGCAGGTTGTAGCCTGGGAAGCAGGCTCTTCGCCGGGTATTTTAACGTTTCGTGTTTAAAGTCGGGTCACGACATTTCGTTCTGCCAGTGTAGTAGATAAAAGGAAAGGAGCTATAAGAACGATGTAGTCGTTTTGAAAATACATGAATGGAAGACATCGGCAATGACAATGTCTCAATAGATATGTATGACAAATATGTAGATCACGCATCTGTGTGGTCATGTGAACTGTGACAGACATAGGGACAGCAGTATGGGGTCGTGTGGCGCAACGGTAGCGTGTTCCGCTCAGAACCAAGTGGTCCCGGGTTCGAATCCTGCCGTGTCACCGATCTTGTGCCCTTAGGAAAGGCACTTTACACGACTTTCCCAACATGCCAGAGAATAGTCGTCATCAAGACCGTGGGCATTAAAGGCAAGAAAAAGGAAAAAAAAAATATGGAAAAGGAAGTATGATCCAGTTTCCAATATCATGAAAATCTGTACTATATATTCAGTTACACGTTTTGATGAGACGGTTTCCAAATACGGTGCCATGAAAGCTTTGAAAATTAGATTTTCAAGGAAAAAATTAAGAAGAAAAAAGTTTGGACGACCAGAAAAAAATATTTGTACACAGATAATAGGTTGCAACTAGATAAAATGAAACCTTCCTCCTAGACGTTTCAGACTCTTGATGGAGTGAACGTGAAGGAAAAGTTATCTTTAGAAAAAAAAAAAATTTGGGTTCACTAAATAACAGTTACTCAAGAAACTGTATATGACTTTGGAAACGGTCAGACGTTTCAAGTAGCATTCACTACTTTTCGTCAGTGACTCTGAGCAAGATTTGTCGAACAGCATGTTTTAACCATGTACGATGAATTCATATGCAAATAAAGAGAAGACAATTTTAGATAGTCCAATAGGGAAGCAAATTTTGGGTTGCTTTCCTACAACTCAGCAGCCAAGATCTAGAAGTCAGCCACATCCTTGAAACGGCTGCCAACAAGTACAGTGGGACAAGATAAATTCTCTAACAGGACCTTGGCTGGTCAATTCCCGAAAGGCAGACAACCGTGCGACAAGATGGTAAATTACAAATCTACAACTTTCCCAAAGTTGCGTAATTTTTCCTCAAAAGTCAGTCTCTGAGTCAGTATTTGCCATACTGAGCTGAGATGTTGGCAAAGTAAAGGAACAAAACAGATTTTCTGACAAGACATTGGCTGACCACGTCTTGAAAACCAGACAAACGTTTAACACAGTGACGTAAATCACTCGTGTTCTTCTTTCGGTTCTAATGTCTTCAAGACGTTCGACAAGTAAAGAACAAAACAGATTTACTGACAAGACATTGGCTGGCCTTGAGAACTAGTCATCCGGCATAAATCACAGACTTGCACGTGTTCTCAATTCTGTTGTTCTGCCTCTTCAAAGAAAGTCGGTCCTTACTTTCCAAGACGTTTGAAGAAAAGAACAAGACAGATTTTCTGACAAGACATTGGCTGGCCACATCTTGAGAACCAGACAACCTTGTCACAATGGCGTAAATCACCCGTGTTCTTCTTTCTGTTGTAAAGTCTTCAAGAAAGTCGGTCCTTACTTTCCAAGACGATCGACAAGTAAAGAACAAGACAGATTTCCTGACAAGTCACGTCTTGAAAACTAGACAACCGTTCGACACAACGACATGAATCACAAACTTGTATGTGTTCTCCATTCTGTTGTGCTGCTTTTTGAAGGAAGTCGGTCCTTGCCTTTCAAGACGTTCGCCAAGTGAATTCGAAGAACAAGACAGGTTTTCTGGCCAGACTCTTGGCAGCTCAACTCTTAGGAATCAGACATCGCAACAATAAGACGGTAAATCACGATCATAGCCTTGCCCCAAGCTTACGCAAGAGCAATAAAGTGTTTTTGTTTCGACAGGTCCGACGGTAAACACGCCACGATATATGAGCAAGCCAAGTTGCAGTTTCAAATAACACCATAGCATGTCCAGGACGAAAGATATAAAACCGGGAAGTTCTGATGCAGAATCAAGAAAAGCCACCAGGGGGTCCAAAATCGACATTGACCTTTGTCGTCCCAACACCTACCCACATACTAAATATCATTACAATCCATCCAGACCTTCTTTATAAGTTATGCTGACGATAAATATCAGGAAGCACAAGCACACACACCCACACACACATACAGACAGACAGACAAACACACATACATACACACACAGACATATATACCAATAAACAATATTTTCATTTTCATGGATGTAATAACATCTGCATCTTCATTTTAGATTAAAAAACGACCTTCAAAATAATGAACAGTTGTTGTTGCTTCTGTTGCACGTTATCTGCTTCATTTCTCTCTTGTCAAAGTCGGCCTTACCCTTTCAAGACGTCTTACCCTAGTCAAGACGCTCGCCAAGAGAAGAAGAAGACAGATTTTCCGCCGGGACCTTGGCTGGGAGCGTCTTCAGACCCAGACAGCCAAGCGACCCGCCGTCAATCATGACCTACCCGCACTAGACCGTGGCAAACTAGCTGACTGTTCAATCAAGCAGCCGGCCAGGTTTCGGCCCCCCGGCTTCTTTTATCTCCTCTCTATTTCTGCCAAGGGTAAACGAGAAGCATCTGAGGGGAGGTTTGAAGCTCCCGCAGCGGACACAGCGCTGATAGCGCTTATCTAGTCCTAGCCTCTATCAGGCCTTCCTTGGGATCAATGACACTAGTAGTTAGAAAAACAAGAGCTATCATGTTGTATCACTGTAAATGCATACTAAATATCATATAGTTTGATATACTCCTCAGTCGGGGTTACTAAGGTGACTCGGAGATATCGAAACCGACAGTTCTGCTGCAGTACCACAAAAAGCCACTGGGGCCCAACATCTAATCATTTTAGGTCTTATCAAGACCTATCTGCATTCCAAATATCAAGACAATCCATGTAAGCCTTCTCGAGTTATCGTGTTGACACAAACTTGTAAGTGAACTCAAGATCTCTGAAGGTTCGGGATGACGTTCGTGATATAAAGCTGTGATAATGACGAAGTACAAAGTATCAAAATAGTAACTTACAGTCTTACTGTTATGTTAATCTTCTCGGAGAGAAAACATTTTATTATTGCTACGTTTCTTCTTCTTCCTCCTCTTCTAATTTCGTTTGAAGCAAATAATTGAAATGACCTGGACCAAACGGCTGTCACCATGGTTACTGGTAATGTAGCAGACACCCTGTGGTGTTCTATTACATAATGTTGCAAAGTAACATGACAGATCTGGAGGGGCTGGTCACCATATATAGGAATGTTTTTGAATAAGAATACACAGAGCCGTAGTTTGTTAGGCTGGACCATGTGAACTTAAACATTATTCTATTGCAGGCAAATGTTGCCTCTCTAGTTCCAACTTTCGCTAAAAGGGAGAGAACCATTCCGACGGCCTTCTTCAGAATGACTGACCCAATGTCTTTGGTCACGTGACCTCATGAGCACGTGATTTCGGTTACTGGCTAAAGTTGGCTAAAAGTGCCGTCGAAAAAAATTGTCAATGAACAGCTTATCGATAGACAAATAGATAGATAGATAGATAGATAGATAGATAGATAGATAGATAGATAGATGGATAGATCAATTGGTTGATTGACAGATCGATTGAATGAATGATCGATCCCTATACACCTCTGTGTTGCAGACAACCATGAGCCCGTCAGGAGTTCTGTTGATGACGTGTCTGTTGATGATTGGTGCGGCGACTCCCGCCAGATCTGCGTACCTCTGCGGCTCCACGCTGTTCGACGTGCTGAGCTGGGTCTGCGAGGAGCGGGGCTACACGGCGCCGGACAAAAACCCTGGTCAGATATAGCCTCCTTCGCAGACTTCCTATAACGGCGGCGTATATATATTGGGAGGGGGGGCAAGGTTCTCTAATGCCGGCAAGGGAGTTGTGTAGCCGAGGGACGACCACGAAACGGCGGTCGTCCCTCGGCTACACAACTCCCTTGGCTACACAACTCCCTTACCGGAATAAGAGAACCTTGCCCCCCCCCTCCCAATATATATACGCCGCCGTTATAGGAAGTCTGCGAAGGAGGCTAGGTGAGATATTCATCTACATAACACTGGTTGATCCGGGGCCCGAAGCCACACATTTCCCCGGTGGACTGCACGATTAGCTCACGGCGTCTATTTGTTATCGTGCCCCGCGTTGATTGTAATTCCTAGTTATGATAAATCGGGGTCCCGGCTGGGCCCCCATAATAGCCCGGCAGCCGCAGGGTGTCCCACACGCCCGAAAGTGCAAAATAACAGCCCGACAAAAACACGTCAAAAACCACGTCAAAAACCAGCCGGACCCATTCCTCTGCTTAGAGAGTGTCAGTAACATGCTTCACTTCAGCCGAGATGACTGTTTTACCTAGTGGAGCTTAAACCTTACATCTACTTGGAGACCAGTAGCCCGGTACGTTGTCCGAAGCTTTAAAGAGAAGAGTAGGGCCTGTAGGGGTGACCAACATTAGTAGCGCCAGACATCTGCTTGGAGACTAGTATCCTCGGTACGTTGTCCAAAGCAGGTGTTACGCATGACGGGTGTGACGGGAGGCACGCAGATATCAGGCGGCACGCGCCAGCGCCCGGCCCCGCCGACTGGCCCGCCCCGTCTCGGCGCAACATCAGTGGCGCCAAACATCTGCTTGGAGACTAGTATCCCCGGTACGTTGTCCAAAGCAGGTGGTACGCATGACGGGTGTGACGGGAGGCACGCAAATATCAGGCGGCACGCGCCAGCGCCCGGCCCCGCCGACTGGCCCGCCCCGTCTCGGTGCCAAATTAGCCCCAGATGCGGACGCCGCCGGACGCTACGTGACTCTTCAGCAGCCTCGGTCGCAGGCACTTCGATGGATGATTGGATGGGCTCACAGCTCTGGAAACTCTTAATCATTTATTCATTCATTTAAACTCAGCCGAGGATATCTGTTTAACTTTTACCTTGTTGGGCCTAAAACGGACGTTCCGTACGTGACTCATATTAAGAGCTCGCAGGCTGTACAGTGGCTATTCTAATATACTCTTTAGCTCCATAAACTCTTCGTGTAGAATTCGTAGCCAATGATTTTGTTGTACCTGGTTGTAACAAAAGCTCGTTTGCAGCCTGGTTTTGTCAGGCTACTGTAGCAAGAAAGCCCTCACAGCACCCTCCGCGGAGTCCGGTGTCGAGGCTGATTAACCTGCCTCTATAGCTCCCCTCTTGTCTTGGCGGCGTCGGAATAACAGGAAACACTTGAGAGGCCGCCCGAGACGTCAACATGTTTTTCTCGATATGATCTGCTGACGAAAACAGAGGTGGAAACGGCGGTAAAGGTTACACCCCCATTAACACTAATCCGCCGGGTTACACAAAACAGCCACTTTAAAAAACAGTGTGTTTGAGAGACCTCTAGTGCAGCACCCCAAGGTATGCACAGTTTAGATATACGGGTGTGCATTGTACTGGGGACGTATTATTATTCAATTACAGTTTGTGTTACTTTTGTTATCTTATGGATCTAAGTTTGAATGTGTGGATTTGCCCCCCAGGGCACATTGAAAAACGCCATCACAGGCGATATGTTACCCCTGGATAAATAAAAATAAAGAAACAAACAAACGTTGGGTTGGAGATCTGTTTGGACGTGTCTTTTCAGGGTGGACACGGTGGTAAAGCTTACTACAGTCATTCTCCACTTTTATTCTGAAAATCTTATCAAATTTAAAGTGCGATCTATAGCTCTTAATAATGTGATTATATATTTCTTGAACGCCACTAAGTAACGTTATAACAGAGATCAAAGATAACGAAATGACAGTTATTCAAGCAACTGGATAAAATTCCGAAACAGTCAGACGTTTCAGACAGCATCCGCCGTCTTTCGTCATCCAGTTGCTTAATATTGTCATTTGGCGTATCTTATTACCTGGATGTCTAGTCTTCATTGACGTATCAAAGATAGTGTATACAGTTTACTGTGGGAAAACCTTGAAGCAGTAAAGCCTTTTGATGGCTGGAAAGTAGCAATATTTGACCACAGACGGATCTAGTAATTAGTCGGGCTCCGAGAAAGTGGCACAGAGGTCAGACCTAATGTCAACATTAGTGGAGCCCCCCCCCCCCTCAACATATCTACTGAAAATTCCTTCCAGACCATATGATGATTATCATCTACGCTATTTTGCTGAATTTGATAGGCAAGGGGAACCCCTCAATGAAAATATGCAGTCGAATCTGTACTTCTAGAGACCACCTCTACCTGAAAACTACATGGCCATTACTAATGAGATTGAAGATGAACAACACTTTATCCTAGATTGTCCACGATATCATGATAAACGCTCAAAGCTGTTCAACCTTCTTTCCGCCTGCTCAACAGAATTTGATGTATTCCATTCTATAGATAAATTCAAATACATTCTAGAAGGAGACAACCCTTACTGTGTACAAATAGGTAAATATATCAAAAAATGTTTAGATCTTAGAACTAGTAGTGTAAGTGATAGGTGAAACTCGACATGTTGAAGTATTCATATGCTTGTTATATTTGTACTAAGGTGAATTATTTTGTATCCCATTGTTATTGTTTGCATGTTTAGTTGTAGAAGACCTTACGGAAGTCGCTGTACTTCTGTTGTGTCAATAAAGATTTCTGTATGATATAACTGTTACTTTACAGTCAAATATGTACAAGTGACCACCTCTACATATAGACCACATGGCCATTGATATATAGTCAAACCTGTACGGGTGAACACCTCTACATAAGGACCACATAGTCAATACAATCAAACCTTTACTAGTGACCACCTGTAAATAAGGACCACCTATCCATTGACATACATTGTACAGTCAAACATGTACTGTATGAGTAACCACCTCTGCATAACGACAGACGCTACAGACAGGTCTTACTAATCAATTTTAATCTTCGTCCTTCTTCGATATTTGCATATCGTGTTCGTATGACGTCTAACATCTTACTAAGTAATATAATTCCACCAGGGTACATGATGTATTCCACCACCCTGAAACAATATGTCCAAACAGATCTCAAACCCAACGTCCCCCAGTATAATGCACTCTTGTATATCTAAACTGTGCATACCTGGGGGGTGCTGCACTAGCTAGATATCTCTCAAACCCACTGTTTTTCAAAGTGGCGGATTTATGTAACCCGGTGGATTAATGTTAATGGAGGTTATTTACAAAATTGTGCACATCTGCTCACGCTGTAAAAGACCATAAAACGTTTAACGGTCCTTCTATCAGCAGCATTTGCCCTGCCAAGAATTCCAGCGATTCAAGTGATCACAACATGCCTATGTACAAGTCCGCACGTAGCCTGTAGTTAATCTCCAAGCAGATCCACACCGGGCGCGAAAATCGTAGTATAATAGAGAGGGTCCAATAGCCCAGGCTATTGGACCCTTTCTGGCTGACTGGACCTTCTCTGGCTAGCATACTACGATTTTCGCGCCCGGTGTGGATCTGCTTGGAGATTAGCCTGTAGTAGCCTGAAGGATCACGGGATATTAAAGATCATATAAAAGACTGAAAACATCGGAAGTCTGAAGCGTTGCCAACAGGTGTTACGTCAAAATGTCACTTAATTGGCAACCATAAGTTGCGTACACACGTAGGCTGTGTTCAGCGGCATTTGAAGATCATATGCAAGTCGGAAGTTTGAAGTGTCTGCCAACAACTATTACGTCAAAACGCACTGTGTAAATATCGATCACAACTTGCCCACACACTCTCACGTAGTTTGCTGTAAGTGACATTAAAGATCATCTAAAATGCTGTAGAAGTCTAAAGCGTTTGTCAACAAGTATAATGTCAAAATGCTACTTAATTGGAGACCACAACTTGCGCACGCACTCTTAGACACGTAGGCTTTGACAACGCTTGAAATTACACGTACACAAACAGCTACTCTCAAACAAACAGACTTTGGAAACGCTAGCTTGAAAGCATACACGTACACAAACAGCTACTCTCAAACTCACAGACTTTAAAACGTTTGAAACCGCACACGTACACATAACAGCCTGGATGACTCTCTCGCAAACACACGAACTTTGGAAACGCTTGGAATCATACATTCACGTATTTAGTAATTAGCCTGGAATTCAGTACTGTTACTAATACTGTTAAGCTTCTAACTGTCGGGTTAGTGAACGTTGGAAGCGGGCTATACAGCTAAAGCTAACAAGACTAGGAACTAGGCTACACGCGAGTACGCAATTACTAACATTCACACACGTAGAGTAAACGCTTGAAATCCTAGACGTACACAAAACAGTCCGACCACATGGCTGTATTTCAAGGAACATGGAGGAATGTGGAGTTCTCTGCTCCAGGTCTGGCTGTGGGGAGGGCAACCACGGTGGTCAAATTAGGCCTCAAAAGTCCCAGACTTTTTTTCGAATTCGAGTTATGTTCTATTACGCTCGATCAGACATGATTGACGTAAAATCGAACAGAACGCGTATTCTGTAGAAGGGCAACGCGACCAGTTAGAACACTCGGCTCCCTCTGATCTCTGATGTTCGAGCAAGAGGAGGTCGTTGACTTGGAGTAGTCTCTAAACTGGCGGGCATTATTTAGTCTGATAAAATCGCACTCATAGCGGTAAGCCATGTGATCTTTCTCCCTCCTTTTCCTTCCAACTCGAAGCGTAATGCTTGAATCGAAGCCTTTTCGATAACTGATTTTTCAATGACTTCGCTACTGCTCGCTTTTATACAGCCAAGCACACCGGGTCACTCCAACTCCTCTCGATAAGTGTGTTGGGTTCTTTTACGTAGTGAACGCCGGAAAGTTCCATATAGACAGAAAAGGAACAGAAACGTTTAATACCATCAGCTTTCACCGCAACATCTGCTTGGGGAGAAGCACACAGGGTTACCCCCACTCTTTTTGATAAGTGTGTTGGGTTCTTTTATGTGCAGAGGTTTGACTTGAACGCTGGAAAGTTACATATACATGTAAACAGAAAGGGAACAGATAGTTACTATTGCAACTATCTTGCACCCCAACATCTGCCTGGAGACTGTTTAAATAACCAGCCGTAATTATTGCGCAACCCTCAGGTCAACTCTGGGGCAGTTTGGGCGACCCTTACATGCATGCGCACTGACCCTGACCTTTCGATGTAGATAACATTATAGACACATGCAGTTTGTATGTACATGTATTTAGAACACTTTTATAACTTATAGCTCGTTATACTGTCCATGTCAAAATTCCATCGCAATGCCATGTCTTTGTCAGCAGGGCTAGCCCTTTATAACAGCAACAGGCTAGTTGGGCAGCCCTGGCTGTGTGTGCTGAACAGCTAAACCAATAAATAAAATGAAATAAAAACCCTCGGGTCGCCACTACTTGACCTGTCAGGTGAAACACCCCGTAATGGCGGCTATAAACGGATCCGTCTCTCTTCAGCGCAGACTCGTGTCTACTCTGTACGGGTTTATGGCTCACAGCGGATAAACAACGTCATTCCGCCATTTATACATCAACATAGGCTCATATATACATCAACATAGGCTTATATATATCTGACGATATACTCATATATCATATATTCAACGGCATAAACTCATATACATCTATGCATCAAGGTATAAAATAGAATAAAGTAAAGGAAAGTAAAGCAGTCATCCTCAATTGAGGTGAAGCATAATGCTTTTTCAAGTAGCTAGTGGTAGTGTAATTCGGCTTCGCCACGGCTCGCGTTTTTAGCCAAGCACACCCGGGCCACGATCACCCCTACTTTTCTCGATAAGTGTGTTGGGTTTAACTCATGAATATATCTCAAAATGTATTCAAATATAACGTTACATTAAGATATACTCAAGTGTACTCAAATATGGGCCATGCAAATTTTGACATCTCGGACTAAAACTTGTATAGTAACTTGAGCGGTTACTATAGCAAGCTGAAAGTTTGATTGTATTACAGATGTCACGTTAGTTGTGTTTTAGATACCAATTTCTTTGTTTCTTTGTCCTTTAGATGTGGACAACGTTGAGAACGAGGCTAGGATTCACCCTCGGTCCCCTCAATTTTCCCGCCGAGTTCAGAAACTCATCGACGACTGTTGCTTCAACGTCTGCGATTTCGACACCCTGGAGAGCTACTGCAATCCGTGGGCGGAAACACCCGAACCCAACCCGAACGGCGCCGAGGACGCAGCGGAAATTCCCGAGGAGGAGACGACGATCTCCAAGTTCGGGAGTGACCACGTGACCAGAGAACGAGATTCTCGCAATGGAGTCTTGTCATGACCTTGGTCGAGCGGTGCCCTTGGTTGTTCGGATGTCCATCACAGGAGACTGAAAACAACCGTCTGCATAGTATTAAAAACTCTATAAACATTAGGACAAAGTGTCCCGGCTGCTTTTAAAATGTTTTAAAAATATATCATACGTTCCAATCAGTGTTTGATAATTATACACTTCTGCTACTGATGTCACTCAAGTTCGAATATGATAACTTACATGTCATGCACCATTTTTTAAAAGTAAGAGCCGTTCGATTTTTTGCTCAGATTTTGCTACTGCTACCTTTATCCGATGAAGAACATTGTACTCTAAGAAAAAAACACCAAAAATTAAGACCCCCCCCTCAAAAAAAGCAGAGTATTCATAGTATGTGTGCTTGCAAAGTGTCGCCGTTTATGCTTGAAAAGTATATTCATCGCTTCCATACGTGGAACAAAAATGCATTTTAGCTATGAACTTTGAACTTTGAACCTTCAACCTTGTTTGAAATTTTATCTGTATTCCATGATCAAAAGAAAATCATGATTTCCCTTGACCTTCAATTTTCTGTGACTGAGTGTTAGAACATTTCCAACATGGCGACACAGGATTACGTCATAGTCACGTGACTGAAATCACCCAATAGGAAAGATTCGAAGTGTCGAACTTGGAGACGAATGTAACTATGGCAGAAGTCCAACATCAGAGCAAATACGAAAATACAAAAACATCGTGTTTTTATGACTATCGCTACGGTTTGGAAATTACAGTCCAAGTTTGCCTCAGAGCAAGGACGGTTATTTCGAATGTGGAAAAGACACAAAACATGACATGTACGACCTTTTTGTCTGACTTTTTCAGCATTCCATATATATATAACATGTATATTCAGGTACTCTTACACGTTGTGATAAATACAAAGGCTCAACGATATATAAACTGTGAAGCTTATCCGTAAGTTTTTCAACAGAGTGATTTCAAAATTGTTCTTCATGATCAGTGCTTCATACATAAGTTATACGCCACCAGCTTATCAAGTTTGTTGCTTCTGTTAATCGTCACCCAGTAGACCCCCGGTTACACACAGCCGAACATGGCTCACGACGACCAGCCAACCAAGGTTAGAAGCAAGTTTAAGAATCAAATTTGACTCCCAAACACACCCTGACCACTACTGACTTAATCCTAGCCACCTGCCAACCGATTCCAGATCTCCCCTCCACAGTGGAATGTTTTCAAATTTTCAAAACATTCGGCTCAGTGATCAGCCGAACATCAGCCAACCGCGCGTAACACCAGCCCAGTGCGTAGGAGGGCAAATTGTAAAGGTGCTTAGGCACATGTTTTGCCCTCCCTTTCACATTGTGAAGAACCTGAATAAAGGAATAAAGAAATAAAGTCGACTGCGCCGAACTAGCTACTCTCACAACAATGGTTGGGGAACGGTCGGGATGCCATGTTTGGCTATGTGTAACCGGGGCTTAAGATTTAAAATGTGTATGATTTCAACATTAGTTTATAATGTTAGTCACCGACGATGCTGCAATGTTATATGATAACTGCTTACAGGGCAGAAATACTGGCTAAATAAAGTAGGAAACCACAAGTTTGTCTCACGCGTCTGATTTTAGGTGTTATATTTTACTTCATAGATGGCAGAAACACTGGCTAAGTAAAGTAGGAATTTACAAAATGGTATGACGCTTTTGGATTTAGACTAAGTTTCATGTTGGTTACCCAGATAAGCTCGCAATTGATTAGGTAAAGTGTTGTCTGCTTATCTTTAGATCTTATTCACATACCCAAATCGTAGGCAAAGGCTGCGGATATATAACACTTAAAAAGATGATTCACAAGTTTCGCAACTTTCAACTCTAAATTTTACATCGCTAACAATTTGTTCCAGGCGTTTGAATTTGGCCACCAAAGTTTTCATGCTGGTCATCTATATTAGCTTGCAATTTATCAGGTAAATCTTATCTTGCACTGAACAGCGTTGCCGTCTATTCAAAGGCAAACTTTCGACACCTTTTGAATAAGAGCCCAGAAAGAATGAGAAACTTGAGACGTTTCAATCTACTGCTTCTACAAGCAAATGGACAAAGGGGAAGACATCTCGAAAGGGCAAGGTTCGACAGTCGAGTATCTAACTTGACGGGAACATTAACCTCTTTATACGAATTGAGCTGTATGACTAAGGATCAATAACTAAGATTATATTCAGTCTCAAACCTCATATGATCATGCAGTCTATTCCAGAAAGGAATTCATTCACACCAATCTTGTTCACACTGATACATGTACCTAGTTGAGTTATCTTAGAGAGGTAAGACAACAGACAGAAGGTTTAACGCGTTATGGCATAATTTATTCAACTTCGGATCTTCACACAATATTCAATTCTCATTCATTTGTAGAAGACATTTTTGGTAGGGCATTGTACTATACAATATTTACAAGGCGTTCGACTGTTCGTTTACGTCATCAAATCGTGCGGTTACGTCATCAAATCGTGCTGCGCGGAATTCTCGTAGGAAGGTTGAATGTGATCACGTGACTCCGCCGAACAGTCGAACATCTCCCATCACCTGAAAAAAAAGGAACAAGGTCATTTACAAAGTCATTGTAAATTCTTTAAACTAAAGGAGAAATCAAAAAAGTTAAAGCAAAAAATAACCAAGGGGACAATGGATACAGAAATAAGCTATGCTTTAGAGCTTCCAAGATGGCTGCTTGGAAGGGTCTAAACTTGTGAAAGACGTGGTTTCTTGATTATGATATGATTACTGCAAAACTTCAACTAGAGAAATCAAGAACATTTTGTATATTTACCTCTTACGATTGGGGAACGAGAGTCTCGTCCACGTCGTCGAAAAGGATCATGGGTGCTGGAGCAGTCACGTGATACAGGGCCACGCCTGGCGTCGTTGCGAGGTCGCGGCGCCGCCTACCGGCAGTGGCACAACCTGCAGAGGAAAAATGTAAAAGATGTTGGTCATGGTTGCACTCCAAATGTACGAATTTTATCAACTAGCTTATTAACCAAGTAGTCAGTTTGCTACGTTGAAGGGTGGTTGTACGGATGGACTACAATAAATACGAAAAATTAAACTAAACAACATGACCTGACGAGCTGTGCCACACAATGTACAAATATTAAGATGAGAAAGTAACAAATTAACGAACGTCGTCTGAGTAAGACTGGTACCCTTTAGAGTAGCAGTGGATAAACACCTTACAAATATCAATCTACATGTGATAACATTGAAGAGGTCAAAAGGTAGCAACTGGAAACAGGTTAAAAGCTACTATATCTTAATGTAGTGAGATTTTAAGAAAGTGCTGAACGTCTTTAAGACATTTCCTGACCTTGAGAGCAGCGGTTGCCGACAGTGGAAGACTTGCAGATGAGGACGTCAGCGTGCAGGTAGACCTTGGGGTAGTCCGTGGCGAACTTGAAGGCTTGGAAGCCGAAGCGGATGACGGCATGGTTCGGGGCCGGGTACACCACGTAGGTCGGGTCCACTCCGCAGCTGGAGGAAAGAAATACAAATAATATCAGTTTTGCTACGTTCATATAAAAGTATAGAAGATCAGACTAAGATTATAATGTTTAGACAAACCAATGCAACTCCACAGCTATGGGTAGAAGGCAATGAGACCAAGACACAATGTCTAACTGTAGCATAACTTATGAATGGAGAAATCACCAGTGCAATGTTACGCTTCTGAATGCTGCCAACGCTGATTCTGAATAAGCTAAATAGTATTTTCACTAATATAAGCTGCTGTTTTGTAAATGACAAACCGCCGCTAACAGAAGAGCAGCTAGAAAAATAACTAAAGATTTAGCCTCCAATCTTGCTTCAAATTGAGCTTGTTAACGTCAGCTAAGTCATCTCGAAAAGCTGACAAAACGGTAAAGAACAGAAACGAACCGACGCCTTACATCTGCTTGTAGATTACAGATCGCCAGACTCACCCTTGGTTAATGATGTCATAAAGAGGGCCGCCGGTTCGCGACATGGAGGGCGTGGCTTCGCCAGTCAGGACCAGGATGCTCAGGTCGGGGTCAGAGGACAACAGCTGGACTTCGACGTAAACCTGTCAAGGGCAAAAGGTCAAGGTGAGGACGAGAAGTTTCAGGACAAATGACAAGGACGGAATCACGTCAAACTTTATACCATAAAAGTACGTAAAAAATACGTTCTTTCATCTGATTTAACGTTGGGTAACCTAAATTCGGGATTTTTCCGATAATGGTTGACTGAAATCAATCTAGCAGAACAATAAACCATCCTTTTTTTCTATTATTCTGTCAGTATCATGTACTATCTTTGCACTAATCATATATATGGTAGATTTTGTCTCTAGTCGTGCTGACACCATAATATTTCAACTTGAAACTACCGTCCGCCGCACGCACAATTACGGTGCTGTCGGACAGGGGGGCACATTAATTCGGGAGAGAAGATTCGTCTTGAATATCTTACCGCTAATTACATTTTATACAGCAGCTATTCGTTCCATCCTTGGCTTGAGGAGAGTGCTATGGATATAGACGTGTCCAAGTAAAAAAATACATGAAAAAACGGCCGTACCGCACACATCAGGCCAGTTCGGGAACAACCCGTGTGTTGAGTCGGTAGAACTTCACTCAAAGTCGGCCCATCGTCATCATCGGGCAACGTGTAACGTTACATTATTCATGGGAAGTTAGCTGGATGCCGTAGCAATGGTAATACTACTATGTCCATGTGTTCCTTGTTGTGTTAGGAGCAAACTTTGAGGAAAATATCTTCCTCAGTCCACTATCACACGCAGCATTTAGACAAAAAAGTGTTCCTCACAAACCTTTGTCGTCTGCTTGACAACAGGATTCTGGTTAACAATATGGCGGCGGGAAAATACACGTGCCGTAGGTTGTAGCAACAGAGAGGAGTTTTGATGATTGATCACACTTCCAGGTTAGCAAAAGAGATTGTAATAAGTTGTCTTATAAATAATTGTGTTTAGCAGGCAGGAGATGTGACATTTGTCTTATAAACCAGCGAACAACCGTGCTGGGTGATTCTCCCACGAAGCCCCCAGACTCTGTCAATAAGGGACGGAGAGTTTTTGACGTCGCCAACTTCTAATGCATGGTTATCGAAGCTTTTCAGCCAGGGTTCTGAATACGTTAGTCTATCTGCTTTGCATTGCTGGGGTTATAACTGATTTTGCATCTAGCACATATCCCTAAATACCCCGTTTTCGAAAAATCCCGACTTTAAGTACCCCACGAATTTAGGTTACCCAACGTTAACACCGAATTAGACAGTTAACAGCTGTGTTGACGAATATGCTGGTCTGTTACGTGCAAAAGGTGTCCAGCGCTTCGAAAGCACTGAGACGATCTACCGATACAAAGTTTACAAGGATTTGTGTAAATCGTCAATCTTAGGATTCTGGTCAAATCGTTGATATACAGAAGTGAACATTTTGGCAACAACCAAGGGGTGGGGCTTGTCCGTACCTGTTCGCAGACCCGATAGGTGACGGGGTACGGCTTGAAGTTGGAGCAGACGCTGTCCGTGCAGAAGTGCATGATCACGTTGATGTCACCAGTGCCAACGGCGGCATACCTACAAGAACGAAATGGATATCAAACTTCAGCTTTTGAAGGTTTTAACAAGTGTCTTTAGAGAGGAGGGCCATATACTTAAGGTTCAAGCATCTAAGCGTGAGTTACAAGAAAGTCAACGTTAAGTAGTATCTTGCTTTGTGAAACCCCCTGTCTAGAAAACTTGGAAACTAAAAAGAGGAAGCTTGAATCTTACATTTCTGGGACCTGGATTGGATCGAAGTCTCCGGACACTTGAAGCCTGCGCGGGATCTGGCACTGGATTCTCATCTCGAATCCGCAGTCTCGGATAATTTCGCCGGCTCTCGCGAGAGACTCGTCGGTCACAACGTTGTCGTAAATGATGTAGTCAGGTGTTTCCTGAAATTTAAGAGAAATAGTAAGAAGATTAAGAAAAGATGTCATATGAGTTCTAAAAGATGGCGGTTCTATTACAGAGAAAGTATTTCTCTTAACTCAAGTAAGAGAACGTCTAGTATAAAATGTTTTTGGGAATGCCTCAGGAGCTAGCCTAAAAGATTCATAAATGTTAACTCGCGTGGGAAGTTGTTCCGTTGCCGTTAAGCGAAGACTTCATGCTAAGGCTAGGCCCCGAGGCGTCGCCAAAAAAGATACATTAAACGTAACTCACGTAAGAGGTAGTTCCGCAGGCGTTGAGTGGAGACTTCATGATCATGTGGGTTCCGTTACTGGTGGCTCGGCAGGCGGCGTCCACAAGGCGCAGGTTGGAGGTGCGCACGGTCGGGAAGGACGAGGCGGCAAGGTCGATCTCCAGGGTGCTGTCGGAGCAGGAGACTTCCACGCTTGGAGGAGGAGGAGGAGGTGGAGGAGGGGGAGGAGGCGGCGGAAGGATTGGCGGCTGTGGTGGTGGTGGTGGGGGAGGAGGAGGGGCCGGAGTAGGCGCTGGAATCGGATATGGAGCCGGAGCGGGGGGAGGTGGAGGAGGAGGAGCAGGAGCAGGAGCTGGAACCGGATAAGGAGCCGGAGCAGGAGGAGGGAGTGGCTGAGGGGGTGGTGGTGGCGGCGGGGCCGGAGCAGGGGGAGGAGGAGGGGGAGGAGCGGGAGCAGGGTATGGAGCAGGGGCCGGAACCGGATATGGAGCGGGAGCGGGAGCAGGGTACGGAGCAGGTGCTGGAACCGGATATGGAGCAGGCGCTGGAACCGGAGCAGGGGGAGGAGGAGGAGCAGGGGCCGGAACAGGAGCGGGTGCTGGGGGCGGTGGAGGGAGTGGCTGTGGAGGAGGGGGAGGAGGAGCAGGCGCCGGAGCGGGAATCGGATATGGAGCAGGTGCCGGAACTGGGTATGGAGCGGGAGCCGGAACTGGGGCTGGTGCCGGAGCCGGATACGGAGCTGGAGCCGGAACTGGATATGGTGCAGGTGCCGGAACCGGAGCAGGTGCAGGAACTGGGTATGGAGCGGGGGCCGGAACTGGATATGGTGCAGGTGCCGGAACCGGAGCAGGTGCAGGAACTGGGTATGGAGCGGGGGCCGGAACTGGATATGGTGCTGGAGCTGGAACCGGGGCCGGTGCAGGAGCCGGAACCGGATATGGTGCCGGAGCTGGAACCGGATATGGTGCCGGAGCTGGAACTGGGGCCGGATACGGAGCAGGTGGTGCTGGAGACGGAACCGGATATGGGGCTGGAGCTGGAACTGGGTATGGAGCAGGAGCCGGAACCGGATATGGGGCTGGAGCCGGATATGGTGCGGGGGAAGGCACCGGATACGGTGCTGGAGCCGGAACCGGATATGGCGCTGGAGCCGGATACGGAGCCGGGGCAGGAACCGCTGGAACACAAGTACAAGTTAAAGCAGATATTTGCATAAACTTGGGCAGAATGTCAAATGAAAAGGAGGCAATTCTCTGAAATGAATACACTATCATTCAAAGTCACCACTCACGTAACGTTGCAAAACGCTATTTTGTAAAGTCATTTACTTTCGCTATTTCATTTTGCGGTAGAAAGGAGAGGTTTTTGGGGCTGTTTTGATTGGCAGATAAACGTTTCATAGTAGTCATACAGAGAAGATGCACGCTGTGATGAATTCTCGGAGATGTCACCGGAAAATGAGCAGTATAAAACTACTGCATTCGCAAAAGTTAGACATGATACTTACGGAGGGCGGGTGGCGGCAGAGCGAAGATGTCTGCCAGCAGGGCGCTGATGATACCGGACAGCGCGCTGAAATCGCCGACGTGGAACACCTTCCCAGAAGTCCCCGCGATGGCCTGCAGCTGCGCGTTGTACGCCGCGTCATTCATCAGTCCGATCCCGATGGCGTATAGCACGATGCCCTGGGAACGAGACAACAATTTCAAACTTTTGAACGAGACCTTGGGAACGAGAGGACAATTTCAAACTTTTGAACGAGACCCTGGGAACGAGACAACAATGTCAAACTTTTGAACAGTACATGAACTTCAATGTATCAGTGCAAAGTAGAGAAATAAGTTCATGTAGAGAATTAAAGCAAAATGCATACATTAAAAAAACTTATTTAGCACCCTGATGAACTATTCAAGGTTAGAGTTTAAAACGTTCTGATAAAACCTTTGAATGTAGCAACAATGGAAGTATCGGAAACAAGGGGAATGAAAGAAAAAACAAATGTAAAGTTTAAAAAAAAACATTTGTGTACGTTTTGGTGTTTATGCAACGAATGTAGTAACCAAGCCTACAGTTACGATTCTTTCAACTTGTGAATGCACAATGGAACAGCTAAAGACTACACATTCAGTACCAAGGAGAGAACCATTCCTTGCAGGACTCTACAAACTACACATAGAAAATTATCGTTGAGCAGGTATCTGCTTGTAGAGTAGTACTTGGCCCTTACCGCACTCTGCGCAGAGCCGGACGCGGTTCCAACGTCCATGGCGCCGATCGAAGTCTTTCCGTCCGTGATCACTATGCCAACGTGACGTATTTCCGGTCTGATCGGGGCTGCAGAAAAGGATACAATACATCGAATATTTACTCGAGAAGGTCAAGAGTGCTACGAGAAAAAGTTAACGCAGAAAATTGAAAAGGTAGGTCGGACAACTTAGAAAAGAGCAAGTTGATTGTTCGTGTTCGGATAGGTAAAGTTTGATAGGTATTGTCATCGGAAATATTAAAGCACCGAACAATTTTTATCTATAATTTCTATCAACCATTTACAAGTGAATGACATCAACTCGATGGATAGATTTTACGTTACTTTGAATTCTGTACCGGAAAGCAAGGTCAAGTTGGGTAAAGGGGCGTGACCTTACCGAACATGTAGTCCTTGGCGAACAAGATGGCCTCCCCGGTGTAAGTTCCAGGTCCGTCCATATAAGGAATGGCGCAGATGGCGGCGTCAACTCCGGCGTTGTCATAGTTATCTTCGAGCCCAAACTCCTCTCGGTTGGAATAAGCAAATTGCATTGCGCCAATCCTGGAAAATACAAGATTAAAGAAAACGTAGAATTAAAAAAAAATGTTAACCACTTTCCAGAGGCTTTCATAGCTTCTAGCAAGCATTACTTGCACGGCTAAAATCTAGTACTGTGTTCAATAATATATGTTCAATAATGCGCAAGTTGTTGGAGTCATGTTATGCATTAATTATTTGATCATCGACAAGTCCAAAGCATGATTCGACATTGAAAGCAGCAATGGGACTTAATGGAAAAAAATACGAGAAATGCTTCAGGTACAGCCGAAATCAAAGTCGCAATCTTGTTGAAAGCAAATCTAACGAATACTAGTACTATTTCACTAAAGCCCAACGTAATGATGTTGTAATATCTAAAAGAACATGATTTAACTTTGCGCCATTTTGATAGAAGAGGCGAGGAATGCTTTAGATGCGGCCCGAAAGTCTAAGAAAAGTTGCAGGTTTGTTGAACTGAACGCAAATTTAACCATCTAGCTTACCTGAATGAAGTAAGCGACACGGTGAGGCCCTCGACCATCTGCCGCATGAACTTCTTGATCTCCTCGAAGTTGAAGGTACCGATGCTGGCGGATCCGTCGGTGATGAAGACCATGTCGGCCCGCATGGCGCCGCCGACGACCCGGCCCGAGTTGGGGACGCCGTGCCTCACGGCCGCGTTGGCCATGTCGAACGGAGGTACGGTCAGGATAGTCAGTTCTAGGGAAAAATTATAAAGAGATTGAAATCTGTTGACAAGAATATGCAATGAAGATCGACAGAAACATACAATGGCAATAGCTGGAGAGAAAATGCTACGAATTTAGGCAAATGAACATTCTAAAAAGTCAAAAATGACAATCATATTCTACAAGTAGAAAAATTTGTCAGTTGCAAAAATTATATGCAAGAGACAGACCGGTTAAGAGGAATATGCATGTAGATTGCAGACCGACAAGAAAAGTACATCGTAAATGGCTAAACCTTCTGGCTGTTGTGTCATGCATAACGGTAACGTTAATTTATCAAGATGAAAATTTGGCCTGCCTCAAAAACAATTTAAGAAGGAAACAAATAGTTTCCCGTCACCAAAAACTAGTAAAGATGCCAAAAATTAGAATATTGTTTTACTTACGGTCACACTTGTCCTCTAGGATATCCTTACACTGGCTGGGCGGGCATGCGCAGTTCAGGGACGGCCGGTCCGCTTTGCAGTTGGCGCAGCGGCAGTCCCGGTCACCCGGGTAACCGAGACCCTCACACAGCTCTGGGAACGAGACGTAAGAAATGTGTTGTTGTTGGCAGGCAATATAAAAAATGCAAGAGGTTACAAAAGGCTACACGAAAACGCGAAATTGGAATAGAAGACTATCAACAGGAAAGCTTAGTCAAACTAACTCAACTGATCAAGATTTTACAATTTCCCCGGAGTATTCTAGTCTAGTAGATTAGAGATGAGATGGCAAAATAACGTAACACAAACCACACGCAATACCTTCATTGCAATCGTCCATGTCATGGTACAGGATTGATTTGGAAGTTCAGAAATACGGATGCATTCCAAATGTTTTGAAATATTGAAAAATTTGTAACACTATGGCACAAGACGTCGTGATACGACACATATGCGACAAAAAGGATACAATGTATCAAGTTAGTCACCTTCGCAGCCCTGTTCATCCGAGCCATCATCGCAATCAGTTCTTCCGTCACAGCGCCAGCTGGCAGAGATGAAGTCTCCATCCGGGCACCTGGAGAACGTTAACATGGCAACCGTTACCATGGAAGCGACTACAGGCTATGGCTACAACACATCTGGGTAGATGAGTCACAAAGTTAGTAGTTTTGGAATGATCTTCAAAGAAACGCTAGGAATTTTATTTAGAAAATGCAGGAAAAATACTGTTGAACTGGTTCGTCCTCTTGTTCATCACCGCTTCCCTCTTCGCCTCCCTCTTTCACTGAAACCAAAACAACGTAACTTTTCAGTATATTCCGAAATAGATGTACGTGGAATTGAACCAATTTGGCAATCTTTCTGTCACAAGTTCGAAGAGGGTGAAAATTGCTAGTCTTAGTGTTCAACTGATTTAAAACACTAACGATGTTGAAATTAAGCACGATGCCTCAACTTTACTCTGTATTCTTCTAGTATAGATATCTGACCAGTCTTACGAATACAAAACTGAAGAAAAATGGGACTGTAGAATTGTATTTTTCTTTAAGACTTGTACCTGCTCCTATGAATCCACTGCCTCCTTCCTCTCCTGAGCCCTCGACTGGGCCTGAGACGGGTGCACCGAAGCCGTAGGGGCGGTAGCCGCCGTAGCCGTGGCCGTAATACTTCACTGGAAAGGAAAAGACAAACAAGAGCGCTAGTTTGTCATAGTTGATAAGATGCAGTGGAGTAAAAGTGCGGGGTGAAAAGTTGTTGACAAGATACAAACCATCGAGTAAGCTAGTTTGAAGCCAACAAGAACTGTTTAAATACATTCCTGTTTTGTATGATGGCGCGTTGATATAAGTTTTATTAACTTGAGTACGTTGCCATCTTGTCTATCTGTTGTGTTGTTTAATAAAAACAAAACAAGAAAGAAACCAAGCAAAATCGTGATGAGAATGGAGGAAGATCTGCATAGGATAGGACAACGACTTGCTGATATCAGTGAATATTAGGAGCTATGTACGACTTCCACGTAGTAAACGTGTCGAAAAATGCGAAGTGAAACAAAGCAAAAACTTCACAATGAAGCAAGATGTGCAGAGAATAGGGTAGGGCAAATGAAATTAGCTAATATGAGAACAACGACGTTTATGGACTAAAACAGTCGACAAATCCCAAGTTATTTATATACAAACTTACAGTCGCCAGGGAATCCTTCGAATGCGCCGCCTGTCTCACCGCTTCCCTCGCCAGAGCCTTCTTTCACTGAAAGAAAAAAAAAACACAAAAAAAACAGCATGAGGCAATGAGATACACGTGCATGGTGCTGGTGTATTCTATCTAGTACAAGGCCAAAATGTGTTTTATGAATATTGGGGCTTGTTTCAGTTTGTCGGGTCCTGAATGCAATTGCTAAGTTATCAAAGTTACTACAGATTTTCATTGAAACATTTGTAATATACAAGAACGCTTGCAGGAAATTTGACTGAGTTTCAAAGCACATGGCCATTGATACGATTTAAATTCTAAGTGGCTTGAATTTCTACATTGACACCAATACGAGTTCAGTTTTACCTTCTCCTGGGAATTCCACCACGATAGTTTCTCCGGACCCTTCGCCGGAGTTCTCTCGCTGCTCGTTCTGGTGCAGGAGTCTGTCCACGTCTCGTGTCCTCACCAGCCGGGTCAGCATGGTGCGGAGCTCGTCCTCGTCAATGAAGTTTCTGGCTTTGCTGCCTGGAAAATAGATAAAAAGATATTTAAACTAATTACTAGTATACAACACAGAATGAGAGTTGAATACACGATTTATGAACAGCGACCGGGGGCAATTTCTTTGAAATACGGTACAAATATTAGAGCAGTTCTTGAAACAATGCTGATGAAAGTAAAGAGTTTTTCAGAATGGCAAATTTTTCGTACAAGAACATATCCAACGGCATACGAGAGGTTTTCCAACATCTAAACAAAACTATTTTGAACAACTATGCAGACCAAACCAAACGCTTCATCTCTGGTTTCTAGAGAGTTTCCTGCGCCTTTTGAGTCAGGGGTAAATTTAAGAGTTCAGACGGCGTTTGAACAAAATTTGTAGCTTGGAGAGGTACAGAATTACTCTAAAACCACGATGTACGAAAGGCAACGGGTTTAAGATACCTAATAAATTACGACTTGAAGGGTAACCAAGCTTGGAGAGGTAGAAAACTACACTCTTCAAAACCACAATCCAGGAAAACACCTTGAGATCGATTTTGAAGAAATATTACCTCCTGCAGAATTTCAGTACAACTTAACTGATAAGGAAATTTTAGAGCACGGTTGGCACAAAGCTACACTCTAATCCACATTGCATGAAATACAAGACAGCACAGTTTCACATAGATTTTGAGAGCCCTTGCCTCGTGAGGGGTGGCCGAGCTTGGAAGGGTACAAAACTACAATACAGGAAAGCACGTGGAAATGTATTTCAAAGAACTCTTACCTCGTGAGGGGTAGCCGATCACAACCCCGAGACAGAGAAGAACGCACGCAGCGCGGAACGCCCACATCGTGCCCGCCATGCTGAAGCACTGATACCTTCCTACAACACCGCGCAGAAGGGAATGAACGAACCCAGAACTCGTGCCGCCTTTATAGGAGACAAGGGGGCGTGGCCCAGGTGTGTACGCTCCTCACCTGGGGCACTCACCTGGCTGATACGCTCACGTGCGTAGCTGTGATGCAAGAATATTCATAACTTTCATTTAGCTGGTAAAAGAATCATTCGGGAACAAGTCTCCAATCGAAATACTGTAAATCACTTTGATATAGCGGCAGGAAAATATAGCGGTTGGGGGAAAATGGAGTAGGTCACGGTACTTAATTTCAACGTTGGAACAAACATTACTGTCTCAAATATTAGAGATCAAATATAAGCGATGATGAAATTTTAGCTGTTGACTAGCGACAGATAAATCAGCTAAAATTAAGTTACAGTTAACAAATCAAGAATTAGATTCTTTTACCAGCTTGAAAGTCCATCTATGTTGGTAGCAAACATATGCATTCTGAAACAAGTTTTAACTGTAATTTCCAGCACAAGAATTGGACTTACACAAATTTTCCGCTGTACAACACCAACCTCGACTTTCCAATTTTCGTGAAATTACGGTTAAACCCTGCTTCAGAATGATTTCTACCAACATAGATGAACTCTCATGCTGGTAAAAGAATATATTTCGATTAGAGATATTAATTTATTATAAGCTATGATAACTCTGTTTACAACGCTTTCTAAAGAGTCATTGCACGAGAAAACCAGGCAGAGGTGGGAAGATGGGGGTCGGCCAAATCGGCTCAAACTTTGTATGTGTGATAGGTATGTGGAACTATGAACAGCAATATAACTAAAACCCTTCAGGTATTTTTCGTTATGTGGTTCTGGGACCCCCCTCGGAGACCCTAAAAAATCGAACAATTTATGGTTAAAAATTACTGAGATTGCGATGGCCACCCTAATAATTACAATAAAGATATGGACATAAGTTTTATATTTACATATAGCATGGTTTCCAGAGTTTCATTGACGAAAAGTTCAAGATCAAGCATCAAAGTTGAGAGGGTGTGCTGGGGGTTATCAGAACCAAGGAAAGCAGAATTTTCATGTCATTTTTAGGGGCTCTTTCTCCAATCTCCCACAATATTGATGAATGGTTTTACCTTTGCTGGAGAGAGGAACATCTACTGTGTCAAAAACAAGCGTCGTTAAATTGGGACATGCATAACGGGAGTCGTGAATTGGGGGTCTTTCTGGGGATTTTTCGTGTTTTGGACTAATAATAAATCAGGTAATCACGTCTCACTGAGGTGTAAGCCATGGCTTTTTTTGTGTCGCTGTGTGGAAACCACAGATAGATGACAGTAAATGGTAACATTGATTAGAAATGTTAATTAGGGCTCTAAATGGGGGTTATACGGACACTTGAAATGGAATTAAGCTGTTTTTACACATTGATTGTTGTTTTCTAAGACGTCAATCACTAAGTTCCTTAGTCACTTATTGTGTGTCCTAACTATGTGGTACTAGTATATAAGGACAAAGGCTCTGCATGGGGGTTATCAGAAGTCCACATATGTCATGTGTTATACCGTAAGGCACATTGCGGAACACTTCTATTTGCCTATAGCAGTTCCTATTCTAAGATTAACCTCCTACATACATGTACATCCACTAGAGACCACTGTGCACGCATACACGTGTGTACTGAGGTAGACGAATTTTAGCTTAATCTTTAGGTAGTTTTGTGACTTCTCAGTAGGTGAAAAAGCAAATACTTTCTGTATCAGTACATGTACTAATATTACCTACAGCTTTTTACTACAGCCCAACCTGTAGCTGAAATAGGTGCATGAATGTTAGACTCTTCTCAAATCAGAGGCCTTTAGTTCCTAGATTGTTGATGTGATACACGTAAGAAATTATGAAGGCACTCAACGCTGAGGTACTCGAATGTTTCGCAAGGGTAAGCCCTTCAATGACGATTCAGCTTCATTGCTAGAGAATGCACATAACAAGTATGCATTAATATAGGAATAAATCTATGAAAATATATTTTAACTTAAGCTATCAGCAATAAATAGTCAAATCAAGGTGTAGTCCCTGACACAAAAACAAAGCCCTTCTAAAGCTCAGTTCATTAGCATAGTTTTCTGGTACATCTGGGTACTACCAACAAAATGACGAAACAATTTGACAGTTATTTTTGCAATTTGAACTCGGACAAAGTGTCATGTATATTAGCTTGCAATTTATCAGGCAAAGCTTATCTTGCACTGAACACACTGTTGACTTATATCTAAAGATCTGATATCAACTAATTCTAACAAGCGGCGAACAAGCAAAAGACGTTAAGACGATTCGGATTTTTAGAAAACTCTCGGCGTCATTTGAGTAAGTTTACTGAGAAAAAGAAACCTGAGGTGGTTTGATTTCTACTACGAACAAAGGGCTGGAAGGGAAATAGTCGGGATGGCGAAATGGGCAAGGTTGGACAGTCGATCATCTAACTTGCGGGAACAGCAATCTCTTTATACCAAGTGAGCT
This sequence comes from Branchiostoma lanceolatum, assembly GCF_035083965.1. Lineage (NCBI taxonomy): Eukaryota > Metazoa > Chordata > Leptocardii > Amphioxiformes > Branchiostomatidae > Branchiostoma > Branchiostoma lanceolatum. Next base: position 14,717,309 of record NC_089737.1, on the reverse strand, counting down.
GTATGGCTTAAGTGTCAGTAACTACGCATAGAGAGTCATACATGTATAAAATCATTCATACATTCCGTCTCTGTAACTCATGACCATGCAGTCTATTCCACACAAGAATTAATTCACTCACATCCATGTTGTTCACACCTATACCTACTAAAGTTATCTAGAGAGGTAAGACATCAGACAGAAGGTTTAACGCGTTGTGGCATAATTTATTCAAATTCACGTAGATCTTCAATATTCAATCGTTCTCATTCATTTGTAAAATACATTTTTGGTAGGGCATTGTACTATACAATATTTACAAGGCGTTCGACTGTTCGATTACGTCATCAAGACGTGCGGTTACGTCATCAAATCGTGCTGCGCGGAATTCTCGTAGGAAGGTTGAATGTGATCACGTGACTCCGCAGAACAGTCGAACATCTCCCCATCACCTGGAAAAAAGAAACAAGGTCATTCACAAAGTCATAATAAATCCTTAAAGGAGAAATCAAAAGAGTTAAAGCAAAAAAAAACCAAGGGAACAATGGATACAGAAATAAGCCTTGCTTTTATATATGATAGAGCTTCCAAGATGGCTGCTTGGAAGGGTCTAAACTTGTCAAAGACGTGGTTTCTTGGGTATGATATGATTACTGCAAAACTTCATTCAAAGAAATCAAGAAACATTGAAAAGTTGTATATTTTACCTTACGATTGGGGAACGAGAGTCTCGTCCACGTCGTCGAAAAGGATCATGGGAGCTGGAGCAGTCACGTGATACAGGGCTACGCCTGGCGTCGTTGCGAGGTCGCGGCGCCGCCTACCGGCAGTGGCACAACCTGCAGAGGAAAAATGTAAAAGATGTTGGTCATGGTTGCACTCCAAGTGTACGAATTTTATCAAATAGCTTATTAACCAAGTAGTCAGTTTGCTACGTTGAAGGGCGGTTATACGGATGGACTACAATAAATACGAAAAATTAAACTAAACAACATGACCTGACTAAGAGCTGTGCCACACAATGTACAAATCTTAAGATGCGAAAGTAACAAATTAACGAACGTCGTCTGAGTAAGACTGGTACCCTTTAGAGCAGCAGTGGATACACCTTACAAATTTTAATCTACAGGTTTTAACATTGAAGAGGTCAAAGGTAGCACCTGGAAACAGGTTAAATGCTACTATATCTTAATGTAGTGAGGTTTTAAGAAAGTGCTGAACGTCTTTAAGAAAGTGCTGAACGTCTTTAAGAAAGTGCTGAACGTCTTTAAGAAAGTGCTGAACGTCTTTAAGAAAGTGCTGAACGTCTTTAAGAAAGTGCTGAACGTCTTTAAGAAAGTGCTGAACGTCTTTAAGAAAGTGCTGAACGTCTTTAAGAAAGTGCTGAACGTCTTTAAGAAAGTGCTGAACGTCTTTAAGAAAGTGCTGAACGTCTTTAAGAAAGTGCTGAACGTCTTTAAGAAAGTGCTGAACGTCTTTAAGAAAGTGCTGAACGTCTTTAAGAAAGTGCTGAACGTCTTTAAGAAAGTGCTGAACGTCTTTAAGAAAGTGCTGAACGTCTTTAAGAAAGTGCTGAACGTCTTTAAGAAAGTGCTGAACGTCTTTAAGAAAGTGCTGAACGTCTTTAAGACATTTCCTGACCTTGAGAGCAGCGGTTGCCGACAGTGGAAGACTTGCAGATGAGGACGTCGGCGTGCAGGTAGACCTTGGGGTAGTCCGTGGCGAACTTGAAGGCCTGGAAGCCGAAGCGGATGACGGCATGGTTCGGGGCCGGGTACACCACGTACGTAGGGTCCACTCCGCAGCTGGAGGAAGGAAATACAAATGATATCAGTTTTACTACGTTCATACAAAAGTATAGAAGATCAGACTAAGATTATAATGTTTGGACAAACCAATGCAACTCCACAGCTATGGGTAGAAGGCAATGAGACCAAGACACAATGTCGAACTGTAGCATAACGTATGAATGGAGAAATCACCAGTGCAATGTTACGCTTCTAAAGGGTGGCAACGCTGATTATGGATAAGCTAAATAGTATTTTCAATGATATAAGCTGCTGTTTCGTAAATGACAAACCGCCGCTAACAGAAGAGCAGCTAGAAAAAGAAATAAAGATTTAGCCTCCTCCAATCTTGCTTCAAATTGAGCTTGTTAACGTCAGCTAAGTCATCTCGAAAAGCTGACAAAACGGTATAGAACAAACAAACCGACGCCTTACATCTGCTTGTAGATTACAGATCGCCAGACTCACCCTTGGTTAATGATGTCATAAAGAGGGCCGCCGGTTCGCGACATGGAGGGCGTGGCTTCACCCGTCAGAACCAGAATACTCAGGTCGGGGTCAGAGGACAACAGCTGGACTTCGACGTAAACCTGTCAAGGGCAAAGGGTCAAGGTCAAGAGAAGTTCACAGAAATTACAAGGACGGAATCACAAGTTTTATACTGTAACCTCAAAAACATACGTTATTTCATCTGTTTAAACAGCCAATTAGACAGTTAACCATGTTGACGAATATGTTGATCTGTTACGTGCAAAAGTTCAACACTTCGAAAGCACCGAGACGATCTACCAATATAAAGTTTGCAAGGATTTGTGTAAATCGTCAATCTTAGGATTCTTGTCAAATCTATGATATACAGAAATGAACATTTTGGCAACGACCAAGGAGCGGGGCGTGTCCGTACCTGTTCGCAGACCCGGTAGGTGACGGGGTACGGCTTGAAGTTGGAGCAGACGCTATCCGTGCAGAAGTGCATGATCACGTTGATGTCACCAGTGCCAACGGCGGCGTACCTACAAGAACGAAACGGATATCAAACTTGATTAAGCTTTTGAAGGTCTTAAATAAGAAATGTCTTTTGTACAAGGGGCCATATATGAATCATGAAACATTAGATCTTAGACTAAGCGTGAGATTTAAGAGACTGACGAAAAGTAATCAATTTTTTTTCTCCAGTCATATATATGAAATCCTCTGATGTTCGTTGTCATGGCAACACGTTTTACGAATTCCAGAAATAAGAGGAAGCTTGAATCTTACATTTCTGGGACCTGGATTGGATCGAAGTCTCCGGACACTTGAAGCCTGCGCGGGATCTGGCACTGGATCCTCATCTCGAACCCGCAGTCTCGGATAATCTCGCCGGCTCTCGCGAGAGACTCGTCGGTCACAACGTTGTCGTAAATGATGTAGTCAGGTGTTTCCTGATATTTAAGAGAAACAGTAACATAAGGTTAAGAAAAGATGTCACATGGAGTTCTAAAAGATGGCGGTTCTATTAAGACAAGGTCAAGTAAGTCAAACCCATAACTTACGATGTTAGCAGCGTACATGTGCACCACCTTGCGATCCATAAAAGACATTGCATTTGGTAACACAACGCCTAGTAGAAAATAAATAATATTCTTTGCGAGGCTTCAGGGGCTAGCATAAGATTTGTAAACCGTAACTCACGTGAGATAACGTCTAGTAAAAAGTGTTTTGGCAATGCCTCAGTGGCTAGCCTAAAAGATTTATAAAACGTAAAGTCACGTAGGAGGTTGTTCCGCAACCGTTACGCGAAGACTTCATGGTTAGGCTAGCCCCTGAGGTGTCGCCAAAAAAAGATACATTAAACGTAACTCACGTAAGAGGTAGTTCCGCAGGCGTTGAGAGGAGACTTCATGATCATGTGGGTTCCGTTACTGGTGGCTCGGCAGGCAGCGTCCACAAGGCGCAGGTTAGAGGTGCGCACGGTCGGGAAGGACGAGGCGGCAAGGTCGATCTCCAGGGTGCTGTCGGAGCAGGAGACTTCCACACTTGGAGGAGGAGGAGGAGGTGGGGGAGGAGGAGGCAGGATTGGCTGTGGTGGTGGTGGTGGTGGAGGAGGCGCTGGAACGGGATAAGGAGCCGGAGCAGGGGGAGGTGGAGGAGGAGGAGCAGGAGCAGGCGCTGGAACCGGAGCAGGAGCCGGAGCAGGAGGAGGGAGTGGCTGAGGAGGAGGTGGTGGTGGCGGCGGGGCCGGAGCAGGGGGAGGAGGAGGTGGAGGAGCGGGTGCAGGGTATGGAGCGGGAGCCGGAACTGGATATGGAGCGGGAGCCGGTACGGGGTACGGAGCAGGCGCCGGAACCGGATATGGAGCAGGCGCTGGAACCGGAGCAGGGGGAGGAGGAGGAGCAGGGGCCGGAACAGGAGCGGGAGCTGGGGGCGGTGGAGGGAGTGGCTGTGGAGGAGGGGGAGGAGGGGGAGGAGGAGGAGCAGGCGCCGGAGCAGGAATAGGATATGGAGCCGGTGCCGGAACTGGGTATGGAGCGGGAGCCGGAACTGGGGCCGGTGCCGGTACAGGGTATGGTGCCGGAGCCGGATACGGAGCTGGAGCCGGAACTGGATATGGTGCCGGAGCCGGATACGGAGCTGGAGCCGGAACTGGATATGGTGCAGGTGCCGGAACCGGATATGGGGCCGGAGCAGGTGCAGGAACTGGGTATGGAGCGGGGGCCGGAACTGGATATGGTGCTGGAGCTGGAACCGGGGCCGGTGCAGGAGCCGGAACTGGGGCCGGAACCGGATATGGTGCCGGAGCCGGAACTGGGGCCGGTGCCGGATACGGAGCAGGTGGTGCTGGAGACGGAACCGGATATGGGGCTGGTGCCGGAACTGGGTATGGAGCAGGAGCCGGAACCGGATATGGGGCTGGTGCAGGAACCGGATATGGTGCGGGGGCAGGCACCGGATACGGTGCTGGAGCCGGAACCGGATATGGGGCTGGAGCCGGGGCAGGAACCGCTGGAACACAAATACAAGTTAGAGCAGATATTTGCATAAACTTGGGCAGCATCTGTCAAATGAAAAGGAGGCAATTCTCTCAAATGAATAGTCTGAAAGCTGTGAATACACTATTATTCAAAGTCATCACTCACGTAACGTTGCAAAACGCTATTTTGTAAAGTCATTTACTTCCGCTATTTCATTTTGCAGTAGAAAGGAGAGGTTTTCGGGCTGTTTTAATTGACAGATAGACATTTCACAGTAGTCATACAGAGAAGATACACGGTGTCATGAACTCTCGTCACCGCAAAATGTGCAGTATAAAACCACTGCGCAAAAGTTAGGATACTTACGGAGGGCGGGTGGCGGCAGAGCGAAGATGTCTGCCAGCAGGGCGCTGATAATACCGGACAGCGCGCTGAAGTCACCCACATGGAACACCTTCCCAGAAGTCCCCGCGATGGCCTGCAGCTGCGCGTTGTACGCCGCGTCGTTCATCAGTCCGATCCCGATGGCGTACAGCACAATGCCCTGGGAACGAGACAACAATTTCAAATTTTTGAACGAGACCTTGGGAACGAGACAACAATTTCAAACTTTTGAACGAGACCTTGGGAACGAGGCAACAATTTGAAACTTTTGAACAGTACATGACCTTCAATGTATCAGTGCAAAATAAAGAAATAAGTTCATGTAGAGAATCAAACCAAAATGCATACATGAAAAACTTTAATTTATTTAGCACCCTGATAAACTATTCAAGGTTAGAGTTTGAAACGCTCTGATAAAAGTTTTGAATGTAGCAACAATAAAAGTATCAGACACAAGGGGTATGAAAGGAAAACAAATGGAAAGTTTACAAAAAACATTTGTGTAAGTTTTGACGTTTATGCAACGAATGTAGTAACGAAGCCCGAGTTACGATTCTTTCAACTTGTGAACACAAAATGGAACAGCTAAAGACTACACATTCAGTACCAAGGAGAGAACTATTCCTTATAGGACTCTACAAGCAGATACCTGCTCAACTCAACGATAGTTTTCTATGTGCTGAATGTGTAGACTCTGTAGAGTAGTACTTGGCCCTTACCGCACTCTGCGCAGAGCCGGACGCGGTTCCAACGTCCATGGCGCCGATGGAAGTCTTTCCGTCCGTGATCACTATGCCAACGTGACGTATTTCCGGTCTGATCGGGGCTGAAGAAAAGGATATAACACATCGAATATTTAGTCGAGATGGTCAAGAGTGCTACGAGAAAAGTTAACGTAGAAAATTGAAAAGGTAGGTGGAACAACTTAGAAAAGAGCAAGTTGATTGTGTTCGGATAGGTAAAGTTTGATAGGCAAAGTCTGACAAGTTTTAACAGTGTACATTTGTCATCTAAACTATTAAAGCACCGAATAATTTTGATGTACAATTTATTAACCATTTACAAGCGAATGACTTCAGCTCGATTGATAGATTTTACGTTACTTTGAATTCTGTACCGGAAAGCAAGGTCAAGTTGGGTAAAGAGGCGTGACCTTACCGAACATGTAGTCCTTGGCGAACAAGATGGCCTCCCCGGTGTAAGTTCCAGGTCCGTCCATATAAGGAATGGCGCAGATGGCGGCGTCCACCCCGGCGTTGTCATAGTTATCTTCGAGCCCGAACTCCTCTCGGTTGTTATAAGCAAACTGCATTGCGCCAACCCTGGAAAATACAAGATGCATGACAATCTACAATTTGAAAATGTTAGCCACTTTCAAAACACTTAAATGGCTTAAACAATTATTTGCAGGGCTAAGATCTAGTACTGTGTTTAATGATACATGTTCAATAATGTGCGAGTTTTTTTGAATCACGTTGTGCATTAAATATTTGATTGACAAGTCCAAAGCATGATTCGACATTGAGAGCAGCGATGGGACTTTGATGGAAAAAAGACGAGAAATGCTTCAGGTACAGCCGAAATCAAAGTCGCAATCTTGTTGAAATCAAATGTAACGAATACTAATTCACGAAAGCCCAACGTAATGTTGTTATATCTATAAAAAATGATTCGACTTTGCATCATTTTGATAGAATAGGCGAGGAATGCTTTAGATGCGGCCCAAAAAAAATACCGTTTATTGAATTTCAAGGCAGATTTGAGTCATTTCACGCACCTGAATGAGGTATGCAACGCAGTGAGACAATTTTGATATACGCGGCCCGAAAAGTGGAGGAAAAGTTGAAGGTTTGTTGAACTGAAAGCAAATCTAAAGATGTCGCTTACCTGAATGACGTAACCGACACGGTGAGGCCTTCGACCATCTGCCGCATGAACTTCTTGATCTCCTCGAAGTTGAAGGTACCGATGCTGGCGGATCCGTCGGTGATGAAGACCATGTCGGCCCGCATGGCGCCGCCCACGACTCGGCCCGAGACGCCGTGCCTCACGGCCGCGTTGGCCATGTCGAACGGAGGCACGGTCAGGATCGTCAGTTCTGGGAAAAAATTATAAAGAGATTGAAATCTGTTGACAAGAGTAATGAAGATAGACAGAAACATACAATGGCTGGGGAGAAAATGCTATGATATTGGGCAAATGAACATTCTAAAAAGTTAAAATGACTACTATTATATTCTACAAGTACAAAAATTTGTCAGTTGCAAAGATTATATGCAAGAGAGACCGGTTAAGAGGAATATGCATGTAGATTGTAGACCCACAAGAAAAGTACATCGTAAATGGCTAAACCTTCTGGCTGTTGTGTCATACATAACGGTAACGTTAAGTTATCAAGATGAAAATTTGACCTGCCTCAAAAACAATTTAAGAAGGAAACAAATAGTTTACCGTCACCAAAAACTAGTAAAGATTGCAAAATTAAAATATGGTTTTACTTACGGTCACATTTGTCTTCTAGGATATCCTTACACTGGCTGGGTGGGCATGCGCAGTTCAGGGACGGCCGGTCCGCTTTGCAGTTGGCGCAGCGGCAGTCCCGGTCACCCGGGTAACCAAGGCCCTCACACAGCTCTGGGAACGAGACGTAAGAAATGTGTTATTGTTGGCAGGCAATAAAAAAATGCAAGGTCTTACAAAAGTCTACACGAAAACGCGAAATTGGAATAGAAGACTATCAACAGGAAAGCTTAGTCAAACGAACTCAACTGATTAAGATTGTATAATTTCCACGGAGTATACTAGTCGAGTAGATTAGAGATGAGATGAAAAATGAGATGAACGGTACACAACCACGCTCAATACTATTATTCCAATTGATGTCATGGTACAGGATTGATTCGGATGTTCAGAAATACGGATGCATTCCAAATGTTTTGAAATATTGAAAAATGAGTGACCACTATGGCACAAGACGACGTTGTGTGATGCGACACATTTAAATGTACACATTTTGTATCTTCCGTTACCGTTTGAAGTAAGACGTTTTTGACATTAAGATTATGCCACATAAGGTGCCACGCTGCCGTTTTTGATAGCCAATTAAGTTTTAAGTGGTCAGAAAAACGACAGTTTGGCACCTTATATGTGACAAATTTTAAAGTCAGGAACGTCTTACTTCAAACGGTAACGTAAGTTACAAAATGTGTACATTTGAATGACAACGAACGATTTGCGACAAAAAGGATACAATGTATCAAATTAGTCACCTTCGCAGCCCTGTTCGTCCGAGCCGTCATCGCAGTCAGTCCTTCCGTCACAGCGCCAGCTGGCAGAGATGAAGTCTCCATCCGGGCACCTGGAGAACGTTACCATGGCAACCGTTACCATGGAAGCCACAAGCTATAGCTACAACACACCTGGGTAGATGAGTCACAAAGTTAGCAGTTTTGGAATGATCTTCAAAGAAACGCTAGGAATTTTATTTTAAACATGCAGGAAAAATACTCACTGTTGAACTGGTTCGTCCTCTTGTTCATCACCGCTTCCCTCTTCGCCTCCCTCTTTCACTGAAACCAAGACAAAGGAACTTTTCAGTACATTCCGAAATAGATGTAACAGAAAGATTACTAATTTGGTTCTATTCCACGTACAAGTTCGAAGAGGGTGAAAATTGCTAGTCTTAGTGTTCAACTGATTTAAAACGCTGTAACGAACGATGTTGAAGTAAACCACAATGCCTTAAGTTTACTCTATATTCTTCTAGTATAGATATCTGACCAGTCTTACGAATACAAAACTTAAGAAAAATGGGACTGTAGAATTGTGTTTTTCTTTAAGACTCGTACCTGCTCCTATGAATCCACTGCCTCCTTCCTCTCCTGAGCCCTCGACTGGGCCTGAGACGGGTGCACCGAAGCCGTAGGGGCGGTAGCCGCCGTAGCCGTGGCCGTAATAAGCCTTCACTGGAAAGGAAAAGACAAACAAGGGCGCTAGTTTGTCATAGTTGATAGATGCAGTGGAGTAAAAGTTCGGGGGAAAAGTTGTTGACAAGATACAAACCATCGAGTAAGCTAGTTTGAAGCCAACAAGAACTGTTTAAATACATTCCTGTTTTGTATGATGGCGCGTTAATATAAGTTTTATTAACTTGAGTACGTTGCCATCTTGTCTATCTGTTGTGTTGTTTAATAAAAACAAAACAAGAAAGAAACCAAGCAAAATCGTGATGAGAATGGAGGAAGATCTGCATAGGATAGGACAACGACTTGCTGATATCAGTGAATATTAGGAGCTATGTACGACTTCCACGTAGTAAACGTGTCGAAAAATGCGAAGTGAAACAAAGCAAAAACTTCACAATGAAGCAAGATGTGCAGAGAATAGGATGGGACAGCGACTAGCAGATGAAATTAGCTAATATGAGAACAACGACGTTTATGGAACAAAACAGTCAACAAATGCCAAGTTATTCATATACAAACTTACAGTCGCCAGGGAATCCTTCAAAGGCACCGCCTGTCTCACCGCTTCCCTCGCCAGAGCCTTCTTTCACTGAAGTAAAAAAAAAAGTAAAAAAAAAAGCATGAGGCAAGGAGATACACGTGCATGGTGGTGGAGTATTCATTTAGTACAAGGCCAAAATGTGTTATACGAATATGGGGCTGGTCTTAGATGTCAGGTACAGAGTGCAATTGCTAAGTTATCAAAGTTACTAAAGATTTCCATTAAAACATTTGTGATATACAAGAACGCTTGCAGGAAATTTGACTGAGTTTCAAAGCACAAGGCCATTGATACGATTTAAATTCTAAGTGGCTTGAATTTTTTTACATTGACACTAACACGAGTTTATTGAAACATTTGTAATATACGAGAACGCTTGCAGGAAATTTGAAGTTTCAAAGCACAATGCAATTGATACGATTTAAATTCTAGATGGCTTGAATCTTAAAAGTTGACACAAATACCAGTTCATTTTTACCTTCTCCGGGGAATTCCACCACGATGGTTTCTCCAGATCCTTCGCCGGAGTGATCTCGCTGCTCGTTCTGGTGCAGGAGTCTGTCCACGTCTCGGGGTCTCACCAGCCGGGTCAGCATGGTGCGGAGCTCGTCCTCGTCAATGAAGTTTCTGGCTTTGTTGCCTGTAAAATAGATAAAAAGATATCTAAACTTAAGATACTAGTATAAAACACAGAATGAGAGTTTAATGTACGATTAATGAACAGCGACAGGGAGTAATTTCTTTGAAATACGCGGTTTGAATATTAGCAGTTCTTGGAACAATACTGATGAGAGTAAAGAGTTTCTTTCAGAATGGCAAATTCTTCGTACAAGAACATATCCTACGACATACGAGAAGTTTGCCAACATCTGAACAAAACCATTTTGAACTACTATGTAGACCAAACCATACTCTTCATCCCTGGTTTCTAGAAGGTTTCCTGCGCGTTTTGAGTCAGGGATAAATTTAAGAGCGTTTGAGCATAATGTGTAGCTTGGAGAGGTACAAAACTACAACATATAAGACAAACAGAATCAAGGAAAACACATGGAAATATATTTAAAAGAAAGCTTACCTCGCGAGGGGTAGCCGATCACAACCCCGAGACAGAGAAGAACGCACGCAGCGCGGAACGCCCACATCGTGCCCGCCATGCTGGAGCACTGATACCTTCCTACAACACCGCGCAGAGGGGAATGAACGAACTCAGAACTCGTGCCGCTTTTATGGGAGACAAGGGGGCGTGGCCCAGGTGTGCCATCACCTCACCTGGGGATCTCACCTGGCTGATGCGCTCACGTGCGTAGCCGTGAAGCATGAATATTCATAACTTTCATTCAGCTGGTAAAAGAAACAAGTCTCCAATCGAAATTCTTTTATATTTACCGGCTTGAAAGTTCATCTGCGTTGGTAGAAATATACTATAAGAAAGAGTTGTATAACAGACTTACCATAGCTTGTAATAAAGGAATATCTCCAATAGATTCTTTTACCGGCTTGAAAGTTCATCTATGTTGGTAGCAAACATTCTGAAACAAGTTTTAACTGTAATTTCCAGCACAAAAATTGGACTTACACAAGTTTTCCACTGTACAACACCAACCTCGACTTTCCAATTTTCGATTGGAAATTACGGTTAAAACTTGTTTCAGAATGATTTCTACCAACAAATATGAACTTTCAAGCTGGCAAAAGAGTCAATTTCGATTAGAGATATTAATTTATCATAAGCTATGATAACTCTATTTTACGACACTTTCTTTAATTTTACACCTGATGAGAGAACACTCCTTTTATTAATATATCTTCTATACAAGACGCGTATTCCCAAGTAAGTGTATTAAGATACATCTATGACTTAATAAAAGCATTTATTGTTGTCACCAATCGTTCACCATAGGTGGCCATCACGTGAACGTATATAATTTTGAGAATTTTGAATGTAAGCAAATGGCACGTGCTATAGCTAGAAGATCTCACCTGTGTGTTGCTACCACCTGAAGAGCATGAACTCAAGACATAAATATTCATTGCTTTATTTAGCTTGTAGACGAATCTACTTCTATATATATATATTTAGATGATATTCTAAGGATAATTACGCTACTTCTGTTTTCAACCTTGTCCAATATAGGTGATTTGTAGATTTAGTCAGATATCTTGTCAATAAATGGGATAGAACTTTTGTGACTTCCTCAGAAAAATGAAGTCTTATCGATACCAAGGAGGTTGAAATTCTTAACCTCCCTGGTCTTATATGACGTTTCTCGCAGGCCAACAGTTGGTGGCATGATTTGATATTTCCAAAAATGGGTCATTAATTTTGATTGTGAATCGTACCATAAACTCGTATCAACTTTTAAAGCATCCCGCGTGAAATTTATCAAGTACAAATAGGATGGTCCTGTATTTGATTTGTACCGTCTTTTCTACATATGTATACTCTTGTTGTATTGGTTTGTAAGCAGTGAGTTTTGACATCTTACAGCACTGGTATAAAGCAAAACACGAGGTCACTTCATGGTTCGATCAAAAATGTACGCGTGAGCAATAAATGAATTAAATCAACACTCCGTAGAGAGAAACAATACACGAGTTTCCATCCAGTCTCGCGCCGCCATTTTAGGTCAAAAGTCATTGGGAGCACTACCAAGCTGGGCCCCATGCACGAATACACATAGTTAAGGTGATCGGTGCAAAAGATATGAATAAAAGCATTACACTTTGAATGAATTTTTTCAGCTAATAACTAGTATACTAGGCAATGCAAGCTCGTCAAGTGGACATACTTTGCATATGTGGGTAATCAGGTTACTTTCTAACCTCTGACCTTAAAGCTTCGGCCTTCGCAGATAGTATGTTTACAGGTGCACTTATGTGCGCTGCCTGTTTTAAGGTATAAAACTGTTAGTTTGTATCTATGGTGACACCATGAGGACAAGGAAACAAACGAAGAAGGTAAGGAGTAGCTAAAGAAATCGTACGAAATACTTTTGAGAAGGTAAACCTATATTTGTACACCGCTGCACCTGAAGCGAGCCCTGGAAACGCCCCCCTCCCCACCCTTTTATGCTTACTGCATGTTTTAGTCATAAGTCATCCAGTGGCGGGTGTATTTACGCTATTGTACTGTACATGAAGTGTTTTTGTCTTTTTGTATAGACCCTAGTTAACCACTTAGCGTTGAACTAGTTGGGACAGCAGGGGCATGTTTACTTTTTACATGTTCCCATGATTAAAAGCAGAACCTGCATATGTTGTTATGTTGTTGCTTCCTTCATGCGTTTGGCCACACGAAAAGTAGGGGTACGTTTGTGTGTTAAGTCTTAAACCAAAAAGTTCGAAATTTTAAACAAAACTGTATTTTATGCAGTTTGCCCAAGCAGACCACCCATATGGGGACTGATAAAATCTGGTCTATGTGGACAGGTGGTTACTACAGACAGGATTCTTAATCTTTTGTTATGCCTTTGTCAATGGGAAAAATTCCCCAAAGGACCACCAAAAGATTGGCCAGGTCAGGTCCTTAAAAGTCTCACAAACTTCAACCATTCCGAATTTTCTGTAATACATGTATATCATATATGGATTTTTACTGAAAAACTTTCTTAGTTGAGAATGATAATGAAGAGAAAAATTGTATACATTTACCATGGACCATACATAGGTCAATGTCTAATTTGAACTCATCAAGGCATTTATGATCAGGAAAAACTAACGTCTTGTCTTGATTTCCTTTAAAAGGATCAGAAACAACCCATCTCTCCTGTGAAGAAATCCACCACCAAGGGGGAGAGAACCAGCACCCGCCTTCGTCGCTGTCCTTCCTGCAGTTTCACAACGAACAGCAAGGAGGAGCTGCTAGACCATGTGCAGGACCACCCCAACATCTCCGTGCAGTACTGCTCGCTGTGTGAATACAGCACCTGGCACAAAGGCAACATGAAGCAACACATCCAGATGCACTCTCAAGAAGACGTCTTGACCTGCGAGAAGTGTAGCTACACAACAACAAGACAGTTTGCTTACAAGATGCACCTTAAGTACCACCACTCCTCGGAACGGCCCTTCAGGTGTCAGACGTGCGGAAAGTCGTTCGCTGCCAAATCCGTCTTAAGAAACCACCTTAAGGTGCACTCGGACGACCGCCCCTTTAAGTGTCCGACGTGCGAATACTCCGCAAGGACTAAGGGAAGTTTGGACGCACACATATCGCGTCACAGAAAGGAGAAACCGTTCTTGTGTGCGGAGTGCGGGTATCGCTCGTTCCTTAAAACGGAGATGGAGAAACACATGCGGAGACACACGGGGCTCCATCCCTACAAGTGTGATCTGTGCGACTACAGGTACTACCTACTTATTAACTATCCTTTATTCCACTTTCTGTGAAGCATATAAGGCTTGATTTTATTTTGATAGTGCTTTACATTATGAAAAAAAGACTTAAGGTCAGATTATTACACATATTGAAACAAGGCTACTTCTCGCAAGAATAACTCTAATTGTTATTATGATGTTCTTCAAATTTGTCTTATCTTGCATTGGTGTGGGAATTTAATTATTTTCTATCATGAATTGTGTATTCCTGAATTCTAGTACGAGTACTTCTTATAAATCAATGACACAATTGTCTGTACATAAGAGATTCTGTATTTGTAAATCATTAGTGTTTTGCATGTAATTGATTACATGCAATTTTATTGTGATTCTATCACTGAAATAAACCAGTCATTCATTCATAATCATAGCATGTAGATTCATTAAAATCTGAATCTGCACAGCGCTGTCCAGAAGATCTGCCTCGATGTCCACATGACCAAACACACGGGCCATCTCCCCTTCATCTGTGGCGAGTGCGGGCATCGAACGGCGATTAAGTCCAACCTAGTGGTCCACATGCGCACACACACCGGGCTGAAACCCTTCAGGTTTGTTACCTCGCCTAGAAGGTTATGTTTACGTCAACGTTCCTTTGTGTGTGTGTCTGTCTATGTGTGTGTCACGATAACTCGAGAATGCGATGATTGATTGTCATGGTACTTGGGTAGGTATTCTTGAGACCTCGAAATAAATAGATTTTGGGCCCCTTAGTGGCTTAGTATGGTACTGCAGTGGAACTTTTAGGTTCAATATCTTGTGTTCTATACATGCTATGGAAAACAATATGCTTCCAGATAAGGCTAACATTAAGGTTTTATTCGTGCTGGAGGTGTGGCTGACCTCAAACATGTGTAGGACCTCCATTTAACGTCCTATTTATTCATTGTGACTACAGGTGCCCTCATTGTGAATACTCCGGAGGAAGCAACCAAACTCTTCACCGCCATGTCGCTTACGTCCACCTGACTCAAGCTCCCGTTGTTTGCCTAAGCTGCAGTTATCAGCCCAAAAGCAAGGGGGCACTGAGGAAGCACTATGGAAAGGGGGAGGACCATCAGACCTACCGGTGTAAAGTTTGCGACAAGGAGCCGGTTACTTACAAAAAGTTGCTCAACCACCTAGCACAGCATGTGGATGTAGAGACAGCAACTCTAGTCACATAAGATCTAGAGCATATTTTCACAATTGATTTGTAGTAGTAGCTAGTAGACTCGTTTATTCGTAACAAAAGACAACATTACTTTGACTTTCATTCTCCTTACAGCCGTTGTGAAGGCTGAATTACAAGGCGGTTTACAACAAGGAGTCGGTAAAAGCATTATTCCTTCAGATTGCAATTGTTGGGACATATTGAAACATTGTGATTCAATAATAAAATTCTTAGATATTAGTATTTGAAATGATTTTTCAAAATGGTATAGAATATATGTATTATTAATGTGACCTCATGCGTATTGAAAGGGTTGTGATGAACTTAAAGTTATGTTGAGGATCCGGTTAACATATGGTTTAAAATTTACATTGACATCTTTCAACTTAAACCTTCTCCTTGCTATAACAAAATTTAATTGGAACTTTGGTACCAAACGGATGCCTTAGCGGGCTGAAGGGTAATCAGTGTTTCTTTAACGGTAACTTTATGTTCACTGTTTTCACAGTCACCTCTGTACCGTGAACTTATCATCACTGTGAACAACCTGTTGAGTGTTATAATCATTGTTATTATTATTCATGATTCCTTCACACATTTGTTCTGTAAATCACTTGCCACCACCATGAAGCTCAAGTTCAGTGAAAATGTCAATTTTCCTTACACCGTAAAATCTTGCTACTGTGAAGATAAAGTGAATGACAGTATTTCTATTTCAGTGACCTTTTTACTCTCAAATAACAGTACTGTCATAAGGTGTCTTGAGCTCAAAGAAGAGAAGTTTTATAAAAGGCTTTTCAATCAAAAATGCTGTGTGTGCTTTGCTACGATTCACAGAAATGTAGATAGGAATCAATGGTTTTTAGTGAATTAATATTCAGAGTTCTGTGACTATGAGATGATTTAGCTTGTGCCATGTGGGAGGATATAAGACATTGCCAAGCTACAAGATGAGTTATCATCCCTACTATGCTGTAAAAAGATTGTCAATTTGTTTTATACAAATTGTGAATTATGCTTGTGAATCTTAAATCAAATGTATTGCCTCAATTTATGCTTGAATGTAGTTCAGAGTTTGCTACATTCTAATGGCACATTTCTATTAAAGAGTTTAAGAATTTCTAATTTTTCAGTATGTATATATATCAGGAATTTCTTAAAATGAATTGAATCATATCTTAGAGATATCTGATTAAAGAACGAATGTTGTTGTTAGATTATGTTGCCTTAAAATATGCTTTTCTGATGGTCATGTACATTTCCAGTATGTATATATATATCAGGTATTTCTGAAATGAAATGTATAGATTTTATCTCATGAGTGGTAGACTTTTATATTATATATTTACAGTGAAAATTAGAATGAATGACAATAGAAATAATACAAGAAACGAGAAGCTTTCCACGAAATCGTCTTCCGGGAGGGACGTAAAACGGGGGTCCCGTGCTCGAGGAGGTGCCTCGAACACGTTAAACAGCCTCATTACCCTACACATTGGGTACCTGCCTGTGGCACTGGCTGCAAATACACCTGATATTATTATTATAATGCATGGTCATGAAATGCTGCAACTTCCCATTTTGATCTCTTGTGATAGCCTAGGTGCCATCCTCCATAGTAACCGCTGCCTCAATCTTTTTGCTTTCTATCTCTGTGGTTACTACAGAGGATGGTAGCAAGGCTACTTTTGCGATGGTTGATTTAAGTCTAATCTAAGACGCTTTGTGTAGAAATATACACAATAGAAGAAGTTGCTGCAAGACGTAACTTTAAAATGTGTAATGTTCATACACTTAAGACAGTTGATGTTTGCTCAACTTGAGGTGTATATTTTACAGTAATTACACTATCCAGGCTAGATGTGTGATGATTAATTGTGTTTGCGGTTCAGTCATAGTGATCTTTAGTATGATTTCTAAATTGTGAAATGTAAATGCATCATCATTAATGACTGTTAAGCAATGGATTTACATTGTACTTGTAGCTTTTAAACATCTCCCTGCTACCTTATTGTATATTAAGCAATATAAATTTGATACAAGAAATCAACTCAAGATGGCAGAAGAAGAAATTGTTCAAGGAAGATATTACAGTTATAGGAAAAGGACTGAAAACGATTCTACAATTAATTATATTGGTGCCATCATTTTGATTCACATATTCCAGATTGCTTTGTGTAGAATGATTTCTACAGTGTTTTGTACTTTGATTAAGTTGGAGTGATATAAGTTCAGTGAGTAGTACAAAATAAACAGTTCTAAAACATTCAATTCAGTCCCACCCATTTATTGTAGTGATATCATCTTGACTATAAGAGATATTCTTACCTAACATAGTATTCAAATTCTTTCCTTGGAGGCTATTAAACATAAGTAGTGGGATAAGTAAGTAAGTATAAAACACAGTTGAACACTTGGCAAATATTTACATGTACATCGCAAAACCATGCTAGAAAAGATTACAAAAATATGTCTGTTACATCAACACTACTAAATACACTATTTTGACAGGGAAATATCAAGACTTAGAGCTTGGGCAGTTTAGAGTGTATTTAAGGTTTATACAGAGGTCTAGTCTTAGTCTATGTTTTATGCATGACGCCTTTTACGCCATGTGGGAATGTAGTACTCAAGTTTTGGTACAGTTTTACAGAAAAAGACCTTTGTTAGAAACACTGGAAGTTAAAGCTTGGGACACTAAACATTGCTTCTGAGCTTCATCCAAAGTTTCTTATTTTCAGGTTATATGAACCAACTTCTTCATGTTTCTTTCAAAAACTGAACAAAATATATATACATATTTGTTTTAGAATTTCAGTCAATCTTGCAGAGAAAATTTAACCCTCAACAAGCTATTTTAGGCCTAGGGTTGAGTCTCAGATTTCATCATGTTTCTTTCAAAAACTGTAAAAAAAACATACAAAATGTACATTTGTGTTAGAATTCCAGCCAATCTTACATGACTATTTTGAATGTAAACTTTATTAAGTCTAAGACTCAGAACTTGGAGAGACACTTGAGGAGGATGTTTCTAAGTTTGATCCTGAGCTCCTCGTTGCCCTCACAGAAGATGTGAGTGGATCCGTCCTCGATCTGAATCAGGGTGTCCTCTGACTGCAGGTGGATGATGTGTCCTGAAGGCGTGTCTTCGACTTTTACGTCTGTAACTCCGTTTTTCTCCAGGTCTTGTACGAACTGTTCCACCTGTAATCAGTATATTTTGAGTTCAATAGGCAGTAGTAGTGGGCAACCTCAAACCAACCGTACACACTCACGCCACATCTCCAGAAAAGACGATGTAGCTGCATAGTCACTGTTTAGAACTTTATTCAAGCCACACCAAGGCAAAACTAAGTCTGGATGTGGGCTTGAATAAAGTTCTAAGCAGAGACTATGCAGCTACAGCGTCTTATCTGAAGATGTGGCGTGAGTGTGTACAGTTGGTTTGCGGTTGCCCACTACTACTGCCCAGTATATTTTGAGTTATTGATATATATGTTTTGCTATCATGATTACTTTTGATTGCACTTCTTCTGTATACATGTACATTCAGGCTCAGTTCATTCAAGGCTGGTTCATTTATTTATTTTTCTTAATTTATATTCTAGAGTCAATTTGACAACTTCTTTTCATTCATAAATAAATGAAATCAAATACAAAACCCAGATTATGTTTCCATTATCTTATGTTGACCTCTGGCTTCTCCCGCTCAAGTTTAAGTTCACTACATTTGATTTTGCATAGTTTTCTGTTTACCACTTGTATAAGTTTGACTTATTTACATTTCATTTGATTTAAGATATAAGTGGACTCCATGCAGAATAGTGTTTCTCTATGTAACACTAATGGAACCTCAATAAAACAAACAAATAAACAAAAATACAAACAAACAAACCTGCACAGCGCCCCAAACGTGTGGCTTTGGTGGCGCAAAGTCAGCATTGTCTTCCCGCTTCCGTTTCTGTCCTGGCCCTGCCATTGGCTGCTTGGGAACAGATTGCAGGACATAGTTGTTATCCTTCGCTTCGAGAATGCCCGTCACCGAGGCGACTGCCACTCCTTGCCGGATCTCTGATGGAACAAGAGCGGACGCGAGCTCTGGCGTGATTTCGATTTTCTCGTACATCCTCTTGATCGGGAGGGATAACACTTCCCCACGTTGGTACGTCGTTGGTGGGGGGTCTGCTTCGAGCACGAGGTCTGACCGCTGGGGTAAAGATGGCGGCGGCGTGATGTAGTTTTCTGGAAGAACCACGTGAAGAGGTTTAAGATCGCTGATTATCTTGTTGGCTTGTTGGAAGCTCAGCCTTGTGTCAATAGGGCAGTGGACTGCTTTCATGGCTAAGGGTTGGAATGGCGCTAACGCTTCCAAGTACGGGATATCCGGTTCGACAAAGATGACAGTGTTCGCCTTGGACTGTCCCCACATCTCCATAAAGTGGACGCCGTCACCGAATCGTAGCGATGGGTGACCAGCGAAGACGACACAAGGCGTCTTAAACTCGCTGCTGAAGTCTCCGTGGACGCTCGGAAACACCTTAAGTCGACTGATCGTCTTAAGTTCCTCGTGTACGAACGGCGCTTCGGGGAGGTAGACTTTACTCTGCTTGCTCTGACAGAGCCACTCCGCGAAGATGTTTGAATACGCCAACGAACTGTCCGCCATCGGCGAGACGAAATACACGGGCAGCTGCATCAGACCCGAGCTGTCCAAAAACACGGCCAGACACTCGAACAGATCGTAGACAACGCCCGAGGGGTAGCAGGGTACCAGAACGCTGCCCCCGTTTTTGACGGTGACAGCAAGATGGCTGCAGAACTCTGAGAGCATGCTGTCGGGGTTGGCAGTTGGGGATTGTGTGAGGCCGGCAAGGATGAGAACATCAGTGTTCTGTAACGGTCCCTGGTCCTGCAGTTAAAGGAGAAAAAGGCAAAATGTCAAAACAACAAGAAAAATTAACTTGTAACTACAGCATATGGATAGTACCTGAAATGTACGACTGTTTCCAAAATCATAATCCATGGAGTTGCTTGAGTAATTTTTTTTTGGTACATATGCACATGTAAGTACATGTAATATCAGAATGAAAACACACTGTGACACAATGACTAATTTCAGTGCTATCAACCATATATCAAACTACTGGTACATTGTACTTTGTACATGTTAATGAAAAGCTACCCATTTGAGTCTTGAGTAAACAGAGTTGTCTCCAGCTTTAATCTTTTTTCTGCCCCACTCATTGTTTGGGAGCCCATGTTGTTGATTTTTGTTGCTAAATTTGTCATCTTACAATTACAAAAATACAGATTTTTGAAAGAATTGTGTGGAATTTTTGTCCATCCCAACAAGCAAATTTTCCCTCCCATGGACGAAGGGATGGGTTCAGTAGATATCCCTGCTTCAAAGAAACAAACAGATAAATTTTAGTACCCACCATCGGCTGTGGGTGTGTAGTCAGGACAGAGGAACTAGATATATAGGAGATCTTCTCGTAGTGGGACTGGATTAACCAGTTGCAGCTGCCGATGCAGTAACCTGAGCTCAGGGGCATGATCTGGAGGGCTCCGAACACGTCAAGCTTCTGCGCATAGCCAACCAACTGCACCTGGGGAGGGAAGATAAAGTCTTGAATGAGTGAATGAATGAAGGCATTATCATGAATGAATGATTGAGAGCTGAGGGGCATGATCTGCAGGACATTTGTCAAATGAATCTCTAAGCACGTCAAGCTTCTGGGCAACTGCACATGAAGGATAGGAAAAATAGATATTGTATTATTCTTTAATATCCAAGGAAGGACATAGTGACAAGATTCAAACTCCTGAAATTTTACTCTATTTGCAGAGTAAATTGCAACACTAAAAACAGAAGATGTTCAAATTTTAAAGTGTTGGACTTAATTACTTAGTTACTTTAATTTGGAGAGTTGATGTCATGTACTAGGATGTAGCTCATAACAATCGCTAAGTGCTGTCGGGTGGTGTCCATCCCAAAATTGTAGACACACAAGTCAAAACTACAGACAACCAATTCTAATGCGCCACTTTCCAGTTACCTTTGAGAGCGATGAGTTGATGTCATGTAGCCCATAACAGTCCCTGAGTGCAGCAGGGTTGAGCCCATCCCTCAGCTGAGCCGGGAGAGTCTTAAAGACGCCCGGCTCCTTCCACTTGCTGGCGGTGCGCGTCTTGGGGACCCTCTCGGTGTGATGGACCAGCTCCTCCATCAGCTGACGACCCATCTGGGCGGTCGGCTCCGTCGCGTAGATCATACCTGTCATCGCAACGTACAAATTGTCATAGTAAGTCTTGGAGTTTTGCACATAATTTCCATACACAATATAAAGCACTCACCAACAAGCTCTAGGGCCTGATCACATTCATCGTATGATTGTCCTACAATCAGAAACTGAGGGCTTTTTGGGGTTATTCGTGATGAGCTGTAAAAAATTTATCCGTCTTGTTACAAAAAAATTGCTTTAGACACACCCTTGTTGGATTGAAAATAGCCCAGGCTAGGTGCCATCCTCTGTGGTAACCGCTGTCTCAATATCTTTTCACTTGCTAACCACAAAGCGAAAAGATTGAGGTAGCAGTCACTACTGAGGATAGTACCCAGACAAGCTTAAAAATCCTGTGAAAATTTTACGACAGCCTAATAGCCCGTTGCACGATTGTTATGTCTCAGGATTTTCAAGCTAGCCTGGACTAATGATGAATGCAACTAACAACATTGATACCAAGAAGAAGTAGAAGTTTGTATGTAATACCATTGAACCCTGTGTACTCGGTGATGTAGGGCAGGGCTAAGATGCACTGGAAGCTGGAGACCAGGATCACATCGACTGTTGACAGGTCCAGCAAGCCGCCCTCAGGTATCCCCACCTCAGGGGGGCTGTCCACAAACACACGGCCCGCACATTCCTGGGATGGGAAAGCGTAGTCAATCAGTTAATCGTGGGCATCATTGTTGATGGGGGCGGCTGTAGACATTGTCTCTCCCCGGCCAGCTTGCCAAGAGTGTCAAACACTTGGTCCTCCCACCTTCCAAAGAGTTAACGTCTAGCCAGGAGTACCAGCAATATTCAGCTTTGTGTGTAGCATCTGTAAACTATATATATATATATATACCTTCTTTTGTTGCAGGGTGCGAAATACTTTTTTGAGCCAGGTTGCCCATGTTGCAACCTAGGGCAAAGGCTAGGTTGCACATCCAAATTTCAGGTTGCTCCAGCAACATTCACTGATTTCTTAAAATCAAGCTCGTATGTAGCGTATAATACTACTAATATTTCGAAATATAAATTAGATAGTATTGTGTTCCCATTGACCTAAAAACATCTTGTTTAGCCGAGGGCAGTGTGTTTTTGTCTTTTTCAGCTCAAATTCCACGATCTATGAAGGGTTTTTGATGGTTTAAAACGAAAAAGTGTTGATTTCTTTATTTCAATTGAAGATTTACCGAATTTTATGAGAGTGACACTGTGTTTTTGTGAGCTTCCAGGACTCCGATTGAGATCTTTGGCTCAAAATATAAGGTTGCACACTGCGCTACCTGGGTTTGGAATTAACTTGCACCAACCGAAATCTTGTTGCACTGTGCAATGTGCAACCTGGTATTTCGCACCCTGTGTTGTGACCTGTACTTAACCCAGTGGGTATACTTGTATGTACAACAAAGACCTTCATTCCTTCATTAATAAAAAATAAAAAATATTGCTATTCAGCTTTGCGTGTTATGAAGTCTGACAAGATACCTTAAGTTCCTTCTTCAACGTCTTGAGCGTGTCTTGGTCGCTTGCGTCGGCATCTTTAGGTACCCAGGAGGGGAGCTTGGCGAGCCTGGCGCTGTGCACGAGGGGGAGGGGCAGGAAGCTGAAGGTCGTGGTAAGGTCGAGGCTGCAGTCCAGCATGACGGTGACGGACTTGAACTTGAGCACCAGACAGGGCAGGTTGGGGTGGCCTGACAGGCAGTACAGCTTCATGGTGGCCGGGGACTGGAAGAAGATCATTACTGTGAAAATCAGTATATACCCTATTTTTGTCGATAAGAAATCTTTTACACACAACCAATACATGATCACCCATCTGTATCTGTTTCTATACAGCTGGTATAACCACCCTACGACTTGAACTTGAGCACCAGACAGGGCAGGTTGGTGCTCAAGCTTCATGGTGGTCGGGGACTGGAATAACATTCGAAATATCTTTTGTGAAAACTAGTAGTACATTTGTACATGTATCGTATACCTACTAGTAGCTGTGGTGGCTCTAGGAGGGTGCATTTGTTTGTACATGTATATAAGCTAGTTCGGACTTGTTACTACGCATATGCTGTGTCAAAGGTGAAGGCCCCCGAGACGTGAACAAAGCCAGTCGGGGCGTTGTTATGCAAATCTAGACAGTTGTTATGCAAATCTAGACAATGTCCAGGCGAGCACTGTATACGAGCGGGGGGCCTTCACCTTTGACACTGCACATGCGTAGTAGCAACTCCGAACTAGCTTATCATAGAATGATCATATGGCTATTTTATACAATATACATGTACAAGCAAATACGTCCTTCCACTGAAGTTCCAGAGTTTTAAGCTACTAGTACATGTATTGCAGCTATCATATAATAACAATGAGCTTTTTTTGTGGATAGCAATTCTGACTGGTTCTTCTTCACAATCACATTGCATCTACATTGTAGGTGTCGTAAACGTGACAGTCACAGTGACAGTATACACCCCCCCCCCATCATCATCACTGGAGCTCAGAAATAGTACAGATTTTCTTGTTCATATGAAGCGTCCTTGATCAAACAAGTAACATCTGTTTAATTGATTAAAATGTATGCATTATGCACTGAGCACATAACTTTACTACACATATTGCGATCAGCCAAGCAGTGGTGACAAGAGAGGAGACCAAATTTAAATGATCTTTATCAAAAGAAACAAACCGTTCGGATTCAGTGTGTTTCTAGATCTGCAACGTAAACTTTTCCAATGAGTTACACGAAGTTCTATATATTCTAAAAACTACAGAAGCATCATATATTCGTCAGTGTCTTCCGAAAAATATACAGGGATCTCCTGCTTATGATAAAGTAACGGAATTTACCTTCAAAACACGTGAAAATATTTCCCACCTCCACTCTGTTAACCTTTGCCGTTTGACCTTCGACCCGACATAAAAGGTCACGGTGAATAAATGTGAAATAGTGCATTGTTCAAGGTGTAAAAAAGAAACCTTTATCATCAAAATGTCGAGATGTCCTCTGAAATTTGCTGACAGATTTATAAAACTTGTTGCTGTGCAATGATATAAAAAAGGCGGAAATGACGTCATAACCGGAAGTGCGAGCAGGTTTAGTCTGCGGAAGGTCGCAGTGATGATCGTAGCAGGTAAATATGACCTTAATTACGTTTTTCTGACCTTGAAAGCGATCAGTTAATCATCAAGACCTTTCTGAACTATCTAGTGATATCGAGGAGCCAGTTTAGCAAACGTTTTGGTCGGGAAAATGCGGTTTTGTAAATTTTTAGTGGTCAGAAAAGTCGGCACGATATATTGTGATGAAAATCTTTTGCAGAGGATTTTCCAGGGAAAGTTAATTAAACTCATATATTTGCGGATCATGCTGAAAATTCGTTTAGATAATGTATTTTAGTTGTTATGATGGTGTATTGTGGAAGTCAAAAGATCCCATCTGGAAATCCACACATGTGTATAATAAAATTATTGTCCATCACGTTGTCACCAAAGGCCTTTGTTCAGTTAGAAAACCTTGACTTCAGACCTGCTTGGGATTAGAAGCAGAACCTTAAGTTCTAAAATCAACATTTACCCTAGCCACTGGTATTGATAGCCCTTTCACACTTCTGTCTGAGTATGCATGAGCAGCGACATTATAAATTGCGATGATAATGTCAAAGGTGAAGGCCCCTGAGACATCAACAAAACCTGTCTGGACATTGTTTTGCAGATCAAGACAATGTCGAGATGAGAACTGTTTACAAGCCAGGGGCCTTCACCTTTGACATTGCACATGTGTACAATCAAGGTACAATATATGTCATTTTCTTAATTGTCTGTCATTTTTTGTCATTCCAGATTGCCACTGACACAAGGAAACCAACACTTTAACATTCTTCCTTTCGAGCCACCGTGCAATGGATATATAGAGCTACTAGTCATTTGGAATGGGATGTTATAATAAGTTAAACTTAAAACTTAAAAGTGCAATGTTGGTATGAACTTCTAAAGTAAGTGGGAATTATTCTGCAATAGAAACGTCATGATGGAGGAAGAAATACTCGAACCTCCGACCAAAAAACTTAAGACGGGCGTCAATGGCTCAGAAGACGCAAATGTCAAACTTAAAGATCATCCGAATCAAACTGGTGAAACTAAGACGGCAAGTTCAAAACCTGAAACCAAAAATGGTGAAGAAACAACGACACAAACTTCTGACGAAAAGAAAAACCCAGGAGGTAAAGACTTGAACTTGGGTGAAACCAAACATACCAGGCTCGGAGGGTTGGGGGGTCCGGACGGTTTAGAATTCGACGTCATCGATGAATTCGAGATCACCGAGAAGGAGGAGAAAGGAAGCGGTCCAGTGGATGTGGAGGATCGTTACCATGGCAACGATGACATCTCGGATGATGAAGACATCGACATTGACGCGATGTTGGACGCCGGAGTGGCCCATTATAAGAAACATAGGGAGGAGCAGGATGGGGAGGGGAGGGACGGAGAGGCATCGGAAGAGCCCATCATCAAGTATAAAACTGTGCTGAAGTGTAAGTATGAAAAAATAATGTTTTTTTTTTTTTCTTTTTTTAGAAGTTTGTGGCTTTTTGCTTTGTTTTCATTTGTGCTTATGCTTTTGATAGGTTGATGCGTTTGTGTGTATGTGTGTGTGTGTGAGTTTATGAGTACCGATATGTGAGTTTTTGTGATTTTTTGTGTGTGTGCGAGTGTGTGTTTGTGTGTGTGTGTGTGTGTGTGTGTGTGTAGTTCTAAGTCACAGCAATGACTTTGTCACAACCATGCTTTTTCTCTGTCAATATCATATTCCTGTTTCCATGATTAAGTATCATTATTGCAAAGCTGTTTAAACTGTTGCTGGATCCATGATACTAAGGACTTTCCTGAAGATACAGTAACTGTCTATTTAGTCGCAATAAATATATATATAAAGACTAGGAAATGAAGGAATATTTTCAATGTTATATTGGAGCAATAATGTCGCAATGTTGGTACGATGCCATTTTATCAGGAGTGCCTACATGTAAGCCAAGAGAATGTGTAGGAATGGAACCCAGTACTTTGCAATTGGGGTGAGATTTGTATCAACCCTTGAACTGCGATGAGGGTTCATAGTTTTCTAGTTTCAGAATTGGAAGCCAGTACTTATAGGGAGAGGTAAGATTTGAACCCACGACCTCCCTCTGCGATGAGGGTAGTTTTTCCACTACTTCAGTGCTGTGGCGGGTGAAGTAGTAGTTGAACTATCTTCTTCACAGTGGCTCGCGCCCGATATGCAGTCCCCGAGGCCGGGAATAGAACCCTGTTCCTTTGGTTCTGTGCCTACACAAATAAAGCACACAGCTCACATGATGCAGTTGCTTGCAATTTTAATTCTGTTTGATAAACTGTTTACTGCTATATATCCTATAATTCAAATTTCAAGTAACTTAACAATAAGGAAATTTTGTATTTTTTTTACGGTCATGATTCTTTCATCAAGTTTGATCAAAAGTTAAACTTTATTAATTTATATGTATATACCTAAAACAGTAAGATTTAAAAGCTTGAATCATTTTATTGCTGAAGAAAAAAATCATGAATCAAATTAATAGAATTGAAAGAAAAGAAGTCAAAACAAATTTAAAAATAAACCTTCAGCACATGTGCTGTGAGTACCATACAAAGTCTCTCACATCTTTGGAAGTTTGTGCAAGTTGAAAAAAAAAACTTAGAAATCTACTATAAGTGTTTCTAAATTCTATGCTGAGTTTAGTTTAAATTTTCTTCGAAAATTTGTGCAAGTGGAAAGAAAGAAACAAGTCTACTATAAGTGTACATTTCTATGCTGAGTTTGGTTCCAGTTTTCTGTGCATGTCTCCGATCACGGCCTCCTCTCTACCGCTGCTTTGCTGTCGGAAATCGGTGCAATCCTCGCGTGTGTCGCTCCCTCCAGATGTTAAACTATCGTTCTGGGAACAGTCGCTCTTACAAGCTGTTCCCATGGAGATAGCTTAGCAACTTCTCCGCAACTGGCCTGAAGTCTCACCGTTACCGTACCTGTACACACATGCCGCGTGTCACACGCGTGTTCTTCTGTTGCATTCGACATGGTTGACTTGGACCTGATATATAGACAGGCATATACTTGTACCACCATATAACTATATCATATTACATATACATGTACCACATTTTTGGTTTATCCTTCAAGCTCTTTGGTAAGATTGAACCTAAACAATTATAGGGCAATCAAACACATCACCCAACACCATTTCCTCCACACCAGCAAGTATCTTTCACCCGTGCTCTGATGATATCACACTACAAGATGAAAATTACGCTTTTCTTACCAGGAGTTTCTCAGTGGCAAATAGATTTTACCACGAAATGCTTCTCACGTTTCAATTTAGAAGGCAGTGGGGAAAAGTGACACTTTCTTATTACAGATTCTGCAAAGACTTGTATGAAGGTTCATCAGTGAAAGTTATCAACATACTAATGAATTTACACGCTATTTCTGTTCACAAGCTAAAGCGCTTGCCAACAAGTTTTCGACCAATCCTCAGCTGGTTCCTCTCAAGTTGATTTGACCTGAAACCTAGGACCTGAGCAGAAGTGTGTTGTCAGCAACGGGTTAAAAGTGCCTGGCTAACTCTAATTCCATGACTGTTTCTTGTTGCCATGCTAACTTGTTTGCGCCATGTAGCTCTAGGACATGAACCGTTGGAGCCTCTGCCGGAGGGCTGGATTGTGACGACGCACAACTGCGGGATGCCCGTCTACCTGCACCGCGAGACGCGTGTCGTGTCGTGGTCGCGTCCGTACTTCCTCGGCACCGGCAGCATCAGGGTAACCTACCGTGTGATCGAATTACGAACATTTCCAACTACAGTAGACTGTTGTTTGAAAATTAATGAAATGTTGGCACTCTGAATATTGCGAAGTACAGAACAGTAAAGGTTAACATCGGATCATCTGTCTTCTGTTTTCTTTCTTGGCACTAGAAGCTCCTAACTTAAGCGATGCTCCCTTGGGTATATAGCCTATCAGCTAGGGAGAACAAAAATATAGAAATAATTGCCTAAGGTATAGGCTTAGACATGTAATTTTATGGAAAGTTCTACAAAAATGAGAATGCTGAAATGTATCCCATTTTTTTCTTGTAAATGTATGAATCGCATAGATTTTAGATACAGTAACTGTTCTAAAATGTGCCAAAAGACAATAACATTGTACATGTACTTGACTTGTTTGTAATGATGAGTAACCTCTCCCCTTGGTCCACTCCTCTGGTTCCTGTTTTGCAGAAACACAACATCCCCATCTCCAGCATCCCCTGTTTCCACTACATCAGGGAGAAGGAGAAGAAAGTGGGCCCCCTTTTCTATGACATCACCACACAAACCAATGACATCACCACCACCTGCACAGAAGGTGTTCCACACCCTGATGTCAAGGTGAAAACAGAGGTTGGCAATGTCTGCCCGTATAATGGTGATGAAAGCACAACAAGTGATGATGTCATCAAATCTGAAGCGCTGACTGAAGACAAAAGTGAAGATGTCATGAAGGGCATGGCAGGGTCAGAAGTAGTTCAAGGTCAAAATGGCGGAGAATCTGATGAAATCAGCACCAATGGCTCAACCAACCACAACTCGGCTCCAGGCAGCAATGAAGAGCATTCTGGGAAGCCTGCAGCGTGCACGTCAAGTGATGACCTGGTCGGCAGCTCAGAAATTGATGATGTCACCATTCCTGCTGATGTAGGCGTGTCTGAAGTGCCAGCAGAAGGGGAGACGGCTAGTCTGAACCAGAATGGAGGTAGTGACGGTGACGCCGTTTCCCCGGCAACAGTTGCCATGGCAACATCTTCTGACAACGGCACCAACCATGAAGGTAGTGTCCAGCTGATTTCTGTGGCATTGATGTCATGGCTAGCAGATGTTTATTGTTTGTTGTTGTTTACCCAATCATGAATGTTATGATTAATCATTTGTTAGACTTATCTTTATATCTGCATGGTCTACATCTGTTGTACAAATATTCATTGTCATAATTTGTTTATGCCTTTTGCAGGAAGAAGAAATGCGGTGGTTTTATGTTTGCGTTTTTTGCAGTCACCTCTTCATTGCAAACTTAAAATCTTAAAACCACGAACAGTTTTGTTCTGACTTCTGCCCGCCTAACCCCTTGTTTCTAGGGCAAACTTGAAACCACCATAAACACTCAATATTCTCCTTACTGCAAAATGAAATCCAACATGTTCCCTTTTAAAAGCTAGAGCCAGAATTAGATATTGTTGACAGTAAACACCAGTCTCTGACATGATCCCTGCACTGTATTTCCAGCTTCTACAAGCAGTAGTGCAGCAGAAGGAACGTTCCATTCTGCTCAAGGGGATGTGCAGCTTGGCCAGGCAGCCAAACTGGAGGTGTGTAGGGAAGAGTCAGCAGGTGAGATGATGGAACACCCCTCTTTGTTATATAGACTGGTCCAGGACTGGTAATCATTCAGATACACTGTTCAGGAGACAGAAAAGTTTGTTTTTCTCTCCTGCAATTTGATAGTATAGTCTGCAAGGACAGAATATTACAACAATGTACTTTGGTCTAATAAATCTATTTAAAAAAATTTGTACTGAGCCTTTTGTTTTGTCCAGTATTATTTGTTTAAGTCTAACTTTATAAACTGACTGACAGTAGAAGTATTTCAAAAGTTGGTGTATCCAATTTTATTTCTTTGGAATGGCGAAGCAATCAACATAGAATTAAACTTTCAAAATGCAAAGATGTTGAGGTAAAGATGGTAAAAAGTCATTTAATATAGCTCTCTGAGTAATAGTAACGGTTTGAATATTAGATCTAATACCACACAAAAAAATATTGCAATGACATTGATTTTTCCCCCTGGGCCACTTCTTCCCCCACCAGATGTTGATCAGTTCCGCAGCTACCTGGAGAGAAGGTTCAAGTTCGACACCATCACTATCCGCAAGTTCAGGTCAGCTGGCTGGGTTTTATCAATATACATTGTTTATCTATCTATGGGTGATATACATTGTTTTTTTGGAGATGTTCTGGCTGTCCTTGGAATTATTCTTGATATTCTTTAACCAAATAGTCTCTCTCTGGCTCATTCCCCGTCGTCGTAATAGTAATCCTGTTGTATCAGCACAATTGCCACAATTGCCACCCTTAGTACCACTTGTATGAACAGCATATGTATGTCCAGAGGCAGATTCACACACTGGACTTCACATGCTATTCTTCTTCTTCTTGTCGTCCTGACGGACGGTCAGTTCAACGTCGTTGCTATACTATACATGTATACCTGAATTCCAAAGATATTTATAAGAAAACAGGTCCTGATGTTTGGTCTTGTGTTTCCTAGGACCTGGGCAGAGCGTAGACAACACAACAAACTCATGAAGAAAAAAGAACTGGAGGATCGACCAACACTGGTACTCTTTTTGTGACAGGAATCTTCACTCTTCAAAGACGATTGCAATAAATTGTTGTTTATATCTTATTTTTGAAAACAAAAGAAAATTTAGCTAATTTTGTCAGATTAACATTAAGATGAAAGGTAAAACTTTCCTGATTTAGTTTCCAAATTCCCAATTTGTTTATAGGCTTGGTAAATCAAAGATAAACAGTGCTTTGTGCATGCAGCCCCTGAATCAAAAGTGTTTAATACTGTTAATAAATGCCTTCAAAATGTACATGTGTCTCCCCCTTCTCCAGTCCTCCAACGCCAAAGTCATCACCCTGTCTGTCCCTGCAGCGGACAGCAACAAACCTTCAGGGCAGAAGAGAGGTGGGTGGCAGGCCTTAGATATTTCCTTATTCCTTAAGTTTTAATCTTAATATTAGTCCTTGCAGACTTCCTTATCCCTACAACTATTGATCTTAATGTTGACCACATGGTTGTCTTTGTATTCAGCATAAACTTTGATAAAGTCAGGATAAACACAGAGTGTGAATTTTGATTCTTATGGAGATAGTAATCATCAGGCTAAAACTGAACTGTGTGTAGACTAACAGTCAAGATTCTATGGTCCGCGGAAACAATATGGGATGTGGCTATGTACAAGTGACTTCCTCTGGGTAAGGACCACCTGGTCATTGAGACCACTTTTCGGTGTGCTCTCTTAGATAATCATTCTTATTGACAAAAGCATTAGCTGACCACCTGTCGACATAGATCAGATTTTTATTGGTCCCAACTATCAGTTGGTCTTATTGGGCAGTTTTGATTGTACTTTTAATAAATGTGTTTATGTCTTGGTCTTGTTTTAGAATTCCTGTTGAACCCTGCTGGGAAGTCGTCCGTCTGCATCCTGCATGAGTACACACAGCGAGTCATGAGGGCACAGCCTCAGTACCAGTACACGGAGTGTGGTAAGGGTTGTTTCTTTTTCTATGTTTCTTATCATATAGTGGAACTCGTTGCCACCAAGTACATGTAAGGTATGAGTATGTTACCCCAAAGCTATACAGATGCAGATACAGAATTTGAAGCTGGTGTGTTACACTGAAGGGCGGTTATACCAGGTATAGAGATACAGATACAGAAACCCTCAGGTAATACTCTAGTACCAAATTTCAAGTCTTTAAAGATAAACTTGCTGCTTTCTCTGCTAGTCTTGGCACTCAGCACTTATAATTATACATGTAGGAAGAAGCTGAACACATTTTAGTACCAGTAAACTAGCTAATAGTATATACATGTACTGTAGCTTCCTACTGTTAGTAGTGGTCATGTGTGGCCCAAGGGTTAGACATATAGAAACAGAGATGGGCATCGCCCCTATACACAGAAAGGCGTGGGGAGGATTTGAACTAACTACACATAACTTCATATCAAATTATCACATAGCAAGATGGCGTCGACCAATCAGAAGCCTCCCATCCCCATGTGTTATGGGGCCATAACACACTCGGTGATTTTATTCGATGGTTATAGCACATGACCAGGCGTTATGCCACCATAAACACCTCGGGGCGGGTCATTAACCCTTAATTATTGGTTCTGTTCTTCCCTTGTTCAGACAACGCAGCGGAGCCTTTTGCTGCCACAGTGGAAATCCAGAGCATCAAGTACGGGACCGGGACAGCAAGCAGTAAGAAACAGGCTAAGCTCAAGGCAGGTGGGTAGCAACAAAGTTCATTTCAAATGTTTATGGATTTTGAATGGTCATGAAAGTTTGGCATGTTTGATTAGACATAAAAGTAGAATGTATACATGCATAAGTATGTGTGTATGCTTGTACATTTACATGCAGACAGAAATAAAGGTAATTAATAGTGATCTGGAAATGAGCATGCTCTATGAGTACTACTCTACTGTATGATCCTGTAAAGAGTTGAACATAGAACCTTTGATGTGATACTCTTGATCATGACATGAGGCAAATATGTTCTACACTGTATGTACATGTATGTACATGTATGGGATAAAGGAGTAGTGTCTGCGAATGTACTACAGTCAGTTAAATGATGAGCAATGTTACTTTTTGAGGTCCCAAGGATCTTGATTTTCATAAATACCAAAAAAATGATGTTATCTGTTCTCCAAATTTGCAGCCAAGGCGACCCTGGAGATCCTGATCCCTGACCTCTACAAGCAGAACAGCGAGGCCGTGTCAGAGGAGATGGAGGTGAGATGGGGTCAGAGTTCACCTGGGGTTACAGGTCATCAGCATGGTCAGAGTTCAGACTGGGTCGCTAGACCACACATACCAGCCAGTGGTTAGCAACTTCATATCAGGAACATAAATTCAGTGGATCAACTTTTAACTTGCATACGAAGAATTAAGTCCTGAACTTGACGTACAATGTACAATGTATACCTGCAATGAGGAGAGTTTTGTAGTCTATCAGTCACATGTATCATACAGATGCCTTTAAATATACATGTATGTAAAATTCTGGATTTATCTACTTCTTTTCAGTACTTTGACCACATTGGAGTCGAGGACAGCCGAGTGTACGAACTCTGCAGCAAGGCCGGTCAGCTGTCTCCCTACCAGATGCTCACCGAGTGCCTCAAGAGGTCAGAGGGCATTTTATTACACTGTACTCTCCTTTCACCAGTAATTCTCGTGTGCTGTCCTCTGGTTGTTAGTGAAGCAGTTTGTCTTGGATTCGTGAATGAGGATTTCAGAGCAATTAAGGGAGAGATAGGATAATGGTGATTTTTTTGAAATTTTGAAATGGCAACATCACGATCAGCAACCACTGACTTCTTTATTTCCGTGTTCCGCAGGAATTTTGGAATGGCCGACACAGACATCAAGTTTGACGTCGCGGTGGGTAAGCACCAGAAGAGCCAGTACACCATGACGGTGGGCAAACACACTGTACAGGTACGGCACCATTCTCTGCAGGTTATGGAACATTGAATGTTTTTGCATGTTGCAAAGTTACAACTTGGTTGTTTCTTAACTTTTCATGCAGAAAGGTTGAAGATAAGAATGGAAAATGAATGGTGTGTTTTCTGCATGGTAGTTGAAAACACACAACATGTGTACATTTCTTGTCATGGCTCCAAAGTTTAACATTTTCCTACATACCTGCACTGGACTCGATAGCATTCCAAATTACCAGCACCACACGTACATTTCTGGCCCCTTTAGTTGATCAAGAATAACGTTTTGAAGATGTCTCTAGTACATGTAGAACCATTGAAATCTGTTGTGTTGAAGAATACTGTAACTAGTGTAAGTACTACAAAGAATGTACATGGAAGTTATTTCGGCCCTTACTACATGTATGCATCCTTCAGGACTGGTGCAAGAATAAGAGGATAGGGAAGCAGCTGGCGTCTCAGGCCATCCTGCAGAAACTCCACCCGCACATCAAGACGTGGGGGTCGCTCATAAGGATGTACGGGCGAGACTCCTCCAACTTTCTTAAGGAGAAAAAGGTAAGAAACTCCACCCGCACATCAAGACATGGGGGTCGCTCATAAGGATGTACGGGCGAGACTCCTCCAACTTTCTTAAGGAGAAAAAGGTAAGAAACTCCACCCGCACATCAAGACATGGGGGTCGCTCATAAGGATGTACGGGCGAGACTCCTCCAACTTTCTTAAGGAGAAAAAGGTAAGAAACTCCACCCGCACATCAAGACATGGGGGTCGCTCATAAGGATGTACGGGCGAGACTCCTCCAACTTTCTTAAGGAGAAAAAGGTAAGAAACTCCACCCGCACATCAAGACATGGGGGTCGCTCATAAGGATGTACGGACGAGACTCCTCCAACTTTCTTAAGGAGAAAAAGGTAAGAATCTCCACCCGCACATCAAGACGTGGGGGTCCCTTATAAGGATGTACGGACGAG
The DNA here is from genome assembly GCF_035083965.1 of Branchiostoma lanceolatum. Classification (NCBI taxonomy): domain Eukaryota; kingdom Metazoa; phylum Chordata; class Leptocardii; order Amphioxiformes; family Branchiostomatidae; genus Branchiostoma; species Branchiostoma lanceolatum. The sequence continues at coordinate 14,682,578 of NC_089737.1, read as the reverse complement.
ACTCCTCCAACTTTCTTAAGGAGAAAAAGGTAAGAAACTCCACCCGCACATCAAGACATGGGGGTCGCTCATAAGGATGTACGGACGAGACTCCTCCAACTTTCTTAAGGAGAAAAAGGTAAGAAACTCCACCCGCACATCAAGACTTGGGGGTCGCTTATAAGGATGTACGGACGAGACTCCTCCAACTTTCTTAAGGAGAAAAAGGTAACTGTTAAAATCCTAAGGACTCTACAGCCACACATCATGAGCAAGATTTCCCATTCTTAGTTTGTATGGTATAGATATACATTTAGTAAGCAAATTTTAGGGTAACATCAATTTTAAAAGAAGATCAACATGAAAACAGACTCTGAGGGAAAGTTGTAGCTACATGTAGGTACTTAACAGTTAGATGACACTTTTCCTCTGCCAGATGTCTGCTTGCCACGATTTTACATAAAAGTGTTCAAGAACCAACAAAGTTTGTGTGGCCTTCATCATCCTTTTGTTGTGCTGGGTGCAGATGGATGTCCATGACTCTCTTCCCCCACCTCTCCATATATATATATCCTCTTGACAAACATTTAATCATTACACACAACATAAAAAGATTGCTCTGGGGAGCTTTCGAGACGAACTCTCTGTCTCTTTGTCAACCCGGTAATAAAGTCAGATCTCGGCTTGGAGTTCTCTTGTCACGTGACTTGATGTTGATTATCACGTGACAAGAGACAGTCATATACAGGCTTGAGATAGTGACGCCCCCTGTCCCTGTTTAAGGTACTGCATTGTCTGCGGATTTGGATCGCCTCCTGAACACCTCTAGAAAACCAGTCGGAGTCCTGATCCAGCACTTTCACATATATATATCCTCCATAGCTCCAGGTAGCATGCATCCTCACACAACTGTTAATGATGTGCATTGTATGGTGTGGCCTTTCCATACTTTAATGTTCACCCAAATGGCCCAAACTCAACCTGTTCTGTCTACAGGAGGAGGAACGAAGTATCCTAGAGCTGAAACAGTTCTATTGTACTGTCTTGTATCTACATAATGTGTACCACCAGTGCTGTACAGGTTTGTTTGTGTGTTGAGATTCTCTGAATAACATTTGTACATTTTGTTCCATTTCCAGGAGGAAGAACAGAGTATCCTGGAACTGACCCAGTTCCATCATACATTGTACTTGTATCTACCACCAGTGCTGTAAGAGTTTGTTTGTGTGCTAAGATTCTCTGAATGATATTTGTATGTTTCGTTCCTTCTCCAGGAGGAGGAGCAGAGTATCCTTGAGCTGACTCAGTTCTCCAAGAAAAACCGGCCCAACATGAAGATCATAGACAAGCTGCAAATAGAGATGAGGAAACTCAAGGAGCAGCGGGTGAGATGTTATAAGTCTCTATTGTCTTCTGATATACTTACTCATAAAAAGACAGAGTCATTACATTCAGTTTTAGTGGAAAATGCATGCTTACTTCAGTTTCTGGTTTTGTTTCCTTCAGCTTTAGTTTGCAAAATGATATTATCAACAAAAAACTGACATTTAACATCAGAAAGAGTATGTGTAAAGCCTTGTTGTAAGATAATAAACAAAACATCCAAGGTGTGTTACCTTATGCTAAATGTTTATTGCTTGCTTGCTTTCATGCTTGTTTGATTGTACTTTTAGACTATGATTTGCAAAAGTTCTTA